>NC_141244.1:4460093-5060093 GCF_054856555.1 Leptonotus elevatus | reverse complement strand
ATAAGGCAGCATTTCCTTTATCATGTCCCATAAAAAATAGTAATTTGCTGGAGCCCCTTGTAGCGCAATATAGAAGGCAGTGTGTTTTCCTGATAATGTAGAGATGACAGATAGCCCCGGACTGGGAGGTTTCACTTCACTCCTGGTACCAGTGTAATAAATTGCAGAAGGAGAGAAGGAAAGAGGCGGTCAGAGGAAAGCAAGAGATGGGCTAACAGATAGCAACTCCGCTGACGTCTCTCTTCTCTGGCTAGCGGAAAGCTGCACTGATTTTTTACGCTATGAAAATATAGGATTAATTAGGCCGGCAAGGGAAGGCAGCCCTGTCTCATTACTGGCAGACTAGCCCACCACGTTTTCCACCCCAAAAAAAAAAAAAAAGAGATCGCCACTAACAGCCGTCGCACTAATGCCAGAAGACATCGTCCTCTTTTTCTCTGTACATCGCCCTTATTATCTTATTTAAAGCCACTTAAGGAGGGTCCCAAAGGTGGACGACACAGTGGATTCTCCTCACTGTGCAGCACTTTAATCACAGCTTCTCCTCTCTTTTCACCTTAGTTACACCGGAGAAAATGTAGCTTTCACAGAGTTTTTCAGATGAGCGCCATATGTGTGATTGGGTGGGACAGTGGTGGCACACTCTCCACTTTGTCACAGGAATAATTAGTCTATGGAGACTTTGCCCTGACTGTGTTGATCCTCTGTTCTTCTGGCTTTATCCATTTTCATAGATAACGTGTGACACAGTCATCGTCTGCCCCCTCCTCTGAAACATCTGTGACGCTCCATCATACACTGCTCACGGTCAGCTCTTCTTTCTTATTATTTATCAAGTGCATGGAAGGTCACTGCAGAGCACTTTTTTCCACATTTTGATCATGATCAAGTGATCATTGAGTTTATAATCTCACAAAGATTTCATTGGAAGTGCGTAACCACCACTGCAATTGGGGTGTTTTTCTTTTCCGCTTTTCAGTATGTTTTCCTGAGATTATCTGTAAAATGTTAGCCTCTGTGAGATCAGTTTAGGCATTCACAAGATCGTCTATGGGTAAGTTGAGGGCCCGACGTCTACAAACGAGCCCCGCGCAGTCTGATTGTTCCCACAGGCATTTAACTGATTATTTTATAGAGATATTCAATGCCACTCTCTTTTTCAAACCAACAGAACGACTCTCCCAAATCCGCTCCTGCATCCGTTAGCCACTGCCAAGCGATATTTGCTTCTTATTTTGTTGTACTTTGTTTTTGTGGTTAGGATGGTCCGAGTTATCTCTCCCCTCACATGGGGAAACTCATTAGACATCCTGTGAGACACTTATTGCATTGACTTGTGCTGTATGTACAGAAGTCGGTTCTAGGACCTAGGAGAAGATCGCAGGGGTTTTAGGACCAAGGGGAAGTCTTTAAAAAGTGAGTAGGAATAGTCTGTCTCTGTTCTGCCTCAGGTGTTCTTTTGAACAAATAAATAAATAGTAAGTGAACAAAAAAAAAAAAAACCCTCAGGTGTGCTATTGCTCCAGACAGGAGAGACGCCAAGCGTGTGCGTAAGTGATTTGAGCAGCAGTGGAAGGAGAATGCGTCAGGACAGTGGCCACCTTCCAATTACAACATATTTTGTGTTGCATAAAGTTATATAAAAATAAAAGTCAAGTCAAGCTTTGCTTGTCTTTTTTATTTTATGTTTATCTTCTGTTTTGTTTGCTTTTTGCTATATTATGATGTACTCACTTTGATTGTCTGTTTACATGTATTTCTTTAAGAAAAAAAATATATATATTGTGTCCACTCACAAGTCCGTGCTTGTGTGATGTATTGTGAAAGTGACGGTTGACGAGGTGTTGGAAAATTTGGGTATTATTTATATTTTTCTCAAGGTCTGCATTACGTTACTAAATTATCCCCAAAACGTATCCAATTGCGTGTTCGTTAATTCTTCACACACAAAATAATAACCAAAAAAACTATTAAAAGGCTCACAAAGGCTTATAGCATTTTGTCAATTTTTTTCTTCCAAAGTTCAGCTGGACCACAAATTCAGGATCCTCCTAGGCTAGAGAGAGAGAGGGAGAGAAACAGAGAGAAACAGAGAGACAGAGAGCACTTCTTTCCCATCGCAAATGCCTTTTGTAGTCGATGATTTGTCGACCTGGTCAGGGTTCGAACGACGCATCATCTGATGGGGGGTACTTGCTTCTCGCTCCAACATTGGTTTGGCTCTTTTGCCGTTCTTCACCTCCTTCCCAAAACGGAAAAACATGTTTGTACAAGGAAACTCACAGTGGCCAGAATCTATTTTATTTAAACAATTCAAGTAGTTGATATTTACGCTGCAGAAACTGTGATTTAAGTGATCAATGATTAACATTTAGGAGTGTTAGTTGTATTTTTTAATCGTAATTAATCACATGATGTCAATAATTAACTCTTGATTAATCACAAATTAATCTCACATTTTATGTCTGTTTTAAATGTACAGTTAATGAGCTAAAATATACCACCATATTTGTATTGGGTTAACAATTCCTGCCCCCCATTATTTTCTTAATAGTGGAAAAATATGTAAACCTAATACAAATATGGTGGTATCTTTTAGCTCATTGATACAGTAATCCCATACTAAATTATAAAGTTGTTTGAAGTTAAAAATATGTACTGTACTGTAAAAACAAAAAAACAAAAAAAACGTGTGAGGCATTGATTTGTGTTTCGGTCATTTTTCTGCCAGTATATGGCATAAGTGTTTAATGTTGGACATTGATGACACCACAGTTGGAAGGGGCAGGCGTTAATAGAATGCTAAAAATAATAGTGGTGTTAAAGGGACTTTAAATTACCTCGATATTAACACACTAATTGTGACACCCCTACTTATAATGTAATATAATAAATTGTATAATAATAAAAAATAAATAAATAAAATATAAATATAAATATAATAATATAATATATAATAGTATAGTAGCATAGCAGGCCTTCTGATGAGTGGCCTGTATTAAGAACATATTGTTTTCCGAAACTTGTCAAGAATAGGATAAATCAGGGTTGGGCAATTAATTCATTTTGCAAGGGGGCCACATGAGAAACTGGAAAACTGGCCAAGGGCCAAGCCAACATGCCAACCTCGACTTTGTCTATATTATTTGTATTTAGAAAAAGTGTATTGTCTTGTTTCAACAAATTGCTACATGTGCAGACATGTTATGTATTGATATAACTAGGAAATACAACATTTAAGTAAAAAAACAGTCAGTAAAACTGCATCTTTACACTTTAAAAATTATAACATAAATTTTTTGCACTAACCGTCAAATTATATTAGCCTTTCCTAGTCAGGACTCACAAATATACTGCACATGTGGGAAATATAATTTTATTGACAGTGATGAATTTTAATAGACCCAAATATGTACAGTATACAGTACAAAACTGTATAGTTGTGTACATTATTATCAGGCCAAATATTTTTGTCCGTCTTCCCCCACCATGCGAAAAATAAGAACATTGCTAACATTCGGGCCACAGTCATCTGCTCGTCTCTTTCTTGGAAAAATAGTTACGACAAAAGATTTGTGATTTGAATTCAAAACCTCTGACTGTACCACACTAGTAAAAATTGAATTCAAGCAAATAATTTAAATAACTTGACACATTAGGCAATGTTGAGCACCTCACGTTGGATGTCACATGAAGAACAACAAGACGTGAGACTGTCAAGAGCAGCCACTTGTGACTGTGACCTTGTTGTCCCGTGCACCAGACATACCTCGCAGCCAATTGCAACATGTTGTGGAGCCGACATCATGAAACCTAATTAGATTGTTGAGTCAATCAGCATCCCACAGGTACCTAACATGGCTGTAGAGAACAACAATCCTTTCTAATTGCCTGGAGCATGATTACACCTCTCACCAGGACAGAGTGCTTCAAACATGCTTGTTTTTGTTTTTGATTGCCGTGTTATTACGTACGTTAATTGTGGCACGCAAACCTGTTGGAGTGAGCCTGGAGATGGAAGTCGAAGTTGAGAAGCAGTCAGTAACACAAACAGGGCTCCTGCGGTGGAAATAAAAACGCTTTCATCCAGCAAACTGTTGTTTGGAAGTATTGTCGAAGCGTCACCTACGCCGAGCGCCGAACATAATTAGCCAGGTTGCTTTGCAATAACGCCTACTGTCACTCCTCATTTACAGGACCGGCTGGAACTCAACTCAATTAAGTCATAAAACATGTTCTTTGCTATTATCCTCGATCACACTGACGCCAACAGCTCCTTGTTAAATTGCTAAGAAAATTATGCGTGGAAAAGAATTACCGGCAAAAGTAATATTGTTTCCTCATTTAAACTTTGAACTAGGGATGTTCCATACCACTTTTTTTTTAGACCAATACCGATACACTCAAATCTTCATTACTCACCGATACGATACCATGTGCCGATACCATTTGTACTTATGATACATAACATTTCAACAACAAAAAAACAATGACAGATAAGAAAATGAAAAATAAAAACCTATATATTCCCAATTATAGCAAATATCCTTAAAATTGCTTGAAATTAATGGCAATTATATTTTTTCAATTAGCTCATAAAAGTCATTTTGCATAGAGCACACAATAAAATGATTTTCAAAAAATAGATAAATAAAATGAAACAAATAATCCAGTGGCCAGGGAAAAAAAACCTCCAAAATATGTGGTTGTACAACTTATTTTTAAGGAATACAGTGAAGTGCAAAGAAGTCAATTCAATACAATAGTGTTTCAAGTAATTTAGTCAAATCTACAATGTTTCAAATTCTTTAAGCTGTTTACTGTGTGATGTTTAATTATATTATTATATGTTTTGAAATCCATGCTTTTAATTTGGAAGGCTGCTCTGTATTTCTGTTTCCTGTTTCACGTTCTCCGTTTGTTCGTTCATTCATCTCATAGAAGTGCAATAGTCAATGACGATATATTACATAATATACAAAGATCTGTCTGCATTCCCGAGCTAATTAAATTGAGTACAACTGAAAACTTATGTGCTCTCCTACCGGAGCCCCCTGTGGCGGACAATAAATGCAAAATAACCATTTCAGCCTTTAGTTCCTGACCGACAAACGGCCACAAGAGCGGGGGCCGATACTAGTAATGAAAGCCGTCGCGAGTACCGATACCGTGAAATGTGTCCTGGTATCGGTCCGATACCGATACCTGGTATCGGTACTTGCCCATCCTTACTTTTAACTCATTTGAACTTCTTCATCACATAATTTTGCAAAAATTCACCTGCGAGTGAATATGCAACACTTTATGTAAATGCATCCATAGCCGTTATGCTGTCTTAAAAATACGCCATTGAACCTCATCAATCTTTTGATAAAATGCAGAATCACACTTAAAAATGAATTCCGCGGACCCCCAAAAATCCAAGAAAACGGAAAGACTGGGAATAGATGAACTGATTAGAATAGCTGTAAAAATGATGCACGACAAAGTGTTATGGCCCTTATTTGAATGTAAAAACAAATATGAATACTTTCCATAAACTTCTCCAGCTGTCTTTTTACTCCCAAAAATATGCTGGATTTGGAATCATATGAAAAGGGAGAACTGTGCAACATTATAGGAGTAATGAAAGTGTCCCCTCAGTATTTATGTGCTCACCTACTTGTCATGGTAATGTTCCTTCTCAGGAGTGTCAGCAAGCTGCGTGTGCCCTCCACCACAGAAGGATAAAAACAGCTATATTAGCAAGAGGGATTTGTGCTCTCTCAAGCAAATATTACCATCTCCCCAAACGCGGGTCAGTTGTGCTGGCCACAGGAGACCTCACTACTGGAAAAGAAATGTGGTCTGATGCAAATGCTGGCCCTAAAGTCGAACCTGAGGCAGTTAGCCCCGTCCCGCGCTGCCGTGTACACGACTGCGGATGCAAAGCCGTCGTACTAAAGTTGCGCTGCAGCCGCTCGCCTCACTGCTTTGCTGCTAGGTGCTCTCCAGGGCCCTTCTCAGCAACACCCGCCCGTCTTGCCACTGATGTCTGAGGCCCCCACCACACCTCTCAAAAGGGATAAGACTCCTCTACAAACTGAGATATGTCAGTATTAAAAATGCCAGAGATAAAGTACGTGCATGCACAGTTCGGAGGAAGTCAGCGCAGGTGTCATAAAGAAACACCTTATATGACTGCAGATCATCTGGGAAGAGTCATTTGCACTGGTCATAATCCAACAGTGTATAATACAGTGCACAATCCTCATCTATTACCCTTGACAAAGTTTTTATGAACTTACATTTTAGATTACCGTCAAAAATTCTGGTGATTGCAGTTGACCAAACTTGCAAACCAACCATGAAATTGGAAATTCCACATTTCAATTCTAGAACATTGTTAGCATTATTCATCCACTACTTTGTTTTTTTGCGGTACCCTTGAGCATGTGGAAATATTTAATATATTATTTCTAAGATGATAAGTGTTCTCAGTCAGTTTATAAGCCCGTCAATAAAATGGTATACGTGCATACATACACGTGTTGTTCAAATGAGCTCATTTTATTTGCGATAATAAAAGGTTTACATAACAACGACATGAATTTAGATTGCATGTTTATTTTCAAAGCAGCATATTATAGTATATCATTAAATATTATATTTTTATATTTAATTTGAGTTAAAAGAAGATAATGCCTGAAAATTAAATGTTACAATAAAAATGCACAAAATACATTAATTTTCATATAATAATCAGCTGTGTTATGTACTTTTGGAATCAACACATATGAGTGAGGGAGTACTCATGGTATGATGAAAGGGCTCGGGATACACAAAACAAAAAATGTTAGGAACCAATGCACTGCATGAGTTTTTGCAATCTTATTTTAACTTAGACAATATCTGTTTCTTTTATTTTTTTAAATGAAAGAATTATCATTACATTTCTTCACTGATTCTATTTATTTATGCCACAGTGAACCTTTCAGAGTCTGTTTTGACAAGTTTGCTTTCTCTGTTCTGAATCATTGGGGTATATGCCACAAAAGAGGCGGGACTTCTGGCGCAAACTATCATGCGCTTACTCTGTTTTCAAGAAATGCGAAAATAAAACTGAATGGAAATGCTAAGAATTTGAAAAGGGGCCCAAAAATGGCAAAAAAAGGTTTTTACACTTGGAAGGGGTGGATTTTGAAGCGTATCGAAAAAAGGAAAATGCAAATTTTGGCTATGGAAACAGGTTTTGCGAATAAACGCTGCCAAGACCGGATACACGTCGCACGTTTTGACCAGATATTATGTCACACATACCTTTGTAGTCTCAAAGCAATGGCAGACAATATAGTAAGGTATGTTTGGCGGACGACGAAACAGAAATCTTTTTGGAATTAATTAAAGAAGCGAATATTAGTGCAATTTTATAAGGAAAACAGCAAAGAAACGCTATGGTTTATCAATAATTACAAAAGAAAACTCATACTACGGCACAATGAAGTAGCTTGGTCTTCTTTCAAATTACTGGTGGATCACATCTCTATGGTGTATACTGCCACCTACAGCGGCGGAGTCCCCTCAATATTCGCAAAAGAAGAACAGTTGGAAACAGGTATAAGCCGCATCTCTGTTTTGCGCATTTTCAGTAAAGTCGCTTAAAAAATTCGAAACAATCGGATGGAAACCCGGCATGGTGATTGACTGGTTAGCACGTTCGCCATGCAATGCAGAGGACGTGAGATCGAGTCCGAGATGTGACCTTCCTGGGTGGAGTTTGCATGTTCTCCCCATGCCTGTGTGGGTTTCTTCCGGGTACTCCGGTTTCCTCCCACATTCCAAAGACATGCATGGCAGGTTAATTAAACACTCTAAAATTGTCCCTAGGTGTGATTGTGAGCGTGAATGGTTGTTCGTCTCTGTGTGCCCTGTGATTGGCTGGCAACTAGTTCAGGGTGTACCCCGCCTACTGCCCGAAGCCAGCTGGGATAGGCTCCAGCACCCCTGCGACCCTAGTGAGGAATAAGCGGTTTAAAAACTGGATGGATGGATGGAAACCTCACTATAATAAGAGTGTTACATGAAAGACAACAGATCAGATCAGATAGTCAACGCGAATGAAAACCGTGAAGACATTTAAGTAGGAGAGTACAACGAACACTGTAGTGTGGTGTTTTTTTGTTTTTTTTTACCTCACATGAGGAGACTCGACATCAGTGGATCGCCGCCAACAGCAGACAACTATACAGTCATGGGTAGCAGGCATAACATGAACAACACACCAATTTAAATAGAAGTAAGTGAGACCAGAAGTTAAATAGGCGCACACGTCACTTTCACCAGAAGTACATGGCATATAGCCCATTGAACTTTCACAAAAGCCCGGCCCCCACCTCAGTTGACTCTTCAAGGTCCAACATTTTTCTGCACGCTTGCAATGGATGGGAATGTTCCATTGCATGTCCGTTTTTGGAGCAAATTCGATATCTTCAAATAAATAGTAAATAAACAAGTTATTCAAACAAATATATTGCTCAATTTTAATCAGATTGGTGATTAGAATTGTTTTAATTTTTTTATTTTGCTGATCTGCGAGTGTGGTCGGCCCCAAAAATCCCGTTTATGTAAAGCTTAATGAAAACCAACTTTTGGCCACAGTACAACGATTAGCATAATTGTAACTGCTTACCAACTGGTTATTCAACTACATCAGTTCAAGTTCTTATATCGTGAGGGAGGGTGACTTATGTCAACGTCATTGAAGCCAAGCAGCAAAAAAAATCAAGCAAAAAACCCCACTATGGACTGTATTTTCGTAGACAGCATTTCTACTACAGCGCTCGAATGATTACGGATCCTGATTTTCATATGAGTGCAAGGGATCACCGCCAAGCTTGGCGCAGATATGGCGTGTCATTGGAGATGTGCCTGGCGGAATGACACTTTGGTGGCAGAAGGTCTAAAGAACCTAAACTTAGGCCTGCTCAGACCACATAAGAATGCCGGCAAAGTAGAGGCAGCTGATCTATTTTCAATCATAATTACGTTCTGGATTTTTGTAGAAATCAATTTATTTAACATTATATTTGTTATTATTGTTATATTTTTTCATTGACATGATCAATCGGGTGGCGGGTCAACACGACAGTCTCCAAGATGTTCTCCTCCATTTTGAAACACTAACACGTGACTAGCACGCCACATTTAACTCTTTTACTGCCAAACGTTATCCAAAAAACAACCCCCACACCCAGCCAATTTCGAGCATTTTCACTCATCTTTCAAGGCAAACAGAATATTGTGTGCTATGACTACATAAACATGGATACCATATGAAAGATTGGATTCCATTCTTTTATTAGGAAAAAAAAGTATGTTTCTACCTTATTTCGTTCTTTAGTCATCATTATTTGAAAACAGATAATTTGAGTGACAACAAGCGAAAATGGGAAAAAATAAGGAGAAAATAAGCTTTATGTGAAAAAATACTTTGACACTAATATTTTTTTTGTTTAATGACGCTATGTGAATTAGATTTAATGTGACAAACGTTTTGATCATTCACGTCATCCTTGAAAACGTTCTATTTCCTAGGATCTGCCATGTTTTCATGTCATTTGATACACGAGATCCCACTGAAAAGAGATACGATGCTGCCATCTGCTGGCCACAGTTAGTCGCTGTTTTGGGATTTTTTCCAGCCCATTTACAAAGCGCTGCACAAGACGTTGCACTGCCCATTGAGAAAATAAAACTTAGCTTATTGTCGGTAAAAGAGTTACATGGAATACGAGGAACTGCTTTTATTGGCTGTGACTGACGTCGGCTGTGACCACTCCAACAGCGGCGCAGCTCTCCCTCTCTCAGTATGCTGGTCAGTCTGCAAATTGCCAACACGGGGTCAATCCTGCCTCCCGGATTTTTGCTATCCATGAATAGATAGATATACGGTATATAAGAGCGATCTATCCACAATTCAATACTATATATATATATTTCCCAGTCATTGTAATTTTCAGCAGTCATCGTCAAACGTATATATAGAATCAAGCATATGATTTCACTTTAAAGAAACTTTAACCAAAGTTGATTGAAACAATACCACACTCACTTTTTAGCTATAATTTAGGTCAAAAGCCACTAAATCATTCATACTTTCACAATATGCTGGCAATGGTAAGTCTCAAATGCTCATCTATATTATTTATTTGCATACTTTTATGATTATAACTGTTGGGATGACTTCCTTCATAATAAGGGCTCATTTTAACTTGAAATGTTCCTCCCGATTTTGTGAGTGTGTGACGGCGGCATGGCCACTGATGAGTGAGGGTGGGTCTCCTCTGCGGGAAGAGAATGGAGGACTGGCTAAGCTCTCTGCCATGTAAGCAGCGTTTAGCAGACGGCCCAAAAGCCTCACGGCTGTCGCTCACTAAGTCGCAGTGTGACCGCTGTGTGGTTGTGTTAGCGTCAGCTCACAACACTTGATGCTGAGCAGAAGTGGGCCGACACAGACCAAGGAGGAACATGCTGAAGGAACATGCTGAAGAAACATGCGTATTTTGGGTATAGAAATCTAGCGAGAGCATGGCGACCCGACATACTTTGTGGACTTGAAGAAACTGTTTATTTTATTTTAAATGTAATTGCAATGCTGTTTTTGTTCCAGCCAAGATATATATGACAGATGAGGAAATTTGAAAAATGTAATATTTCAAGTAAACCGCAGACATGCATGGTGTGTTTTTTTTTGTTTTTAATCATGGTTATTATATTATAAGAGAATGGAACACTAATCCCTCAATAGTACTCAAAATGTTTCTTTTTCATGCAAATATAAAACTGTCCCCTTCACTAATTTACTGCAGCCTTTCATGTGTTTTCACACTACTAAGCTACTGTTAATGAAGCCGTTCACTTTCTCCAGAGATGTTTTGTTTGAAAAGTGAGCTGACATTTGGGCATATACTTCTCTTTGCCGCAAAGCACATTTGACAAACTTATTACCTACTGGAAGTGCATGCAGTGTTAGTAAATATTGCAAAGCAGATTTTATTTTTTTTTGTAATTCATGAAATGTATTTAAATATATTTTTTAAATTATATGTATTCTTGACAATTGTATATTGTTTAAAGGTTATGTTCATATAATCAGCTCATCAGCATGCCAGATAACGATCCTGATCTTTAGTATCAGGTGTGTTGGTAGGCAGAAACATCTAAAAACTGCAAGACTCCGGACCTCGAGGACCGGAATTGCTGAACCCTGGTATTGGCTGACCCATCATGCTCATTATTGCCTATCCTATACAGTCCCATGAGTCACTAAAATTACAACAAAACAAAATAAACAATAACTAAATACACTCACACTTTTATCAATGTCTTTATAAGCATACATTTATTTAACATTTAACATTTTTCTTTAACCCCAACAGAGAAGGAGCCCACACAGCTTTAACGCATCATCAAGCCCATCTCAATTTGATCTTTGTCCTCACTTTACATGTTTCAAACATAAATAAACCTCTTAAATGATAGTTTCCTTCTCCTAATTTAAATACAATTCTGTATACAAACAGGTAAGTTTTTGTTTACTGTACAAAAAACTATTTCCAGTGTTTTCAAATACACAATATCCATACATTTTTAACTCTTTGACTGCCAGACGTTTTCAGAAAAGGGATGCTGTGAGTGCCAGCCAATTTAAGCATTTTGATTGATCTTTCAAGGTCCACAGAAAATCTGTTTGGACTATGGAAACACACATACTACCAAATGAAAGATTGAACTCTCATCTTTCATCAGAAAGAAAAAGTTTGTTTCTACCTTATTCCGTTCTTTAGTAATCAACAATAGAAAATAGTTAGTTTGACCCAATTTCGCCTGTTTTGGACCAAAATACGGAGAAATCAAGCTTTTAGTGAAACGATATTATTTCATGCATTCTAGTGAATTTGACACTTCTTTTTGTCCATGAATGATGCCACAAACACCTAAATAGTGCTTTACTTCTATAAAACACTACCACCAAGAATGAAAAAGTGTTTTTTGATAGCAAAATACGTTTATTTACATTCAACAGTGTAACAATTTGACACAACAATTTGTTAAACTATTTACAAATGTGTGCAACTGTGGTACTATTTACAATTATGTGGATGTTTAAACTACAGTTTTTCTTTTTGTGTAACACTCCCCTGCGTGCAAGGAGACGCAACAGGATTTGCACAACAGATTAGTTTCACTGCGATTGTCTCTTCGCGTGCAGAAGCTACACTTTCTTGCAGGCCGTTTTTTCCGGGGAATAGCAAGTATATACTGCAGTGTGTGTTGCCATCAAGTCTACTATCAGGATCATGCTACGGTTACGTTACGGTGGTGTTACGTCTGGCTTCCTCATGTCCTTCAGTTCCTATACCGGGTGGTAGATGTTCTGATCCATCTTTTCCACTCCATTCATGGTGGCATCGTAGTCCAGAACCAGTGTCTTCTCCGTGATCAGACTGTACCCACTCCTCCGATGAATATGCATTGGACTCGGGGTACTCGCCATCGTCCGATTGAATGTCCGCTTGTGCAGAAGTGCTCGGTCGGTTGTGCTCCGCGTTTTCCGGCGTTAGCATCGCTAGCCGGTGAGGCTTTATGACTTGATTATAGCTGCGCGTCAATGCTTCCAACTTCGGCGTCAACCTCGGGAGTCACCATCATTATCATCATCAATGTGCATTGGTCGATGCTTTTCGACTACTCTCCATCGTCCGATTGAATGTCCGCTTGTGCAGAAGTGCTCAGTCGGTTGTGCTCCGCGTTTTCCGGCGTTAGCATCGCTAGCCGGTGAGGCTTTATGACGTGATTACAGCCGCGCGTCAACGCTTCCAACTTTGGCGTCAAGCTCAGAGTCACCATCATCGTCGACATCAATGCGCTTTTTAGTATTGATCGATGCTTTCCGTCTTTGAAAAAAATGCTCAAGCGTGAGCTGCTTGCAACCGGTCGCCATTTTTGCTTCATCAGCCATTGTCCCCTCCACACTCTAGCTCCGCCTCACGTCTTCTACTGACGCCCACCCAATCTTGTCCAAAGAGAGTCATCGCTGCCATCTAGGGGCCAAAACGAGTCATTATACTAACTAGATCTGCTTGATACTTTCAGCATAGCTGCCCAAGGCTTTCCTCCACCCGTTTCCAAAAAAACAAAAACAAAAACATAGTGAACGTCTTTTAACGTCTTTGGCGCCCCTCCGTGGCTTTTTACTAAACGTTATTTAACGTTTTTGGCAGTAAAAGAGTTTTAAATACTATAAATAACTGATCAGTTGTTTCTTGGTAATCAACCTCACACATTATTCTAATGCTTGTTTTCAGTAATTTAATAATTGGGCCTATATTTGTTTAATATACATTTCAACAGATCAGAAGCATATTAACTCAAAAAAGAAAAGGTGCCTAACAAAGCTCCAGTCATTGTTCCCACAAAGAAGAGAGGAATTAATATGAGTATTGTTGTACGCTTATGTTTGTATGTTTCCTGCTCCGTATGTGTTGAAGTATAATTTTTTTAAGCTAAGTTTTATACGAGGGTCAATCAATAAATATCCAGAATTCTGTCATCACTTTTTGTTTAATTAAGATAGGGACTTACTTTTTTTCTCTCTCTCCATTTTTCTACATAATCACCATAGTTTTCAAGGCACTTCTCCCATCTAGCTGCAAAGTCATTGATGCCTTTGCCATAGAAGTCCCTGGGCTGGGTCCGAATCTACTTGCATCAATGACCTTAGCGTCATTGATGAAGTGCTTCCCTCGCATGTGGTTTTTGAGTGGACCAAACAGATGAAAGTCAGATGGGGCCAAGTCTGGATTGTATGTTGTTGTACCCAACACAATTCATCAATTGGCGTTATTACCCATCTGCATATAGATGTGGCAACGCTTACAATGTTAATATTATAAGTTCCAATCTATTATTTTCAGACTAAACTTATCACGTCTACACATTTTGTTGACGTTGAATTAGTTAGTTGTGTTTCTTGACATAAAGTGACAATGTTTTGTGTCTATGAGGCAAGGAGCGGAGCCAATCTTACAACGTGAGGAGGATAAAAATATTGCGAGTTTCGTTCTAATATTTTCCGACTATGATTAACTCGTGTGCACATGTAATCATACATTTTTGGGACAATCAGTCTCGGTTTTTGTATATATGACACTAAAAATGGACCGATTGTACACCGCTGTACAGTGTATGGACAGGTTGCATTCACCAGTCACTTCCGCAATAAATGTATTTTTTTTTCTTGAAGGAAGAATATGTAGAACGGCGTATTAGGGCCACGTCTAAATATTTTTTTTAGAGGGTGGGGGCAATATTCCGAGATAGTTATAATGTGAGGATTTTTTGGTGGTTAATGGGACACTGTTTATAAAATGAAAAGGCAGGATGGAGACGGATTCATTCTTAATTTAAACTTTAATTGTCATACACGGCAGCTACCCCTCTGTGAGTCATCACCTTATCGTGGTGGAGGGGTTTGCGTGTCCCAATGAGCCTAGGAGCTATGTTGTCCGGGGCTTCATGCCCCTGGTAGGGCCACCCATGGCAAACAGGTCCTAGGTGAGGGACCAGACAAAGCATGGCTCAAATGACCCCAATGATTAACACAAACTTTGGATCTTCGTTTCCCTTGCCCGGACGCAGGTCACCGGGGCCCCCCTCTGGAGCTAGGCCTGGAGGTGGGCCTATACCCATGGGGCCCGGCCGGGCACAGCCCTAAAAGGCAACGTGGGTCCCCCTTCCTATGGGCTCACCACCGGTGGGAGGGGCCAAAGGGGTCGGGCGCGCAGTGAGTTGGGTGGCAGCCAAAGGCGGGGGCCTTGGCGGTCCGACCCACGGCTACTGGAGCTAGCTCTGGGGACATGGAATGTCACCTCTCTGACAGGGAAGGAGCCCGAGCTGGTGTGTGAGGCTGAGAAGTTCCGACTAAATAGACTCTCGAGAGGGGGTGGACCCTCTTCCACTCTGGAGTTGCCCACGATGAGAGGCGCAGAGCAGGTGTGGGCATACTCATTGCCCCCCGGCTAGGCGCCTGTACGTTGGGGTTTACCCAGGTGAATGAGAGGGTAGCCTCCCTCCGCCTTCGGGTGGGGGTACGGGTCCTGACTTGTTTGTGCTTATGCAGCTCAGAGTACCCATCCTTTCTGGAGTCCTTGGAGGGTGTGCTGGAGAGCGCTCCCCCTGGGGACTCCCTCGTTCTGCTGGGGGACTTCAACGCTCACGTTTGTAATTACAGTGAGACCTGGAGGGGCGTGATTGGGAGGAACGTCCCCCCCGATCAAAACCCGAGCGGTGTTTTGTTATTGGACTTCTGTGCTCGCCATGGACTGACCATAACGGACACCATTTCTAGCACAAGGGTGTCCATATGTGCACTTGGCACCAGGACACCCAAGCCGCAGTTCGATGATCGACTTTGTAGTCGTGTCATCGGATTTGCGGTCGTATGTGTTGGACACTCGGGTTAAGAGAGGGGCGGAGCTGTCAACTGATCACCACCTGGTGGTGTGTTGGCTCCGATGGCGGGCTAAGATGCTGGTCCGACCAGGCAGACCAAACGTATTGTGAGGGTCTGCTGGGAACGTCTGGCAGAATCCCCTGTCAGAAAGAGTTTCAACACCCACCTCCGGCAGAACTTCTCCCTTGTCCCAGGGGAGGCGGGGGACATTGAGTCCGAGTGGACCATGTTCCGCGCTTCCATTGTTGAGGCGGCCGATCGGAGCTGTGGCCGTAAGGTGGTTGGTGCCTGTCGTGGCGGCAATCCTCGAACCCGCTGGTGGACACCAGCGGTAAGGGATGCCGTCAAGCTGAAGAAGGAGTCCTATTGGGCCTTTTTGGCCTGTGGGACTCCAGAGGCTGCTGACGGGTACCGGCTGGCCAAGCGGAATGCGGCTTCGGCGGTCACTGAGGCAAAAACTCGGACATGGGAGGAGTTCAGTGAGGCCATGGAAAACGACTTCCGGACGGCTTCGAGGAAATTCTGGTCCACCATCCGGCGTCTCAGGAGAGGAAAGCAGTGCGCCATTAACACTGTGTATAGTGGATATGGGGTGCTGTTGACCTCGACTCGGGACGCCGTGAATCGTTGGGGCGAATACTTCAAAGACCTCCTCAAATCCACCGACACGCCTTCCTTTGAGGAAGCAGGGTCTGGGAACTCTGAGGTGGGCTACCCTATCTCTGGGGTCGAAGTCACTGAGGTGGTTGGAAAGCTTCTCGGTGGCATGGCCTCGGGGGTGGATGAGATCCGCCCGGAGTTCCTAAAGGCTCTGGATGTTGTGGGGCTGTTGTGGTTGACACGTCTCTACAACATCCCATGGACATCAGGGACAGTGCCTCTGGATTGGCAGACCGGGGTGGTGGTTCCCCTTTTTAAGAAGGGGGGCCGGAGGTTGTGTTCCAACTTTAGAGGGATCACACTCCTCAGCCTCCCAGGTAAGGTCTATTCAGGGGTGCTGGAGAGGAGGGTCCGTCGGGAAGTCGAATCTCGGATTCAGGAGGAGCAGTGTGGTTTTCGTCCTGGCCGTGGAACAGTGGACCAACTCTACACCCTCAGCAGGGTCTTCGAGGGTGCGTGGGAGTTCGCCCAACCAGTCCCCATGTGCTTTGTGGACTTGGAGAAGGCGTTTGACTGTGTCCCTCGGGGAGTCCTGTGGGGGGTGCTTCGGGAGTATGGGATATCGAGCCCCCTGATACGGGCTATTCGGTCCCTGTACGACCGATGTCAGAGTTTGGTCCGAATTGCCGGCAGTAAGTCAAATTTGTTTTTGTGAGGGTTGGACTCCGCCAAGGTTGCCCTTTGTCACCGATTCTGTTCATAACTTTTACGGACAGAATTTCTAGGCGTAGCCGAAGCGTTGAGGGGGTCCGGTTTGGTGGCCTCAACATTGCATCTCTGCTTCTTGCAGATGATGTGGTGCTGTTGGCTTCTTCAAGCCGTGATCTCCAGCTCTCACTGGAGCGGTTCGCAGCCGAGTGTGAAGCGGTTGGGATTAAGATCAGCACCTCCAAATCCGAGACCATGGTCCTCAGTCGGAAAAGGGTGGAGTGCCCTCTCCGGGTCGGGGATGAGATCCTACCCCAAGTGGAGGAGTTCAAGTATCTTGGGGTCTTGTTCACGAGTGAGGGTAGGTTAGAGCGGGAGATCGACAGGCGGATCGGTGCAGCGTCTGCAGTGATGCGGACGCTGTATCGGTCCGTTGAAGTGAAGAAGGAGCTGAGCCGAAAGGCAAAGCTCTCGATTTACCGGTCGATCTATGTTTCTGCCCTCACCTATGGTCACGAGCTGTGGGTCGTGACCGAAAGAACAAGATACAAGCGGCCGAAATTAGTTTCCTCCGCAGGGTAGCCGGGCTCTCCCTTAGAGATAGGGTGAGAAGCTCGGTCATCCGGGAGGGACTCAGCGTCGAGCCGCTACTCCTCCGCGTTGAGAGGAACCAGTTGCGGTGGGCATCTGGTTCGGATGCCTCCTGGACCCCTCCCTGGGGAGGTGTTCCCGGCATGTCCTACCGGCGGGAGGCCCCGGGGACGACCCAGGACACGCTGGAGAGACTATGTCTCTCGACTGTCCTGGGAACGCCTTGGGATCCCGTCGGAGGAGCTGGCTGAAGTGGCTGGGGAGAGGGAATTCTGGGCTTCCCTGCTAATGCTGCTGCCCCCGCGAACCGACCCCGGAAAGCGGAATTGAAGACGGAACGGAACGGAACATGGCAGCTAAAGCGACAACACTTCCTGATCCCCTATCAGCTGACTAAACACTAACCAATCAGAAGCTAGCATACTTTAAGTAAATGCAAGTGAATGACGGAGAGCAGCAGATTCAACACATCAATTTAGCTACTTGTACAAAAAAAATACCAAAGTATATGAATGTGTAAATAATGATTCTGGAAACATAAATGTACAAGTAAATATTTATTTTAATAAACAAACTTAAATGCTTGATCCTCAGGGTGTGGACCTTCGCAAAGTCTTTGTCGCTGGCCGTACCCAACGCAATTTTCTGTTTCTGAGTTTTTTTCTCACAAATCTGCCACTTTATTAAGTCACAAATTTGCGAGTTTTTTTCTCGGAATATTGCCCCTCTAAAATATATGTATATTTATACGTGGCCCTAATACGCCATCGTAAATATGAAACCTGAGATGGTCAGAAGTGCCATCTAAATTACGGCAATACTTGACATACGGCCCAATAGACCAGGAAAGAAGTCCAAAATGTACAGTGTCGTGTTTAAACACGCGATACGTCACAGTGATGACGTGGGCTGGACAAAAATGTTCAATATGGCAGCATATAATGTATGTCATTATTTTGATACTTCAATCTTTTTTCGGGGTATCAGATGCCATTGATATTTGCACTTTTAATGGTCATACACATGCCTCAGTGAGAATAAAGGAAAAGAAACGTTGAGGCGTGTGTTCCTTTAAAAATGAGATTGTCTTTCGCTCTCATGATAACACTACAACAGTAAAGTAAGACGTTGGCAGTATTGCCGTAAGTTAAGCACACTCAACATTTTATATCTCTAAAATACGTTGAGATGCTCGGAGTGTGGCTGGTGGAACATGGTGAGAGACGGATGAATATCTGAGCTCTTAGTGGAATCAGCATGATACGACTCCAATAAGGTATTACGAAGCATGTCAGTTCATTTAAATGAATACAGGCCTTATCAGATCACAGAGAGATCGACAATTAAATGTGCGTTAAAGAATCTGCTATTCAATTCCGAGAAATGATGATTCCAGTTTACAAAGCCTAGGTGATGAGATCATATGCATATATTGGGATGTCCGCATATGTGTTTGCTGCATAAACACGCGCACACACATATGCATGTACACATTCTTGCATCAGGAGGCTAATTACTGGAGCTCATGCGTAACTGATACAATCTCTTATTTTTCTCTCCTTCCATGTCTAATGGCTGTGACAGTAAATGAAGAATGCCTAGGGGGGCATTTTCATTGTGACACGTTTGAGAACGCTAGCAAACATGATGTGCGCGTGTGCATCTGCGTGAGCCTCCTTATGACACTTCAAAGTGCTGTCACAAATCACAAACACACACACTGAAAGCTTGATAAGATCTGTTCAAATTCTCCATCAAAGATCCGCCATTGCTTGTCATCTGTCACCACTGTGATGAGGCTCGGATGAAGCAGTTAAAATTCCATCTAGATGCATATTATTATTATTTTTCAAAAGGGATGGCTGGATTGTGATGGCACCAAGGTAGTTCTGGCATCTCACAAAAAAAAACGTTCATTGTTGGTGAAAGAGTTCACCCACACATTTTGATTTAAAGGTGCATTGTAGAGTTTATAATGTTCATGTTACACTATGCATGCTCTACCAATGCCCAGATGAGTACAAAGAGCCCTGACTTTTTAACTGCGACTGCCAGCGCAAGTCTAGCTCAAATCGCAGTCCTTCTGTGCGCATGGTTGGAGTTTTGTTTTAGAATTTTGCTTGACTAGCACATTATACAGCCAAGTCAAGTCCTGGCCAATCGAAGCAGTTTCCCTCATTCACATGAAAATCAGGGCAGGCCCCTTGCATATGATGTAGTTGGCCGTGCATGTAACTTGGGCAACAGAGCTGTACGAAATTGAGAATTGAGTTGAGAAAGGTGGCAAAGAGGAAGCAGAATTGCAATTCAAATTCAAATAGTAGGAAGGGGAATTTTAATGCCATGACATTAAAGAAATTAATGATGCAAAATTAGTCTATTTAACAATGAAGCTTTAAAGTATACACCTAATTACAACATTGATTTCATACAAATATTATAAGGAATTTATTTACACAATACTTAATTATGGTAAAGCATAGTTATTGTTTTTCTATTAAAAGCTAGCATTAAAATTGTAAAAACTTGAAATTGTTTGATATGATGGTAAAACAGCACTTCATTCTCAGAATACCTTGCTTTATCTACGTAAGTCTTTAAAATGACTGCCCAAACATTTTGTGAAATCAATTCTCACTGATATGTGATGAGAATGAATTTCTCTGAATTGCAATGAAATCAGTTCCACTTCCTGTAATTCCAATTGAATTCAACATTCTGTGGGGTGGAGTCAATTCAAATTATCCATTGAATTGAATTAAATTATGCCTATCTGAGTTTTGCACAGCCACGGTGGCCAGTAGACCTTTCCCGCTGACGTCACTTTACCCAGAATGCTTAGCTACCGCTTAACCTCTTGGAGGGCAAACAATCAATAGAAATACACAGAGAGAGCATTGTTTTCAGTTAGCATTTTGTTTAAAAGGTGGGAAAATATGACAAATGTAGCAAAAAACATCCCCAGTAGGAAAGTAGGTTATTGCGACTCATTGGAACCAGCCGTTCTGAGCCGCTATCGCCAAAAGCAAGACAAGATCCCTATGTATGGACTTTCACCATCGGCCTGGTCAAAGGAAGCCACTACGTTCCCCTAAGTGAGCTACCACCACATTTTAAATTATTTAATTGTAAAGAAGAGGACTTTGATGCTATCAAGAGCCTGGAGTCGTACAATTACTTTGTGTCTGGATGGATGAAGGATATTGGCTGCGTTCAACACAGCAATGTTTGTCTCGTGGCAGCAAATGTTTGTTCTATTTATCTTTTGGTTGACATGGGTTACTGGTGAAAAACTATGAAAAATTTGTACCTGTAGAAAAAAGTCAAAATTTGTATTTGTAAAAGTCGTGATTTGTACCTGTAAAAAAAATGTGTGCCTGTAAAAAAACAAAATTGTATCTGTAAAAAAAATGTGTACCTGTAAAAAAAAAATTGTATGTGTAAAACAAATCTGTAAAAACAAATTTGTACCTGTAAAAGTCATTATTTGTACCTGTACAAAAAATGTTTTGTATCTGTACAAAAAGTGTAAATTTGTATCTGTAAACGTTGTGATTTGTACCTGTAGAAATGACAACTTGTAGTCAAAGAAGTCGCCACTAGGAGTCACAAGTGGTTTTTCTGCTGCTGTCCAGTCATGTGAGTTTTGCACCATATATCTCGCTACAAAAGGTGCAAAACTGATTCGTACTTGTAGAGCGCTGTGATTTGTACTTGTAGAAGAAGAGCGCGGGCTCTGGAGGATTTGGGCGGGCTAAAGCTCAACCTCATTGGTTGAGCGAACGACCGTGGGTTGAACTCAAATGACGCCCATGCACAAGTCCGCAATTCTAAACAAACAGAGTAGCCACACCAGTTTACGCGTCATTTTGGAAGAAGAGGACGTCCCAGGCGTGAACATTTCAACATGGTTCAATAAACAAACACTGTGTGGAACAGCTTAAACGTTGGTTGACATGCAGAGCACTCCAAGTGGGCAGAAAAAAAGAAGTTTTAGTATGAAGGTAAGATTTATTGTACGAACATAGCTCGTAATCCGGTGCTAGCTAGCTAGCTCATCTCATGTTGTTATCACGGAAACTGAACACATTGAAGTCACAATTTTTATTTCAAGATTTGAAGCCTGCAAGTGTAAACATACGATCAATAGCTTGTACCTGTAAAAAAAAGAATCTAAAAAAAATACCTCATAAACTGCTGCTTGGTGCTTAGATGTGAAAATTACTATAGGGCTACAGAACCCTATTTAATGTTTTACAAGATAACCTAAACCTATAACCAAAAGTGAACAGTACTCAGCCACTTGTATTTGACTAACATTATATTTAAGCATCTGTACTCTTACTATCATAATAAAATGAAAACAAAACGTTTTTACTGCGAGTGGATCTTTAAGCCGCTACAGGTATTTTAACCTCAACCCTTTATCCTCTGTATTTAATCATTTTATTTTAAATATTACAATTTATAGATAAATGTCAGTATTTTTGCAATGTATGCTTTGCAAACAGTTAAAATAAAAGGCTCTTACACTTTTAAATATACACATTTGCTTTCAACACTGAAACCAAATGAAAATAATGCAAATAGAAATGTTTATAAACAATGTCTGTGTCTATCAGTATTACCACTATTTCTGATATTAAGATGTGACAAAATCTTCGTTTTTTTTCTGGCTAACAAGATAAAGCTAATTATTTAACTGATTACGTATAATGTCAGTGGCTGTGTTTTGATAATGACCCAGCTAGGAAGCTATGCTTATTTTTTATTGTATGAATATGCTGACCCAACCATTCTATTCGCACAGATGCCAGCATGCAGTCAATCAACGCTACTTCTTGATCCATCTCTAGACGGTGGCACATGGTGTGACATCAAACCTGCTTCAAAGTGGCTGTGAAGTCCAACAAATGAGAATCCTTGATACACTGGTTACTGTTCTGAGAGAATTTCACTGCAAACACCTTTGGGAAAGTGAAGAAATTATGCTTTCTAAATGTCTTCCAATTTTGAGTTTGAAATGTTGCAGGAGTACAATTTAATCCATATTGAGAGTTATTTGAAATAGTCAGATCAAATAACAACATGTATCATTCAATAAACAAGATTGTGCATCATTTGAAATGTTTTATTTGATGTCCAGAAGAGCCGTTTCTGCATCCATCCAAGACGAGAACAGTATTCTTCTCACAAACAGAACAAAAGTTATTGATGGAGCTGTATGAGGAATTCAAGACTCACCAAAAAAGGCAATACTGCTGCTATCACTAAGACGAGGGAAATATCATTGGCAAAAAAAAAAAAAAGCAGACAGACTAAATATATAAGTTATAATTGTTTCATGTTAGATGTGTATTTCACATTAATCGTGTTATTAATTATTGATTTAATGTAAAGCACTTCGAATTGACCTACATATTCATTCTTCACTGTTACATCTTAACAGTAGCCAAAAGCGACCATGGCAACAAGTCGGCAAGTAGCCTATAACAATATATATAAAAAATAAGACTAAATAGGTGTTGAGCTGTAAATATATGTTGCCCATTATTGTAGCCACCAGAAAAAAAGACTGACCACTGCCACAGGTGGGGGAGGGGACCACAGCCTGCTACATTCACATCAGCAGAAGATCTGCAAAATAATTTTCCATAATCCGGCTTGATGGAATACCACGCAGGTGTCATCTCCTGTCTCTTGGCTGCTTGCTGATGGAGTGGGTCATCCTTTTCACTGATGCTTCAGCAGTGTCTCCAGCAGTTGTCTCCACCTTTTGAGCAAGATTTTGAAACTTATGAGATTCTCATTTAATTAAAAATAAATAAACTAACATTTGACCTAGTTAAAAACGTTTTGTTTTCATTTTATTATGATAGTAAGAGTACAGATGCTTAAATATAATGTTAGTCAAATACAAGTAGCTGAGTACTGTCCACTTTTGGTTATAGGTTTAGGTTATCTTGTAAAACATTCAATAGGGTTCTGTAGCTCTATAGTAATTTTCACATCTAAGCACTAAGCAGCAGTTTATGAGGTATTTTTTTTAGATATTTTTTTTTACATGTACAAGCTATTGATCGTGTGTTTACACTGGTAGGCTTCAAATCTTGAAATAAAAATCGTGACTTCAATGTGTTCAGTTTCCGTGACAACAACATGAGATGAGCTAGCTAGCTAGCACCGGATTACGAGCTATGTTCGTACAATAAATCTTACCTTCATACTAAAACTTCTTTCTTTCTGCCCACTTGGAGTGCTCTGCATGTCACCCAACGTTTAAGCTGTTCCACACGGTGTTTGTATATTGAACCATGTTGAAATGTTCACGCCTGGGACGTCCTCTTCTTCCAAAATGACGCGTAAACTGGTGTGGCTACTCTGTTTGTTTAGAATTGCGGACTTGTGCATGGGCGTCATTTGAGTTCAACCCACGGTCGTTCGCTCAACCAATGAGATTGAGCTTTAGCCCGCCCAAATCCTCCAGAGCCCGCGCTCTTCTTCTATGAGTACAAATCACAGCGCTCTACAAGTACGAATCAGTTTTGCACCTTTTGTAGCGTAATATATGGTGCAAAACTCACGTGACTGGACAGCAGCAGAAAAACCACTTGTGACTCCTAGTGGCGACTTCTTTGACTACAAGTTGTCATTTCTACAGGTACAAATCACAACTTTTACAGATACAAATTTAAATTTATTTTACAGATAAAAACATTTTTTTACAGGCACACATTTTTTTTACAGGTTCAAATCACGACTTTTACAGATACAAATTTTGACTTTTTTCTACAGGTACAATTTTTTTTTACAAGTTAGTTTTGCACCATATTTACCTCCATATAAAAAATCATTCATTAAATCGTTTGTGTCCGGATAAACTCGTCTTGCTGTACGTCGAAGCCTTTCAAGCTATCTTAGAGTGCTAACTGCAAACAAACACGCCGATAAAAAATAAATAAATCACGACTTTTCAAAGTAAACTTTGATAGTGTTATGATTATCATGTGAAAATGTTTGCAATACCTACACAAATTGTTCTATGAAATTTGTAATTATAAATAAAAGTTGAATTTTCCAACATTGGGTACATGTTTTGTGTATCTGATTTCTGAAAAACACATTAACTGACAGATTAATGTTGAACGACGACATTCCCAACTAAAACTAGCATGGATATGCAACCAGGTACACAAGTCAAGGTAAGTTTACTCATATGGCATTGTCACGTCTGCCTGGAATTTACAATAAAATATTAATTATGACCCACTTTGAAAAAGAGAAAACTACTTTATATACAGTAATCTGAACATATCTTTGTCTTTTTTGAGGGTGCAAAGCATGTCGTAGGTTAGCTAGCCACCGTGCTCGTCTTCTTTCACTCAACTCCTTTGTCTTTTTCCCCTGGTTTAAAATCACTGCCAGTAGCCGAAATAACACTTTCATATCTCTGTTTTCCCGATTAGAACAACCGTAGGCCGTGCAGAAGTTTACCATTGCATTTGTCGTGAATTTAGAAACGGTTTCATCTATTTTCTACGTCTCACTAATTGATTTCTTATTCATTCGTGTTGGGCGGCACACAAACGTCACGTCACACTAGAAGGGTCTATTGGAGATCATCTTGCACCCCAGATTGTGCATGAGTCTGTGCGCAATTTGTTGAAAGCTACCAGTGGATCTAGTACATTCCTAAAACTCCATCTGGATCTAAAAGTGACTTCAACCGGATTTGATTTCAACTGACAATTATGACAGTGGTCTCTCAACAAACGTATGTTATCATCAATGTCATTTTTAGCATCAACTTATTTTTGTATTTGTATACTTCAGGCTATATTTTGTTCTTTTTGCATCCATCTTATCCTCATTCTCACTTCTTCTCCCCTTATTCCTTATCTATCGACTGTATCTATAGTCCGACAGATGCTGTCCCATTTGTACTCTCCCCCGTGACATTCCTGCGAGGGAATGCTTTAAGGATGCAGGCAGCTCAGCACTCATGGATCACACTGACACTTGCTCGGCATCAGCACATTATGAACTATAGTTGCCTGACAGCTCGCCATTGTTGCTCCATCTAAATATGAACAATAAGGCTCATCCCACGCCCACGCTGACAGCACATTTGCTCTTATCACTCCTGCCGAGTCGCCCGGCTTGATATGGACACTTCCCTCCTTTCCATTGGCCTCTCCAATTTTAACCCACTAACATCACCCAAATCCTTAATGTTAGGTCAACCACAGGGTGAGGGTAGAAAGCGATGCGGCAAAGGGCAGGAGGAGCTACTTAGTGGAAGATTATCTTATCTTGAACTTGAAGGTGCCTCAATGTTTTGTTGAGGCACTTGGGGGCAGTCGTGTTGAACCCCAGTTTTGGTCCAAGTGTCCATCTTGATGGTTCAGCGGTTGGATGTTCCTGTAATTGCACGGCCATGGGTTGATTCCAGCTCAAGACCTTTTGTTTCATAGTCATTATATTGCCTCTGTCCTCAACTGCTTGTCGTAGAACATACATCATGACTCCAAATTGAATAAGTTTTCTTCTTCTTCTTCTTCTTCTTCTTCTTCTTCTTATTATTATTATTATTATTAATAATAATATTATTATTTGATATGTCATTATGGAGTGAGGCATTTGTGTGACATAAATATTCACGAAAATAAATGAAAACACCCTATATAGCCTAGTCATAATTTGAATTCCTTGTATAAATAATATAATAATAAATATATAATCATTTTTTAAAGTAGTGAAAATAGTTACTTTGCCTGGTAACGAGTTACTTTTATTATGAAGTAATTCAATTCCTAATTCAATTACTTTTTAAAAACTCATTCACCCCCAGCCATTTTCACTCAAGCAACCCCCTTTGTTTCAGAACTATTTTGACTGATTTTGCAAGGCCCAAAGAATATTGTGTTCTATTGCTATAAAAACATGGAAACCACCAAAAGAAAGATTGGAAACTCTTCTTTCATCAGGAAAAAGTAAATTTGTATCTGTTTCCGTTTTGCAGCAATTAGTATTAGAATATAGCTACGTTTCATCATAATGCACAAATCTGTTTAAAACAGTGTGGGAAAGAGCTTTTTGCAACATGGCCCTGGTTGATCTCTTATACTCTGCTGCTACTTGCTGGCTGTTTTTGTAATAACTACCATTGCTTCAAGCATTCTCTTCAGTTCAGAGGCTGCATCAAAGCCTTCTTTCTGTATGCTCTAGCATAAAAAACAAAACGTAAAAAAACTTATAAATACGTCTTTGGAAAACTTAAAACATTAAAATAGAATGTATTTATATGATTTTGGGAGCAAATTAGTTAAGCAAGTAATGAGTAACTATAACTAATTACTTTTTTTTAAAGTAACATTCCCAACACTGCTTGTCACTGTTAGTTGAGTGCAACATTCTTTAAATAGAACTCGAAGAGGTAAAAAAAATGTGGAACTTCGACGTGTCATTAGAAACATTAGCTCAACTTTCATTTGACCTATTGAGTACATACAGTACAAGTAGATTTTTATCTACATCAACACATCTGCTTGATTTGATTGGTTATGCACAATAAAAATTTAGATGTAAGTTGCAGGTCAGTGATGGATGGTGAACTACTGTGTGAATGTCCAATTCACCTTCTGCCTTGCTATTTATAGAACACATTACCTTCTGCTTTGGTTTAGAATGTAGGAGTGGGTGCTTATGGGATCATAAAGAATCTTTCAGTTGTATAGTGGTTGGAAGTGCTGGGGGAAAAAATAGAGCAGGCTTTGGTTCATGGACTGTTTCTCCAACCACGACACCGATCTGTAGATCTACTGCATGTCACCGTCAAAATTTCACACCCTCTACCGGCTTCTAATGAGACTGCTGAGGTCCCTGTTGACAGCATACCTTACATAAAGAGCAGGAAGAGAGAGAAAACGACGGCTGGATGAAGTAGTGGACGAGAGCAGTGCGGGGAAAAGGAGCAAGTGAACAGAGGAGAAGAAATTAACAGGACCCCGGGGATGGTCAGATCACAGCCACAGTCCCTGGAGAGCACTTACCGCAGGGGCCCCCCCATACTTGTTACGCAAGGCAGGGGCCACTAGGGGACACCTAGGGCTGCACTTCGCAAATGTGGGGCTCAACTAAGTTCACCAGGCGAGCTGGTTAAAAGTCAGGTTGGATGGGAAGGAAGCTCACCACAATTATGGCCTGCTTCAAAGCACTCTGGTTGGACAGTAGCTGGGAAATGATAATAAACTCAGATGTGTTTAAGATCAATTTGGGAATAAATCCTCACAATGACGTATTCTTATTCTCTGAGAACATTGCACTCAAAAGGCTAAGTCCCATGTAGGGACTTTTAGGGGACTGAAATGTCAAGCAGATCACTAGGGATGAGGGAATTGGCCAATAATATGCGTCCAGCTCAATGACACTGACACCTCCCATTGGCAGCGCCATAAATTTGGGACTGCACTTTTCCAAAGGACAGACGTAGCATCACATTCAATAGCAGTGAAGAGAAAAACTCGATACGGCAAATGAGATCATGCTGAAAGTGGAGGCCTCACTCGCTCACTTTAGATTAGAAGGGAAAGAGGAAAGTCACATTTTTATGTTTGTACTCATTTATACACATTTCACACAGTGATGAGGGCGGACAGCTAGTGTAGTGTTATGAATGAAAACCAAGACATGTTTATTCATCTTCACTAAGAGTCTTTGGAATGCTTGCATTCCTGACATGCGTTCAAGATTTTTGCGCAATAGAAATGAATATGAAATCGACAAATAAGGGAATCTAACAGTATAATATATATCTAATATAATTAGTTAAGAATAGCCAAATCTAGCATTTCACTTTCTTTCTTTTTCATTGTAATTGTTGAACTGATTAATTTTTCAAATGTGACTTGTGAGTAGGGATGTTACAATATCCAAACATTGAGTTCTTCCACATATTGACTCTGTTCACAAGCATATTACGTTCCCCTTTATCTGACCATTAGCATGGATTTTAAACATGCCTTGTGAAAAACCTAACCACCATACGGCACTAGAACTACACAAATGGAAATCAAAATTACTTTTTTTTAAAAGATGTGCTTCTTTTAATATCGTGAAATGACCACGACAATATTGTGGCAATTTTAATATCGCGATATCACGATATTGCCATTATCGTTACATCTCTACTGGTGAGTGTAAATAATACGCAACAAATTATACACTACATTTTAAAATTTCCACTACATGTGACTGCATAACTCCACGACCCATCTTTGCCATTTAAAATATCACAACATCATTAAATATTATTCCAAGGTGTGATTAAAAAAAACTCAACAAGCCAAATGAAAACATTTTATTTGACTTGATCTGTCAGACTGTTTATCTTCCCAAGATGAAAACAGCAACAGAATCAAGGCCTATGTGGCAGTGCTGACATGAAGCAGATGGCTGCGGCAGCCGTGTGGAAGGTGTTAGCGCAGGCTGACAGTGAAGATCTGCTATTGAAACAAGAAGGGTGGCGTGTTGGCATAAGGTAAAGTGCCACCTTCTCGCAGTCTATACGCAGGAGTGCGACTGGCCGATAAAACTTCTCCAATGGCAGGAGGAAGATTTAAACTTGAAATTCCATCAATCCATTTTCTTATGTTGATCATCCTGTTAAGGAGACTCGAGCTACCTAATTATGGACAAAATAAGGTGGACTATCCCTGGTTTAATCGCTGTTCAATCACAAGGGACAATCATTCAACTTTGACTGAGTGAGACCTGCCTGTATGCAACTCATGCGAGTGAACCAAGACATGACAGTGATAGAACAAAATCTTAGAAGTGCGATTAATTTTAGAGCATTCTGCTTCCAGTTCTGAGCAGACATTTGGGTTTAACCAGGACCGTCCCGGTTTTGAGCCTTGTGTCAGGAATTCTTGCTGATTTTTTCACCTGCACTGCTTCCAATCCAAAACAAATTTAAAGGGGAAGTCAACCCAAAAACTGTCTTCACGATAATATGGTCTATGCAGCCCCACTAGCCTAAACACAGGATAGATAGTATTCACATGACGTCATTTGCCCCACATTGTGTGCCGTTCACGGGACCATGGAATGTCGAATGGGAACGGACAAAGAAGTGTCCGGAATTGCAAAGATAAATCGAAAGGATTTCCCACCGACAAAGTCTACCAAAGTGTGTTCTGACCATTTTGATTAAGGTAAGTGTCATTGTAAGATGGTAAAAATGATTTTACCATAATGCGATCGTGATATATGTGAGCCGCTAGCTGTGGCTAGCTCTGACAAAAAATTGATCTGGTGGTCAAGATGTTCGATTTTGAGATCTCTCCAAATACCCTCCTTAAGGTCTTTTATTTTCCTTTCCCAGGAGACCAAAAGTTGAAATTGTTGTTAATAAAGTGTACGAAAATAAGTGATGAACCAATAATGTTGTTGTTGTTTTTGTTGTAACATGCTAGCGCTAGTAGCTAGCGTGGTCGGGGAACTAGCTAACGTTTAAAAATAACCCGAGATTCTTCTCATCAAATTCACAAATGATAAATATACATAGCAACCAATGAAAGCCGAAAGTACAGAAGACGCAAGAATGTCCGTGTTTTGGGAGCCATCCTACCTCAGAGCATATTTTGCCATGTAATCCGGTCCGGGCAGTAACATCGGCAAATGTTTGTAAATCCACGAATTAAAAGTTTCAACGTGTACCGCTGCAAGGAGTGTTGAGCTAAATCTTCCGCATACGTATTGCTTACACAAGTAACCTTAGAAGAAGCTGGGAGTGACATTCATCAAAAACAAAGAACCATTCTGTGTAAATACAATAGAAACAGCTGAGTCCGCTGGAAAGTTGGCCTAGCATGAGGGGCGGACTCGCAATCCTGTGACGTCAGTAAATACTATCTATACTGATTAATGTTATATTTGTGGAGTTTGCGTTAACCCCTCCGTGAGTCATTGCCTTATCGTGGTGGAGGGGTTTGCGTGTCCCAATGATCCTAGGAGCTATGTTGTCTGGGGCTTTATGCCCCTGGCAGGGTCACCCATGGCAAACAGATCCTAGGTGAGGGAATAGACAAAACATGGCTCACTGACCTCTTATGACCAGTACAAATATTGGATCGTGGTTTCCCTTGCCCGGACGCAGGTCACCGGGGCCCCCCTCTGGAGCCAGGCCTGGAGGTGGGGCTCGAAGGCTAGCGTCTGGTGGCCGGACATTCACCCATGGGGCCTGGCCGGGCATAGCCCGAAAAGGCAACGTGGGTCCCACTTCCTATGGCCTCACCATCTGTAGGAGGGGTCAAAGAGGTTGGGTGCGTAGCAAGCTGGGTGGCAGCCAAAGCCACTCCGTGTCCGTTCCGAAGTCAGTGTGAATTGTGCGGCAGAATGATTTAAGTTTGTGAAGTGATCTTCCACTCTGAATGGTTTTGACAACAAAGATGAGTCGTTAGCTAGTGATGAATTATTCACTTTAAAAAATTTTTTTATCATTTACATTCTGCAGTTAACACTCACTAAACACGTCGTCTTCCGCAGTGTAGAGTGGTTATCTCCCATCCGTGAGGTTGTGGATTCGATCGTCACCCCTGGTGACCATGTTGAAGTGTTCTTGAGCAAGACACTGAACCCCGATTTGCTCCCAGTGATCACTGACCACTCAGTGACCACTCAGTGACCACTGATGTATGAATGTGTGTGTGAATAGGTGAATGTGAGGCTTTGTAAAGCGCTTTGGGCACCTTAATGGTGTCGATAAAGCGCTATATAAAAAGCAGGCAGTCCCTTTAGCATTTAATTGAAACTTACACCTACTTTTTTTATTTATTCAAATCTTTAAAATGGTGAACTAATCAGGTCCCTTTTCAATCATAGCTTGTGTACTTAATATTGTGCTGCAGCCTTTGAGAGGGACACACGAGCTGCCTATTCGGTGGGTTTGATTCTTTTTTTTGTTGGGGGGAGCTTCTCTATGAAGGAGTAGCCTCGAGGACGCTTGGCATTTTTTGGTGCGTTGGAAAGTGGTGGGTGGTAGAGAGGGCTGTCAATTTGTGTCAGTTGCTGAGGTGTGTGTGGCAAGGTGTGTATGGCATGCCGACCAAAGAGGGAGGGTGGGCGCTAGGCAGGGATTAACATGATCAAAGAAACACATACAGAGCCACATGGAAAAGTAAGAGAGCCATGCAGGGCCCATACAACATTAACCACCTCACTCCCCTCTTCCCCATAAGAACTCCAAGGGAGGCGAAGAACTCAAACTGAACCGTGACTTCAACTGCCCTCCACCTCTCAAACAAATACAAATGAAAACATTTGTAAAAACCTTACATGAGTTTGTACATCACATTGAAGTCATGTGCTGGCATGTGCAGTATCAGGCAGGAAATAAACAAGCAAATGGAGTTTAATAGAGTTGTACCTGGTGCCTTGAGGACACACACACACACACACACACACACACACACACACACACACACACACACACACACACACCCCCCCCCCCCCACACACACACACACACACATGCACGCACATGCACACACACACATAAAGCAGAGCATATCATAGCTGGCATGCTAATACTGCCAAAGGGAAGCCAAAAACTAATAGCGGAGACATTAAGGAAATGATCCCCAGGCTGATGTGTTTTCTATTGATGGCGACTAAACACAATTGCTATATTTATCATACTCAGAGAAACAGAGCGAAAGAGAGCCCCCCCCCAACCCCTGTTCTCAATGCCGTCCCTCTCACTTGTCCCCGGGAGAGTGATGAGCGTTGCCTGCGGGAGGCACAGCAACTTAGTGTTCCGTGTGTGTGTGGGGGTGTGTGTGTGTGTGTGTGTGTCACCCATCACTGTACCACACTCTCCGAACAGATGACATTACAAGGAATTCAGATCTTCTCACTGCATTACTGGAAATAAACATATTTCTAGTACCATGCTAAGAAAAGTAGCTTTTCTTTCTTTTCTTTTCTAAGTCTTTAAGCTGTATTGTGAGAAGACTATTTACACAATTACATTGTATGTTTAATCTTTCTGTGATACATTTGACCTTCAAATCTTTTATTTTTTTATTTTATTTTTTACCAACGGGGTGCACTGTGCATTGGTTGGCAGTTAATTGCATTGACAAACACACATTCACAGTTATGGACATCTGTAGCGGGAAATCATGGATTTGTTTATAATACAGTACATGAGCTATTTTTTAAGGTAACAGCTGTAAAAAACTGAGAACTACTCAATTGTGGAGATACTGTATTGTATAAAACTGTTTGGTTTTTTACCATTTCACTTTTTAGACATGTTTAAAACAAAGTTAATAAACTTAAAATGGAAGTCAACCCAAAAAATCTTATAAAAAATCGAAGACAATATAATACTAGTCTAAAATATGGTATTCTGGTTAATATTGTGTTAGTGGAAAATGAGTTATGAAGCAAAATCGAGCCGTTTTTTTTATCCATCTCAGGGGGCGGCCATTTTGCTACCAGCAGTCGACTGAAAATGACATCAATGTTGTTAAAGTCTCAGTTAACAACCAATCACAGCTCAGCCTCAGAAAATCGGTGAGCTGTGATTGGTCGGTGCCTGAGCCCTGAGCAACATTGATGTAATTTTCTGTCGACAGCAAGTCGCAAAATGGCCACCCCCTGAGATGGATAAAAACGGCTTGATTTTGCTGCTTAAATCATATTTCACAAATGTAATATTAATCAGAATGTCATGTTAAGACTAGTGATATAATATATATAATTATAATTATTGTCAAGACATTTTTAAGGTTGACTTCCCCTTTAAAAGTGCCTTTATTCACATTAAAAGTTATCTGGTGGAATTGCAACATGCAGTAAGCTGGATACAGATAGCTATGCCCACATCCCGAAAATGTATCATCCCTTTGGATAGTCCACTGGCACGGTTGCTTTAGAGTGCCTTGGTGTCAGTTGTGAGTGTGCACGTCAAGCAGAGAAAGATGGAAAAGCGAGGAGGGCAGACATTTTTGTAAAAGTCAGACTTGACAGTCAGCGTGTGGACAGGAGCTTCACAATTTAGAGCATCTCGTCGTTGTGATGTGGAGAATCCACATCTATGATCCGGTGGAATCAACTTATCATGTAGACTGCAGATATGGAGGAAGGACACCCACAAAGAACCGCATGAAATGGTCCCTCTATGTTCTAGATATATATTTATGTTATTCTCTCTATGTTCTATCACTCGTGGTTTATGGTCCTTTTTTTTTTGTACCCGCAAGCTGCAAAAAATGTAATATTACTCAAGAATCGAGTATTCATTCTTCTGTTTCCAATGTCTGAGTATACGATGAGAAGCTGTGTAGAAAATGCATTAATAATTGGAGAAAAAATATGAAATAATGAATGATTGTTCAGATAGATTTTAATGGTATAAAAAGCAGTACAGTATCTATGTATGAAATATAATGTTTGGCTAGTAGTTATAGACTCCCCCCTGCTCTACCTTTCTATGCAGAGAATATTTCGAGTGTGTGCATCTGGTGTTGTTGCTCCTTTCCCAAATGTAGGAATAGTCAAAAATATGACTAGTGGCCCAGTAAGATTTTTTTCATGTGGCCCATAATTCTAGCAACACCCCTGATTCCAGTTACCAGAAGCTTTAAGCAGCTCAAACATGTACTGTACATGTGTGTGGGCTTAAGAAAGATGCTAGTAGCATCTGCACCATTGTGCTACCGGGCTCCAAATTGGAGGCTGAATTAGACGTTCACTTTGAATTACAATTGGTCAATGTGTTGCTTTGATGCGATTGTGATGCTTTGCGCAACTGGCTTCAAGGCGGTCCTGCTCTTCCTAAAGTCAAAAATGAGCTCTGTGGTTCTACCAGTTCAAATTATATTCAATGTAGGATGGAAAATTCCACCTTTCCACACTGTCAGATGTATTGATAAGTGTTTGTAAGATATACAGAAAAACAACACAATTGTTTTCAGTGAGTGTGGAGGGCTGACAGGTGTCAGGCAAGAATTCAAATCTGGTTAAAAAAAAATGCAACCATTGTAATTTCTTTTCTCTTTTAGCTTCGTTTTGATCATCGTGATCTGGATGTGCAACTCAATGAAACATAAAACGTTTACATTTGAAAATTTTTACGACTTTAGAGCGCTGAACAAACAAGTGTGTTTCTGGCGCGTACGCTGAAAAATATTTCAATAAAGGAGCCTTTTCTTGATTAGTCATCCTTGAATATCATATAATACTTTTACTGTGCATCATTTGCAGCCTCGTCTGTACTTTGTCTTCCTCATCTCGCATACAGACAACCCCCCCCCCCACCCTCCCCACACACACACACACCAACCCCTCTGCCCTTTCCTGCTCTACAATTAAACTTCAGCGGCAGGTTTCCATCAGCCGTCTGGTCATCTGCAGCAGAAAGCCTGTCAGGAAATTAACTCATCACTGGGTGACAGCTGCTAATTTCTCCCTCCTCCATGTCACACAAGTGGTCTGCTGCTGTTAATAACGAGACATCCTGCACTGATTAGGGAGATACGCACAGGCAGGGAGAGTGGAGATGCATACAATGCAGCACACAATCACTCAGTCAGACGCGGAGAATGAGAACTGTGCAGATGAACAGACACGTGTCCATATTTAGAACAGGATCATCAACAGAATTTGCCGGGGATGCTAGTGGAGGTCAGGACCCGGTTTCACTCAATCCGGCTTTAATTGACACACAGTGAAATGCTTTGTCAACATCAAAAGAAGACCAAGGAATATATACAATTTTTTCCCAACCACTGTTTATTTAACAATTATTGATGGTGATTTGGTATTGTTTAGTGATTAAAAAATAACAATTAAACAAAATCACACATGGGATTGATGTACTCACCAACCTTTTTGAAATTTCAGTTACTGGCTTAGTCAATGTTTTCCAAATGAGATAATAATAAAGTGGCAGATTTGCGAGAAAACCCCCTCAGAATCTTACGAGAAATACACGTAGCGTACTAATCGGATGTTTGTGCCAAACTTTTTGGTCGGGTTAGGAGATCTCTTTTACTGCCAAACGTTAGCCAAAAAACAACAACCACTACACCAGCAGATTTCGAGCATTTTCTCTCATCTTTCAAGGCAATTGTGTGCTACGACTACATAAACATAGTGGATGCCACATGAAAGATTGGATTCCAGTAATCACCATTTGAAAATATGTAATTTGAGTGACATCAAGCGAAAATGGAAAAAAATAAGGAGAAAACAAGCTTTTTGTGAAAAGATACATTTTCTGCACAGCAGTGATTTTGACACTAATATTTTTCGTTTAATGACGCTCTGTGAATTAGATTTAATGTGACAAACGCTTTGATCATTCACGTCATCCTTGAAAATGTTCTATTTCCTAAGATCCACCATGTTTTCATGTAATTTGATACCCTGGGAGTCCATTGAAGAGATCCAATGCTGCCATCTGCTGGCCATAGTCGGTGGGTGTTTTTGGATTTTCCCAACCCCAATCACAAAGCAGCGCTGCATAAGACGTTGCACTGCCCAATTGACGTTGTTGGCAGTATACAGTGGGCGTGTCCTTAAGGTCAATTGACATTTTTAGTGGTAAAAGAGGTAATTGCTTTAGCAGAGATTAACCATATGATGTTAAGCATTCCCTCTTTGAAGCGTTGGGTACTGCCAGCGAAGGTCCACACCCTGAGGATCAAGCATTTAAATTAATTTACTAAAATGTATATTTACTTGTACATTTCTGTTTCCAGAATTCTTATTTACACATTCATACATTTTGGTATTTTTTTTGTACAAGTAGCTAAGTTGATGTGTCGAATCTGCTGCTATCCGTCTTTCTGATTGGTTAGTGTTTAGTCAGCTAATATGGGATCAGGAAGTGTTGTCGCTTTAGCTGCCGTGTATGACGAGCAAAATTTAAAATAAGAATGAATCCGTCTCCATCCTGCCTTTTCATTTTATAAACAGTGTCCACGAATCTTCACATTGGACTATAGCTACGCTACGTGTATTTCTCGTAAATTTCCAAGTTTTTTTCTCGCAAATCTGCCACTTTATAACGTCGCAAATTTGCCACTTTATAAACTCGCAAATTCACAAGTTTTTTGTTTTTTCTTGGAATATTGGCCCCACCCTATTTATATGTGGCCTTAATACGCCGTAATAATTTTATATTATATCATTATTATACTTATCTAGATTCAACACAAAAGATAATCAATGTGCTTTCATGCAGGACTACTGAGATCAGAGGATTACTGTTGACAATGAAATCAGATGATTTGGACAATTTTAAGGTTAACAATGGCCCTAAACAATTTTTCAGTTACTAATTAATTTGATGTGACAATCGATTATTTGCAAGCTCCCTCACTAGCCTAATGAGGACATAAGGTATAGAAAATGGATGGCTTCTTTAACCTCAATAAAGTCAGAATTTCACAGACTGTATCGATTTTTTTTCTTTTTCATTTGAACCTCAGTGACCATATTTCAGGCTTAAAAATGGTCTACAACAAGTAAAACGTTTTGTTTTTGAACTGACTTAGTTGTTCGTCACTGACATTTTGAACTTGTAGTCATATGCAATTCAGAGCTTATGTTGATGATCCACCTTTGGCAACTATCCCACTAAAAGTACTTCAAAACTCGAGTCCTTTCTACAAATCCAAACAACATGTTTATTTAGCAATTGAGGTAGCGTGTGGTTGTATATTCGGCAATTGTTGAGCATTCAAATGTGATTCCTCCAACTCTGTGGATGTGAAACGTTGGTTCCGGCGGCAGAGATGTGCATGACCTCTGTTAAATGCGTTTGCTGAAAAAGTAGGGAGAGGAAAATAAAAGCATGAAAAGTGTGACTTTATAAATGCTGTATGAGCGTAAGAAGAGGAGACGAAGACTGGCTGAAAAAGCAGACAGGTGTTTTGTGAAATTGCTGGCTCCGTGTGTGTTTGCCGGCTTTCCTGCTCTTCCACTTGTGCGTGGCCTCACCTCTCTCAACATCCATCTGCAATCCTCTCATTTCTCCTGCCCACTCGTCCACCACTTTCTCTCTCAGCCCACCTCCTCGCTCGCCGAGTGTGTGCGTGTTTGTGTTAAAGGGATGATCTTTTGATGCCCTCGTAGTGTGTGAGTGCTTTCTCCCTCTACTTTTAGCGGTCAGCCATTGTGCTCGCAGCAGTCATACTGCGCTCCCACTCACTCCATCAGAAACTACAGGCCTGTGTAGCGGCCTAAATGAATATTGATTCTCCCTCCAGTGCCAAATACTGCAGGGGGGGAGGGGGGACGATGAGTTTGTTCCACGCAATGAAGGGAATAGGCCTGATGGGGGAAAGGAAGAGAGGATGGCGATTAGGGTGATGGTGATCATTGTGGTGATAATGATAATGGTGATGATAATGACTGTGTTAGTGATCAGAAAGCATGATGGGAGCTATCAGTTAATGCATGTATGCGCATGGAGGTTTCTCAGTGCTGCAAACGTAATTGGCGTATTGATGCTGAAATGACATGACAATCACAGCAAACACCACAGTAAAGTGTCAGGACAACAATGAAAAGCTATGGATGCACTTGTTCAAATTGGCTTCAATCTTTATTGGTAGAAATGAAAACAAATTTAGAATACAGAGAGCTCACAAATAAGCAAATGGCCTTCATAGCGTCTGCATAATGTAGCCATAATATAGCCTCAGCGATGCATAAGATGTGCTTTCAAACTATGCAAAACAGTGGTTAGTAACTAATCATATGCTAATAACTACAAAGGAGAAGAAGAAAAAATACAAAGCTCGACCATAAAGAAGGGGGAAAAAAAACAATACATACAATGCAAAATAAAAAAGCAGAGGTGTCAAACCTACGGCCCGCGGGCCACAACACTAATGGCAGTTTTTCACTAAAAATAGTTGTTGTTAATTTTGTCCACTGGAGGGAGCACTAATATTAAATTGGGCTGTTTGTCAGGATTTGAAGCAAAAAATTAATTGCACTCATTTCTGTTTAGACATTTATGAAAGAGGATTAGGGCCAGTGAAGAGAAAAAAAAAACGTTGGTTGATTTCTGACTTTATTCTCAGAATTCTCACTTTAGAATTCTGAGATTAAAGTCAGATTTCTTACTTTACAATTCTGAGATTAAAGTCAGAATAGAATAAAGTGATAATTCCTGAGAATATAGTCAGATAATTCTGACTTTATTCTCAGAATTCTCACTTAAAAGATTCTAACTTTATTCTCACAATTCTGACTTTAAAATGTGAATTCTGAGAATCAAGTCAGAATTCTCACTTTAAAGTTAGAATTGTGAGAATAAAGTCAGAATCTTGCCAACCTTTTTTCCCCCTCTTCACTGGCCCTAATCCTTTTCCGTAGAAATTACTCAGCAATACGATACTAACAAATGGGAACATTTTCAGAATGTACTTGCAATTATTTGCACAAACAAAAAAAAATGAACTATTGTGACCTGTCATTTATTACTGATTAGTCTTTTTTAATTTTTTATTACGAGATCAAATTTGTGTGTAAGTGGACCCTATATTAAAACGAGTTTGACACCCCTGACCTATAGACACCCTATTGAAGAGCAATTACAATTTATGATATTGAGCATAGAACAATTTTTCTGAAATGTTGCATGGCATCAATTGAACTTTGTGTGGGGGGCTGGTAAAATACTTAAATGAATCAGGTTATTGATAACATCCTCTTTCCTACTAAATGCCTAACTGCAGAGGATTAAAAAAAGAATTCATGGTTGCTCCCAAATTACGGGGCGTCATTGTCACTCGGCCTGCTGCTCCCCCACGCCAATTGCTGCTGCCTCTTCATACACGCCTCCCTCCACCTGCAGGGTGCAGTCGTCCAGCTCGGTGACGATGTAGTGGGTGCCCTCGTCGTTGACGATGACCTGGGTCAGACCTTCCTTTATCATCCGAGAGGCGGCCAGCTGCAACAGGTTCTGCATCTCCTGCGGACCCGGCTGGTTAATGACCTGCACCGCGTCCTCCTGTTTGACGACATGCTGCGCTTCACTTGGCTCGGGCTCGGCTGCCTCCGAGACCTCGTGGACGGCGGACCCCTCTCCGTGCATTTTCTCCCGTTGGCCCATCTCGCTCACAACGCTGAGCAGGGCGTCCAGAGCGGTGGATGACTCGGACATGACGTGCCTTGTTCCCACGGCTGCAGAGCCTGCGCCTGCTTCCGGAGCTGCGGCCTGCAGCTCGTTTGCGGCCTCCCCTGCCGATAGCACCACATAACGGGCACTCCCTCCGGCAAGCTGGGCCCCTGCGGATGCCACTTCCCTAGCTGAGGCTACCACGTGTCCGTCTTCTGTGATGTGTAGCACCTGCGCCACTTGGCCCGCCATGGCCAGAGTCTGCAGGGTGGCGGCTGCAGATTCCTCCAGCGTCTGCTCGACGGCAACTTCGCTATCGCTGTAGCCTTGGATGATGATGACCTGCTGGATATCTCCATCTCCTTCATTGCTGAGCTTCCTGTCCACAGAGGATTCCACAAACTCTGTCTCGACAAAAGCAGCCCCCTGGCCTTTAAGACGGCACTCAAAAGCTTTGGAGACGATACCTGGGAACAAAGGAGGGGGAGCATATTACCACCACATTGCCTTTTAACATGTATTCTAATCCCAGAAAAAGCCCAAACGCATTCAAACAAGCAAAAATATGATGGGTGTAACTCCCACTAGTTTATATGAGGATCCTGTGTGACGTATTGTTTATGTTTCGCGCGTTGCATCACGGGAAACTGTGTGGCAAGAAACAACGTGTTTTAAATGGAGTTCGATGGTTTTGCACATTTGGAGGAGGATAAAGAGAAGCTGATGGTTCATTCTTGTTGTGCCATCAAAAAGTTTTTTATCGCATTCCCACCGAAAGGGGCCGCGAAAAATGAAAGAAATGTCTGCGAGCCGGGAGGGTATAGCTTGACGACCAACGCCTGGATTACAACTGATGCGAACGGGTTTGTGAGGCTCACTTTATTGCCGGTAAGTACTTGTGACTATATATTTGTTATTTGGAGAGGATTTAAAGAAATAATAAATCGAGTTTGTGGATTATAAAATCTGCTGGGTCATATTGTTTTGCGGTCTTATGCAGGTGTTCCAAAGCGCGATCGACAACCACCCTGACTTGTTCCTTGTCTTGAAATGGGCTATCCTGGATCAGTAAATGAAAAGGCTAAAGAAAAAGCCGTCCAGCATTACGAACAGAGGATCAGAAGGCAACGAGTATCAGAATTGTGTTATGGATTGCTATAAATGAGACAAAATATATTTTTGTGCCTAGTTTTTCACTTGAGTGTCCACATATTGTTTATCTTATCCGAATAAATATTGCCTTTTGCATCTGTGTTTTGATACCTGCCGACCTCACTTGTGTACGCAGTAGCTATAGTTGTTAGGTCCTATCCTGACAGCTGCAATAAAGGTGCTACAATGCTAGTATGCTAATGCTATGTAACATGACTGCATGTTTGTCCAAGACTGGATTTGAAAAGAAGAATTGTGTAAGCTGTGATATTTAGTTGTTAAATAGAGAACAGATGCCATTGAAATTCTCACATCACAAGACAAATGTCACTGTACTAAAGTCACTGCATTTCCAAAAATAAATAAAGAATAAGGTGTGCGTGCAGCTTGTTGGCATAATTCCTCCATGCTAACTAATGATTGTTGAGTGTGTTGGGGGGATGGTTTTGGAGTGACGTACTTCCACAAACTTAACTTTAATGCGATAGACCCTCCTTCCCTTTGGCACCACAAAGAACACTTCAATGAAGAATAATTACCCAGCTTTGCACAGGACGTTGTATTAAATAAGAGTAAATGTCCCCAAAGCAGATGTCTGGCCAGGAAACAGGTGAGTCGGACCAAATTTTGTCATCACTTCCACGACTCTTCAATAGTTTCAGTTTTGTCACCAATACATACATTAGGCTTCTTCGTAAACCTCCTCCGCCCTTCGGCCGTTAAAGTGCTTAACTAGCGGCCGCTAACTTTCTTCGTATACGCTGTGTTTATACAGCCAGCCATGTTTTCTGCCACTCAACCAAAAATGTCAACAAAGGATCCTCCTATGAATGAATAAAGCAGATTTTTTAATCCATTTGGATCCAACTCAGGGGGTGACCATTTTGCCCAAAACTACCTTCGGCCTCGCATTCTGAACGTTTGACGCCAATTCCTGTTGACGGCACAGGGCGGTATTGGCCAAAGTGTCGGACATCATTTAAGAAGTGTACGTAAAACATGCATACAAATGCAAAGTGTGGGATTTACGAATTTGGACTTGTGTGCAACGATGTCCACAAATTTACGCACAGCCCTGACCGCGCGTACGCACAAAACCTTACGGTATAGAACAGTGAAACAACAGATAGAAGGGCGATACAGATATCACCAGCTAGTGTTAATTGTGTGTTAATTTAGTCTCAGTTTTAGTCCAGTTTCTGTCACTCTTTTTTTTTATTTTATTTTTATAAAGAGCTCAGTATTGTTCATTCGGAAATGTCATCATCATTGCTCTTTATTTTTTATTTTATTTTTATTTTTTATTTTATTTTTTGTGTGTGTGTGGGTGAGTATGTGTATGTGCGTGCGTGCGTGCGTGTATTTGTTAGCTCACCAAAAACCTATTAGAAAAAATCTCATACCGTTCACCTAAACCAAACACCGCCGTCAGGAGACCCGAGGGGACCAAAGAAAACCAAGGAAGGTGAAATCCAGCACCGACCAGACACCACCCACCGGGCCACCCACCAGAACTCCTCCCCAACCCAAGAAACATCCAGACCCCAACAAATCCCAAAAACATAAAATCAGGGAGGCCTCAAGAGACCGAAGGAGAGACCGAGAAAAGGAAGGAAGGACAGACTAAGCCGAGTGAGATCCACAGACACCAGCCTCCACCGATTCAATGACCTGAGGAGGAAACAGATTGTGTCTGAGTTTCGGTAGATGATGGTGTGGTGGATCTGGCATGCATGAAAATCTCCACCAAAGAGGGGAGCCGTCGACCCCCGCCGGAACAGAGCAAGCGCAACACCTCAGGGCCCCCCAGGCCGCGGCAGCGCCAAAGGACGACCCCCGGACCCCGCCAGGGCCACCAGCCGGAGAGCAAACCCAGGAGCAGGAGCGCCCCCCACCCCAACACGGCCCGCGCCCCCGACCCAACGCAGCAGGACGGGGCACTGCAGGCCCGCCAGGCACCCCACCGGCCCCCAACCCCCGCACCCCCCACGACCCCCCCCCCCCCCAAGCACCCACCCACCCCACCGGGACCCCGGCGGGCATATGGGACCCGTCCGGCGGGGCGATAGGGCTCGCCCCCCGGATACTGGGTCCCGCCCGAGGTGCCAGGACGCCCACCGGAGCGGGGCGGGCACGACATCAAACCCCAGCCACCCCCGCCGGCCCCCGGAGCACCGAGACCCCGGGCCATGGATGGAGCACCCGGCCCAGGGGAGGGGAAGGAAGGCGTACCGGGGAGGGGGAAGGGAGGGGGGAAGGAGACGACAAGAAGGGCAGGGGGCAGCGGCAGGGCCGCAGAGAGAGGGGGACAGTTTCTGTCACTCTTGTTAGTTTTTAACAGTTAGTCTACCTCATCCCGTTTTTATTTAGTCCATTTTAGTCGACTATAAATCTAGCATTTTAGTCTTTTAGTCTAAGAAAACATATTTTTATTTGTCTAATTTTAGTCAACAAAAATTGTCAACGTTTTAGTCAAATTTTAGTCAGGACAATCATTTTACCCTTGTATATTTTTGTCAGCAGATAATGTTGAACATTTGAGATATAAAACTATTTCACATAAATTGTTCTCATCTTTTTCATAAAAAACAACTTGACACAATTATATCAACAACTGGCTACTATAGCGCCATGCTACGAGAGCTAGTAAATTAGCCAGCATTAGTTAGCAGTCAAATTAACATTATTGTTGGAATGTTATAGCTGTTGTATTAATGTTACGTTATAATTATAATTTCTTTTTTTTTTTACCTTTCACCATGAATCCACCTCCTGTCTGTCCCATGTGTTTGTGCATGTTGCACTCGCTAGCTGCAGATTTGAAAGGGGGTATGCCACATGACAGTGTAACAGTGACCGATTAGCAGAGGCAAGACTTGACAAAATCATCATTTTCATCTTGTTTCAATTTTTGTCCAGTTTTTATTAAGTGAAATACATTTTCGTCTCGCCTTCATTAGTCAACAAAAATGCATACTGATTTAGTCCCAGTTATTGTTTATTAACTCATTCACTGCCATTATTGACTATAGACGTAAAAAATTCATTTGAACCATTTCTATTAGTTTCACATTTTTCCCACTTTTCTGGACAAGAGTATGAAAACCTAGATTTTTTTTATTGTACATTTAGAACAGATATGACTTCACTCGTTAACTCAAGATTAATCACGGATTTGATATCTGTTCTAAATGTACAATTATTTTTTCCCCCTAGGTTTTCATACTCTTGTGAACAAAAGTGGAAAAAAATGCGAAACTAATAGAAATAGTGCAAATTAATTTTTTACGTCTATAGCCATCAATGGCAGTGAATGAGTTAGTGAGGGTTTTAGTCTGATCTAGTCTAGTTTTAGTCCGGTGAAAAATGTGTGTTGACAAAAATTATTTTTGTTTAGTTTTTGTAGACGAAATTAACACTATCACCAGCAAGCCAAAATTAAAGAGTGTCCAAACATTTCGAGTCCTAGATTAATTCAATGAAAACAATAACACAACAAATTCAGGTCCATGAACAGGAAATTATTTCATTCAATCAAAGCACATATCTGAAATGTAAGTGGGCTTGAGAAATTAAGGCACGATTAATTCATTCTCTAATTTGAACGACGATGTGCGCATGCCGCTCGATCGCTGGACGCCCGGGGCAAACGGATAAACCGATAATCGAGGGTGGGATGAAGTATGTTTCAGCAACATGTCAACGCGTCGGAGCAATCTCGTGACGTGCACACTCTATGATGTTGCAATGCGTCCCTGTGCACAAAAGGACGATGGTGCGGCCCAAAGACGATGGTAACCCCGTGCACGAGCACGGCAGCTTAGAACAGGTGGGATTCATCAGCACAAGACTTACTGATGTGCGTACGACAGGCATCCGCATGTTTGATAAATATGGATTTTTCTTGAAATCTAAATTTCAGTCGTGGCCAGGGGCGGCTGTGTTTCAAATAGTGATATTCGTGTGACTTAATTCTTGATATGACTCAGAATAGGAAGATACAATACAGCCAGAAAAGAAAAAATGTAGCAAGACACAGCTGGTACTAATTGAGCCATGTGGTGCCCGCTTGGATTTCAGGTTGCCATGGTGTTACCAAGGTGATGGGTACGGTGTTAAAATGCCATTGTTTGAACATCATGATCAGTAATGCCTGGGTTTGACACAAATGCACTAATCTTTTCATTAAAAAAAACTTAGCAATATCTAGTAGGAGTAATAGTGAAAAAGGGACACTGCTCATATCTACTAAAACTTTTGAGAATGGATACATTTATTTTTATGAGGGAAGGGAAGAGCACATTACCTTCTATGACAGCCACCAGCAAAAAAAAGAAAAAAGAAAAAAAGCTTTTAAAAAATAACCCTTTTAAAATGGAAGAAGTTAAACAGCTTTCGAGTTAATTATTATTATTTTTTTTATGTATGGCTCAGCTGACGTTGATATTTTCGAGGTCCAGTATTTAAAGCTCAGATGACATCACAAAGATCTCTTAAGTGTATGGTGGGACAAAATCATCCATCACTGATGTACTTATCTCTCCCAGACATTTCATGTCTAGCACCAAAGGTGACAAAGTGATCTTAAAAGTCACATTTGTTTGTACAAATGTGACTTTGCTTTGGAATTCAATTACTTCAATTCTGTATCATGACTCACAAGAGAAAAATAAAAAAAACTAACAAATACACTAGTTTGAAATCATCTTTTTTTTTTTTTAAGAGCTCAGTATTGTTCATTCGGTAATGTCATCATCATTGCTCTCTTTTTTTTTTTTGGTATGTGGGTGTGTGCGTGTGTGCGAGTGTGTGTGTATTCGTTAGTTCACCAAAAACCTATTAAAAAAATCCCATACCGTTCACCTAAACCGAACACCGCCGTCAGGAGACCCGAGGAAGGACCAAAGAAAACAAAGGAAAGTGAAATCCAGCACCGACCAGACACCACCCAGAATTCTTCACCAGCCCCAGAAACATCTAAATTCCAACAAATCAGGGAGACCTTAAGAGACCAAAGGAGAGACTGAGGAAAGGAAGGAAGGGCAGACGAAGCCGAGTGAGATCCACAGACACCAGCCTCCACCGATTCAATGACCTGAGGAAGAAGCAGATTATGTCTGAGTTTCGATAGATGCTGGTGTGGTGGATCTGGCATGCATGAAAATTTCCACCAAAGAGGGGAGCTGTCGACCCCTGCCAGGACAGAGCAAGCGCAACACCTCAGGGCTCCCCAGGCCGCGGCAGCGCCAAAGGACGACCCCCGGGCCCCGCCAGGGCCACCGGCCGGAGAGCAAACCCAGGAGCAGGAGCGCCCCCCACCCCAACACGGCCCGCGCCCCCAACCCAACGCAGCAGGACGGGGCACTGCAGGCCCGCCAGGCACCCCACCGGTCAAAAATTAAATGATATCCCCACGCTCCGATCCACCCGCCTCCCAGGCATGTCAGTGAGTGTATGTGGTGCATTAAAAAAATAAATAGGGGGTGGGGGGTGGGGGGCGGCGGGGACACGGACAGGGGACCACAGCACTGCTCTATACTGCGGTCTGTCCCAAACAATCGCACCCCCGTTGTGTGGTGCATTAAAATTGGAGGGGAGTTGTAGGGCGAAGACGGTGTTTCTACCCTACCCCACCCGCCCAAAGTGTGTTATGTGCCCTATATGTCTATAAAAGTGTATTGTGCAAACCTAGTGCGGTGAGTTAAGAGTTTGAAATCATCTTAATGAAACACTGACCGTAATATTTGCTGTTGGTGTTTTATCAAAACTTTTGTTTGTATTGCATTATTTGAGGCATTTTCCCTCTTTGGATAATACAAACCTCTTGATGACCGACAATGTTGACAGCAATATGAAGTGCATAGTCAGACATCCTATTTAGTCTTAAGGTGCACATTTTGGTAGTGATATAAATTAGGATGTTTTGTCTATTGTGGAGGTTTGTACTGTGCGCTACACAATTGTATTTCAGTTTTATATCTGATCGCTTAACTTACTATAAGACACAGATTACGTTAAATGTGTCATGTAAAATGCAATTCTGATTGTGTGCATGTCATACTCTTAAATTCATCAAGATGACTACTTGGGAGTAAATACATGCTGAAGAGACTGGACGATTTGATTGTCATTTCAATCATTGTGTCATATCATATGTATGTAGTTAAAAAAAGAACCGAGTTGATGGTATGTATCTGAAAGAGGATAACACTAACAGAGATAGTCTGTCTGGCAGCAGTTACATACAAAGTATACAATTTTTAACTGACCAAACAAAGAGTTAAAAAAAAAAAGTTTTACCACTGACGACTACAAAGCACCGTCTGTAAAAATGGACGTAACATTTATTCTAACATATCAGCATGGCCTGGTCTTAAAGTGTTTTGTGTTTTTTTTTGGCTAAGTGTGGTGAAGGTCTTTATAGTGGGGGTGTGCTCAAAAAATTGCTACACTAATATATCGTTGCAGGCATCTTTACAATACACATATAAATGGAGGCGTCAGAATCAATATTGCGCATTCATTCAGGAATTTTCCTGGCGCATCTTTGAAAGCTGCTCCTTGCTGTGTAGTGTGCACACATTTAGACCAGGCACAGCACGGCGCTGGCGGTAAACTGGAAGCACTGCTAAAACGTACAAAAAAATACACATACACATTGTATCATGAGGATGTTGGAAATAACCAGCCTTACTTTATAGTAAGTATAGTTCCTAAAATTCTAAAACACGCTAATAATTTATTTCTTTGTTTCCTCACCATTTTTCTTCCACACCAATGAATCTCAATTCTTCATCTTAGTTGAAGGCATTTTGGACAATTCTTTGCTTTTCTGAAGACCTCTTACTTTTCCAGCATGACAAACTTAAATGGTTTTATTTTGAGGTGAACTAGAACATCTGGAAACCTTGTTGAAGCTTTTTGGCATGGGTACAAAAGGTTGGCCAATTTTTTTTTTTTATTGCCATTTTTATCTTCTGTACTGATAAACTTCTGCCTATGTGACATTAACTGGATGCCATGGAGTACAGTAATTTTTGGACTACAAGCCGTTACTTTTTTCACTTGAATTCGACCCTGTGGCTAATACAAAGGTGCAGCTTATCCATCAGATCACAAGGGGGAGCCCTATAAAGGAAGTGCATGAGCGTCAGGCAGAGCAAAACAAACCAATTGAGCCCAAATACAGTAGGAGACAGAAAAAGAGCAAGACAATTTGCACCCTCATTATGGAAAATAAAGTAGCAGGAACCCGGTATGGTAACATTAAAAAGACCTGCGGCTTACAGTCGGGTGCGGCTTATATGTGTAGTATTCCCCAAATTCAGCTAGCGCGGCATATAGTCAGGTGCGGCTTGTAGTGCAGAAATTACTGTAGTCCAATTGCCAATGCCAACATGCTTGAAGCGAATTGACTGTTTGGTTGGTGAGGATACCCCAGAGGCTGTGCAATTACCATACCCAACAGGAACTTTTCAATATATACTCAATAAACAATACATCTTTTGTACTTCATTTGTTTATGAATATGAATCTCACATTACTGTACATCGCCTACATGTCTGTAAAATGTTCAGGCGGATGGATATGAGTTCATGTCTCCATTAGTACACGAAGTGCCTGCATGTGGTTGTGGGCGTACTTATGTGGTGCCATGGGGGTGGTGAGGTTATGCTATGCATTGCGAGTGAATGTGTGTCACATTAGCCATGGGGTGCTGTTGTCAGGTCCCAGTGGCGGCATGCTGAGGTTTATGGAGTGTCACTCAGTCGCCACAGCCGTGAATCAAGTTAATGTTGCACATCCCATCTCTTGTGCTGTCCTGCGCTCCCGGTGGAAGAACAACATTTGAACAGCATGATTTGGCCCTGGCAAGTGGTTGATGCCTGTTTAATATGTGTTCTGAGTGTTCTAAGTGACTGATTCCTTTAAATGGAAGTACTAGAGAGGATGAGCTAGAAAGCAAAGAAGGCTGCTTTATTGACTGAGATGTGAAATAAGATGGAGGCTTGCTGAGAGGAAGAAAAGTAGGAGCAGAGACAGTTGATGATGTTGTTTTGACTTTCAATCACAAAAATGTCGAGGGAAACTGTTACTGGGAACACTGGCTAATAATAAGAATAATTTTTACTTTTTATTTATTTATTTATTTTTTACAAAAGCAGCCCCAATGGGCAGTGCTGCATTTTAGTGTTAAACTGTCTTTGTCGTTTGGACAAAAATACTTATTAGACTTAAGTCATATTTTAGTTAACTCTATATGTTTTAGTTAAAAAAATAAATACATATTTTTTTAAAGTATTATTACATATTTATTCAATAAGACTTTAAAACAATTTCATAATTTTGACAAAATAGTACCACATTAGGAAAATATAATGGCCTTTAACGACAAATACACAAAATATTATTATGAAAACAAAAACAAAGTGCGCATTTACAGTCGATACCATTCTGACACGTACTCAACGTAACACGCCAAGCTTAACTTTAAAATAACGTTTACCAAATACAGTATTACATTGACGGCAATGCAAATTGCCTTAGTACACTTTTATTTTGAAGTTGGCCCACATCGTGGCGTGATGGCTAGCTTGACTTCCCTTTCAGACGTCTCTTTATCGTGGTTAATTGACATTGTAGGCTTAATTGCGACCAACATCAACACAACGCTATCCTGAACTCATGTTCAAAATTTAGGACGCTAAGAAACCGCTAATTAATTGCGCCGCCATTGTATGATCCGGCAGAAGTCTCCGACGTAAGTGGCCAGCAGCTAGCTGTTAGCATGACCAACAAGTGTCTGGCTGCCGGCTTGTAAGAAAGTTTGACATCTGGTACATGGCTTACTTTAATTCTCTTTCAATATTCTGGACCAAGGCTACTTTGTAATTCACTCTTCATGTTTAAAGGTGGGGAATGTGACTTAAATTGCACGTTGAGGTCTTTTCATTATTTAAAAAAAACAAAAAACAAACAAATAGAACTTTGTTTATTTTATAAAACACGTTTGCCCATTAAAAAAAGAAAAACATTCAACTCAAAATGTCAAACTTAGCTGTTTAGGATTATAGAAACACAACTTGAAGCCATTAAAATCTTGTTATTTTACACATGGACCATGTAAAAATAAGAATGTTTCTGCCTCATATTGCACTTAAAGTTGTGTTCCTAAATCCTAAACCGCTATATTAGACATGCGGAATTGATCAAAAAAAAAATATTTAATGGGAAAAGCGCTTTACAAAATAAATGAAGACAAAGTACTATCTTTTTTTTTTTTGATCCGAAAAAATTATCCGAGCTGCGACTCAAATCAGTGATTCGATCCGAACCGTGACTTTTGTGATCCGTTTCACCACTCATGTTAACACAACTGGCTTTCGTCTGGAGCTAGCTCCCAGCCCATTTGCGCCAGGTGTTATGTGGAAAACTTGAACCTTACTATGAAATTTATGACAAGATGATTGTCAAATAACATTATATGTATAAGATATTGCAACAAACTGGATTATGAGTGTTTTATTGTTGTGTGATGCTGTTGAGGAGTTGTGGCGAAGACATCATGTGAGTGCTGTTACTGTATTTCAGAGTTCTTTAACGCATCATGAACATGATCATCATCATATAGCAAACTACTGTAAAGTGTAAAACCTCCTTGTGTCTTACTTTTTGTTTTAGCATCAGCCATACAGTATCTGTGTTTTTGTTGTCAATAAACGTAAGTTCACTGACTAACATCTCCGTGATCCACACTAGATACTACAATATGTTAAGAGGAATTGTTCTAACCACCTTTGAACTGAACAATGGTTGGCTATGAAAGCCCTTATCGGTTACTAATGTACAAAGCAGTCGTTAACCTTGTTGGAAGTACTGAACCCCACCAGTATCCTATGTGCATTCACTAAACCCTTCTTTATAGAAAACAAAGCTGTGTTTTTTGTTTTGTTTTCTTCAAATTCAAGACAGGTGAACAAAATCTTTACTTTTGCTAGATAGCTAGTTGTGCTGGATTACAATTAATTGCTCAACTTGGCATTGCGAAACATGCAGTTAGGACGCTGACTCCCATCACTCAACAACTCTCTAGCAGGGGTGGGCAAACTCGATCCTCGAGGGCCGGAGTCCTGCAGGTTTTGGAGGTTTCCCTCTTCCAACACAAGCTGATTCCAATCAACAGGATCGTTATCAGACTTATGCAGAGCTTGCTGATGACCTGATCATATGTCAGCTGTGTTGGAGAAGGGAAACATCCAAAACCTGCAGGACTCCGGCCCTTGAGGACTGAGTATGCCCACCCCTACTAGAGCACTAAAAACCGCTGTTGCTGTTTTCTTAAGATGAAACCCAGGTGTGTCATCGCAAATCATGAGTCGGATGTGAGTCTTGACCTCTGCCAAGCCCCTGAGACTTACTCACTTAACACCTGGGGTTCCATCGAACCCAGAGTAAGAACCACTGGCAAACCGACTATGACTGTCATACATTCCAGCTTCCTTTTGAACAATCGGCGTCAGGTGAGCCTGTCAAACAAAACAACCTCGAACATTTTCGTCAAGTCTCGTCTCACCCCAAAAATCTCGCACACATCTTGTCACGATTTTGACATCAAGGAGCAATATTTAGTCAGTTACTGTGAAATTGTCATGAAAAAAAAAAAGGTGTCAATGTAATCATTTTGTCATCGTTGACAAATACAACACTACTTATAGGGGAAATTAACTGTTTGTGAAATGAATGCTGAATTCGTAGATGATGCTTCTGGTACTCTTTAAGGACACGTGTTAATATGAGGAATGTATTCCATGTATGGGGAAGATGAATAGTCTCAGAGCAGTTGGTGTGTTTGCATCCCTATTGGGTGTATGCTCCAATTATTGATCAGCGGATCAATGGGCTGGCCAGAAGCGAGGGCCCGGGGCCTCTAAGTGGCATTACTTAAACTCAGAGAGGCCACCAAGGGAGTGGTCAGACAGCACTTACCAGCAGTTACAGAAATTAACCTTAACACTGAGACACCAGTGCGTGCACATACAACCAATTACACTTGCTGTAACACACATCCGCTCAGAGCAAAGTTTAGGTTAAAGTGTATCTTTGGCGCCACATTTCCAGGCATTGATGGGGGAAGAAATGCAGCAATATTGGAAAGTTTGATAAATATCAAATTTTTGTGTCTAGTCTTGTATTTGCCCAAAATAATTCCATTGGTTAATTTTAATGTGTGGAGCAATGTTGGGATGTGATGTCACCACGGTGACAGGCTGTCATTCACACATTTGTTATGTTACTATTGAGTAATACGCCAGATCGCTTCCCTATGGATGAAAGTCTGTCATCTAGTCTGGGATATTTAATTATTATTATTTATTTAAACAGAAAGGATATAACCTGACCTGACACAGACTTCCGGCTCGCATCCGGCAACTGATTACTTACATGCGCTACCAAACTTTGTCAGCAAACCACCGTCGTCAGTGACAGATTGAAGGACCTTCCATCAGTACTGACTCTGGAGAGTTGTGAAAATGACTCAGATTTGTCAAGAAAAAGAAATGCCGAGTTGAATTGGGGGAGCCGGCTGAGCAAAGACGGCTTTCAACGTGGTGACGTCACCACTTTGCTCCTTGCAGGCAAGTATGGCTACGTATTATAGCTGTCATGGCGTCACCACAAATAAGTTCCGAGAGCTTCTATAAACTTGCTTTATTACAACCAGTGTAACAAAAAAAAAAGTGTTTAGATGCTGTTTTTCTTGATAAAGCATATACTGTATTTCTCTTTCTCAGCACCACAGGTACACTTTAACCTGCACCTGGAACCCAAAAACACATGATGAAAAATAAATGAATAAAGCTAAATTGCCAACATTGCCAGTGAACACAAGACTACCGTATCAAACCATAACACGAGAGGACAACAAAACACGGTCAAAATCTGTTACAAGGTCAATGGTGGCAGCACCATGAAAGGTCAGAGTGGAATAACACAGAGATCTGCCCAATCCGTTTATCAAGCGATTACCTTCAATTATAGATATGAAGGCAGCGTAGTTAAAAAGAGCAAGATGGAGACCTCTGAACCTGACACACATATGGCTGTTATTTGTGGGGGAGTTTTACAGATCAGCGGTGTAACTGTTTCTCACTGGTGCAGGTTATTTTGAAGGTGAAATTGTTAAGCAGATCAAGTATCAGTTCGGGATGTGTCCAGGTCACCTAAGAACAATGGCATTGTGGCAATCTATATTTATTGTTAGTTTTATTTTATTCATCTAGCTTGATTTATTTTAGTTATTGTGTCATTATTTTGATTTAGTATTATTAAGACTATTCTGTCATTAATATATGTGAATGTATCATGTGAATGTTTCGGCTAAAACATGCAATACGTTTGTTTACACGTTTGCAAGCATACATTTATTAGAAAAAAAATTATTATTAAAAAAATTGCCTCACAAAGGGGTTAATGCTTAGTTTTAAATGACACTGCCATAGAGGTAATAATCAACAATATTATGTACTGTTATGTATCTATGTATGTATTAATATATATGACAGTGTGAATTCAAATTTGTAATTCTTATTTTTGTTAAGGGTGAATATTTGACACAACTTTTGTCTATGTATACTTTACACTACTTTGTTTAGCCTGTATATATTGACTGAACCTGCAAACAAAGAACTCCTCAACTATGCATGTATTTATTATTCCTTTTAATGGAGTGTATTTATGGTTCTTTGGTCAAGATGTGTATTTGGTGACCTTAACTGACTCTCTCAACACCATGAGGCCTCAGGCAGACATGCATGTATGTTTCTTTTGTGTGCGTGTGTGTGTGTGTGTGTGTAAAATGTAGAGGGTCAGTTGAGGTCCAGCTAGTGATGGCTGTACTTTGTCTGGTAGAGACAACCGCTACTGTCACCTTTACAAATGCCATGAATCAACACCAGGGAGGACAGGCTGGTCGACCAAAAAACAACCAATTATACAGTAGCCAGATTGACACCAGGTGGACAGGGCAGAGAGATGGAGATTCACTCAAGCCACTGCAAGGACGAACAAGCAGAAGAGGAGGGCACAGGCTGACAGAGGGCCTTCTGGCCTGCAACACCCACACAGTTAAAGTCAGTACAGCGATCTCACAATTCAATTTGATTCAACGGCAACTCAAGTGTTAAGTAATAAGTAAGCAGAGCTGCCAACCTATAGAAGTTCACTTCCATAACAATTTTTTTTAAAGTTTTCATATTCTTTACATTTTGTCAAGAACATTACCGCGGGACAGTTATTGCAGTATATTATGTAGGGTAATAGGATTAAAAAAAAATGCATACTGTTCAATTGCACAACATAATCATTACTTCATAACACTAATTGATAATATTTTATGGCTTCAATATTTGTAATTGTAACGTATTTATTGCATCAACCTTGTAATAGAGCATGCAGTTCAACCTGAATCAAAGTATTTGCGATATCAGTTTGCCATCATGAAATGTACTGTATCTATGGATGAATGAACCTTTAGCCCAATTCTATTTCAACTGTAGCAAAGAAAGCAATCTGAATAATCAGATCTCAAAAGTCAAAATCTCAAACAAAGCAATGTGCTGTTTTAATGTCTTAATATTGATTTGATTGTTACTGGTGTTGTATTTGCAATGTTTACAAATTCATGTATTGGATTGAATGGTGAATTGAAAAATACTTTCAAGGAATCACAAGCTAATGTCATGGAAAATGTTACGGAATCCAAAGTCCATTCATTGATGTCACATTTTCTACTACTTATACTGCTCAGAGTCACAGGTGAGTTCCTAGCTGAAAGGAACGGAACTATTACTAGTCAAACATCGGGTCATATAGACAACCAAATGACATTTACATAGATGAGCTGATGTTTTCATCTCTATCTCACATAAATAACCAATGGTGGTGAAACAAACTCAACTGTAAGTACATAAAAAATAAGCTAAGGAAGTTAAAAAAATAAAATAAAAAAATAGGCAAAGGAATATTGCAGTCTATCAATTGAGGTGCAAAGCACTCAAGAGGGTTGTGCGGGGGTGGGGGTTTGAGGGGGGGGGGGGCTTTGAAGCACAAACACGCAGTAACAGTGGTCAGGGGGTCAGCTCTTTTTCTGCTGACAGTGGATGACCCAGTATAATCTAGTCCACAATAACTCTAACTCTAGCCCCCTCAGGGTCAAGTCAGAAGGTCTCGAAGAAAAGAAACACTACAAAAGAATACAACAACTTGGGAGATGTTTTCTGCATCAATTGAGTAATATAGAATGGAGAAGATCTACAGAGTTGTACATAACACCCTACAAAGGCTTTCTTACGTATCTGGTGAGTTACTTGGACAACTCCCACCCAGGTATTTTTGAAAACATGCAATGAGAAAGCAACATGGACTATATCGTGTTTGTGTGTGAGTGTGGAGTGGTTAGGATATGTGTATGTGTGTATATATTTGTAGGCCTATGTGAATATGTATGTTTCTCTTCCCAACAAGTGTGTCTGAGTTTTTTACTCATGTCTGTGATGTCTGTTTTTTGTGTGTTGTGATGAATTATATTTGCTTTGTTTACAGAGACCTTGGTTTAGCTTGTCTGTCAGATTGTTTTTTGGTTTGTGTTTGTTTTGTGGGTATTTGTTGGTTATGTTTGTTAGTTTTTGTGTTGTGATGAATTGTATTTCTCTTGTCAAGATAGTCTTTGGTTAAGACTGTTTTTTTTTGTTTTTTTAAGAAAAAAATAGAAAATTTGTTCAAATAGGATTGTACAAATGTTTAAATTATATAAAGTAGTTTAGTAGTCTCCTTTAGTTGTCTCATTTTCTTTGGAGCTGGAAAGTATTTGATGGGAGATGGCTTTTGGAAAGTTAGGTTTATATTTTTGTTCAGTAATCTACACTTTCTTTTCTTCCTTTGTACTTTTATAACGGCAAAATAAAAACAATAAAAAAAAAAGAGAATGCAACATGGAATGGCAAAAGGGCGTGGTAGGGTAAATCAACCCACCCATGACCTTGAGCCAGGGCAAGTGGTCAGCAAGAAATGATGCAACTTCAACAACATTATGCAGTATGCACTTTTAGAAGGGTGCATCATTTTGATGAAGAATTTCAAAATGTATTATATTCATTCATTCATTTTCTGAACCGCTTATCCTCAAGATTGGTCTGGAAAGGCAGAGTCAAATATATTATATAACTCCCAAAATATCTAATTTACTAAATAATTGTACTAAATTACCCCCAAAACAGGATGCTGCATGATAACGAAAGGCAAACTTTGCCTCTGAGTGATGAGGGGGAAAAAAATGTCTTTGGTCATTTCTTTGGCAGGGGATACGAGCAACACTGATATTGGCCCTGAAAGCCATCAGACGATGCATTTTTCAGCAAATCAGATATGAGTAATTTAATACTACTGGTTGACATGCTGGTTATTTCTTTGATGCTGTAAATCTTTGTGATTTGCTCTTTACAGATGAAGGTCACAAATGATCAGTGTGATAGGGCCAGATACAAGCATAGAAGAACAAAAAAATACAATGAATATAAAAACCTCATCTAGGAAAAAATGACATTTGACATACAGAATGATAACAACAATCACTTTCTCTCTTTTTTCCTAATAAGCATTCTTTCTATTTCTCAACCCCGTTTCCTTCTTCTCATTTTTTTCTTTTAAAAATCTCGGGAGGTGGACCTTTGATTGCTCCTTTAATTAGCCATGTCAGACGGCTCAGTGGATTTACTTGGGATGTTGAACTTGTGCAGATAATTATGTGTCTCTTCCTTTTCTCTCTATTGCTACATTTACCCCCTTCCACCATCCATCCCTACATCTTCCTTTCACTTGGCCTCCCTATGTATCCCTCTCACTCACTCTCCTATGATTTAATGATTAATTATGGATGTGAGCTTGAGAATAAAAGCTTTTTTGCTAATCAAAATGAAATGCCCCTCATTCTTGTAATTACAGTGTGAACAGTCTCTTTGTTGCCAAGGACTGGCCCTCACTGTGATCTGCAGTCGATCAAGGCAAATGAAATAAATTATCGGAACATAATAACTTCAAGATGCAACTGAATTTCAAAATAAAAAGTCGATTGACTTGTAAGATAGAAAAAACAAAGAGGAAAGAATGTAGAATGTATAAGAATGCTCGAGTAGGAGGTCGAGACACCAAGAATGTTTTGAAACCAAATACTTTGCAATATCTCTTCTTTTTTTTCCAAATCTTACAAACAACTATCGTCAAATGGTGCACCAAAGTCCAGGTTTGGATCAAGTTAAGTTGTTATGCAGACCCACAGTCAACTGTGGTTAAATAAAGGGAGTAATGTAATGTAAAATTGACGTTTCTGTCTCACAAAAGCCGCTGTCACACATTGTGTATGCGGCTATCTTCAGTATTACGGTAGCGCTTGTTGTGATCATGTGGGCGTAAGCCAATCAAACCATTTGTTTACCATTATAGAACTGCGGGATTGAAAATGTGAGATGGACTCTTCAAAAGTAAAGTTGACTTGTTAGAATGAATGGACGAACAAGTATTTTCTATTCTGGAAGATGGCTCAAAACTGATGTGTTTCATATGTAGTGAGAGTGTGGCTTTAATAGGAAGCGGCAACTTTAAGTCCAGAACTCACACGCTAACTGAACAGAAGCCCTCTACAACAAGCCAATAAAAAGCAAATTAATGTAGTCCAAGGTAAATAAAATCATTACACTTGAAATGTGCATCTCTACCTGTTCTGATTTACTTGAAAGTTAGTCTGAGATGTCTGTGCTGTTTACTTCAAATTGATTCCCAGCCTTTCAGGCGTCAAATACAATTTGTACTAGGCCTGACGTGTTTGTACCAGGCCTGACGTGTTTGTACCAGTGTACTGGATATTTTGGTCATTGACTGAAAATTGTAAGGGTTTAAATGTGTGTTTAGCAAGCACTTTGTGTTTGTGTGTTAGGGAATACATTTAGCCATGTTCATGCAATGCTGTACTTTAGTGGGATTAAAATAGTTTAATTTCCAGACAAATATTATTTTATTCATGGAAAACAAGAAACTCATATTTATAATACCACAAATAAATGTTGTAAAAAGGACAAGAACATTTGCTATTTTGATACTGTTTGATGGGTCAGCTATGAAGATCAAAACATTTTGAGATCTGAAGCTTTGCCCTGAGAAACCCCTTGCAATTGGATTGTTCCAAATTTTAATTAAAGTTCCATTAGAACAGTGTTAGAACTGTGAATTACTAACAGGTTGCATCTCTTAACTGAACAGTGTTTAAACTTTTTATTTTTTTTACACTTATGACAATTTAAAAAGTGAGCTACAGTATGTAGGTTGCATATTCAATGTGCAGACATGCGCTACAAGTTGAATTATTTTGGTATTTTGGTACCCATTAGCCTTAATGAGTACCAATTATTCAATCCAATCAAATTTACTGTTTATGTTTATGTACAGAACAGCGGAAATTAGGGGGCGAAGCAGAAAGAAAAGTTGAATGCAAAAACAATGTTTTTCTGGATGATTGAACAAATGTGCATGTTATTCCTCAAAGAAGACAGCACAGTGCACCCAGCATCCAAACCAATGCACTAATGAAAAGTGTCAATGTGAACAGTAATATGGAATTACATGACTTTTTAGGAGAAATTCCTACTTTGGAAAAAAACCTAACAAACAAACTAAATCAAACATTTTACAATAACTTATTTTATTTTATAAACATTTTTTATGGACCTTGGTCCAAGCAAATATTTTGTGACTAGACCCCAATCGACGGTATTTACACTCCCCACTTAAAATACTGGAACAATATGGACAATTCCTTTATTTTTGCTGTAGACCGATTACATTTGGGCTTGACATCAAAAGGCAAATATGATCCAAGGGATCAACATTTCTACATTTATTTAGTTACTTAAATCTGGATCAAACACACAAATTAGAAAATAGCCCCTTTAGTTTGAGCCAAGACAGTTTTCATGTGAGCAAAAGCATTGGAATATGACACTGATCAGGGTGTTTTGTTGCTCAGGTGTGTCTTTTTGACAATTCACCATTCAAACAATAAATAGTGCTGAATGTCTACGCTCAGGTTCAGATTTGACTTTTGTCAATAAAAACTTTATGGGTGAAAAACAAACTATTGTGAAGCTGACTGAAGACGGAAAATCAATCAGAGCCACTGCACAAGTGTTGACTTCAGCCAATACAACCATTTTTAATGTACTGAAGAAGACAGCAACTGTTGGTTTTAGCCATTGAACAGCAACTACCAGAGAGCAGGAGTCAACATATCACAAACTACTGCTTTCAGAAGATACAATGGGCAAAAGTACAACAACAACAATAATAATAATAATAATAACAATACTACTACTACTACTACTACTACTACTACTACTACTACTACTACTAATAATAATAATAATAAAAATGGCATCAACTGCGATTGGCTGGCAACCAGTTCAGGGTGTACCCCGCCTACTGCCCGAAGCCAGCTGGGATAGGCTCCGGCGCCCCCCGCGACCCTTGTGAGGACAAGCGGTTAAGAAAATGGATGGATGGAATAATGCATCCGATTTATATGGCGCTTTTCGAGACACTCAAAGACGCTTTACAATGGAATGGATACATTATTCATACACTTTCACACTGTGGTGGCGGTAAGCTACTTAAGTAGTCACAGCTGCCCTGGGGCAGGCTGACGGAAGCGTGGCTGCCAGTGTGCGCCTACAGCCCCTCCGAGCCACCAAGAAACATTCGCAGCTTCCATACACCAGTGTGGCAAGCACTGGAGGAAATGTGTGTGAAGTGCCTTGCCCAAGGACACAACGACACATGACTTGGGGAGAGCGGGGATCGAACAGCCCACCTTTTAGTTACTGAATGACCGTCTCTACACCATGAGCCACGGCCACCACAAAAAGAAAAAGAAACAAAAAGAAGAAACATCCAAGGCAATAAAAATGGAAAAATTTACAAATGAAGAGTGCAGAACTTTAGTAATACCAGTCAGTCACTCGCTAGGAGCCATTATTGCAAGCAAAGAATTTGCAATTAAAGTCACGTTGATCTATTTTATCCTGTTCTAATATTTTCGTTCACCTAGAAATGTTGTGCTTTGTCTTAAATAATATTCTTCTAACTTTATGCTGTGTATCAGATATAGTTGCAAATACCTGCAAATGTATTGTCTCATATTCTTCTTTTGCTGCCACAGCCAATTGTCTTAAGTCTATATAAAAAATAAAGGAACTCACCATAATTTTGGAGGAGAGGGAACAATGTGTTGAGCTCGACTTTTGTTCCCAGTTAGACGCTTCAGATTCATTGACAAGTTATTTTCTTTCACGTAGGTCTTTTCAGCTTGCTTGGCCTTCGACCCATCGTGCCGTATTTACTGTGTATTTACTTAACAGAGGCATACTCGAAATACTTATCGTCCTGATGGCTCTATATATAGGGCCGCCGAACGAAGGAGATTGTGAGAGCAGAGGCAGGCGCGGTGGGAGGTTGCTCCTCTAATCTCCATCTCCAGGCTGACAGGCTTGAAAAGGCCCTAATGAATGGATCTTTTCATCTGCACGCCTGTGTGTATGTGACAGTATAAATATTTAGCAATATTGGAGTCAGCTCGTGATTTTACACAGATGGAGTGATTGATGCCTCAACCCCCTGACGCATGCCAATGAAACATGCTGGATATGTTATATAAACCACAGCCTATCTCTCCTTCCAACACCATCATATCCAGCTCACTTTCTCTCCATGTTTCACACTGCCTCCTCTGCTCTCCGCCTCCTTCCCAGCTTGTCTTCTCACAGTCGATTCGCCTTCTGTGGCGCTGCCAATTGGCTTCATTGTTTAATTTCATACATTATGGTGTTGCTATGGTAAAAAACAACAACAACCTGACAAGCAGATGAGTGCCTTGTCAACACCGTAGAGTGAATTTTAAATTTCAAAACCTATATTCTGGATAAAACAGTCATATATATATATATATCCAACAGTGGCCTTAGATGTGTGCTTAGGGTCATTATTATGTTGGAAAAGTGCACGACGACCAAGGACACTGAGTGATGGCAGCATCTTTTCTTTCAGTGTTGAGCAATACTGCTGTGAATTCATGATGCCATCAATGAAATTCAGCTCCCCGACACCAGCAGTACTCATGCAAATCCACATGAGGACAATGTAAAAACAGTATAAAAACAGAAATAGTTTTTGTCTTCAATGACATTTATTTTTTGAAGGGGGTGTACTCATTTATGCTGTGCACTGTATATATATATATATATATATATATATATATATATATGTTGGCAAAAACTTGAAGTTTGTGCACTGTGCAATAGGATGATCATTAATTTTTTTGTACAAAACAAGAAAATGTTAACACATTTATAAATATTAAGACCAATAAAAAAATAGAAATACTATAATTATGTGAGTTATTTTTGGACCAAACAGAATTTATTATAAAGAATATTTATAATAATATATATTTATTTATTTATGTTGGCAAAAACTTGAAGTTGGAGGGCAGCATGTGCACTGTGCAGTAGGACAAAACAAAAAAAATGTTTAAACGTAAAAACAAAAACAAATAAGAAATACAGTGGAACCCCGGAGTTCGAACGTCTTGGAATACGTACAAATCAGACTTAGACCAAAAAATCTAAGTAAAAAAATGCCTCGGATTTTGACCTCATTTTCGGAGTTTGAACACCCAAGCAAAGCCGAACGTAGGTGTACATAAATATAAATTAAAATAGGAATTTTCTGTTTTTGGAGCTTGGGAACGGATTAATTGCATTTACATTATATTCTATGGGAAAAAATGTTTCAGAGCTTGAACAATTCGGACTTTTGAATATTTCACAGGAACGAATTGTGTTCAAACTCTGAGGTACCACTGTATTAAGACAAATTATTATTTTTTGAAACTAATTATGCAAGTTCCTTTTGGATGAAACAAAATTTATTAAATGTGTTATTTTATTTTTATTAAAAAATACTCAAAGCATGCATGTTAGCTTAGACTCTGTATTAACCTTGGGTGTTAATATGAGTGTACATTAACTGCCAACTGCCTCATCTTACCCTGATGAGGACAAATGGTAGAAAATTAATCAATGAGTCAATCATTTTTTATTATTATTTTTTTTAACATGCTCTCTATTGGATAGTGACTTGAAAAGTCGAACAAAGGCCATTTTTTCTCAGTAAACTTTTAGATATACACAAGATCAAGATTGTTATGTGGACATAAACTCAGCATTTTCAGTTTTATTGTGATTCATATGCTCTGGCTCACATAGTATATTAAGACTGAACACTGGGTCAGTTCACACGTATACACCACCCAAACAAAATATCTTCGCCCACACAGACGCAGACAACTATTCACAGAACATTCAGTTAAACAAATACATTTGCCTTCCCTTTTGCAAGAACAAAACCAGACCATACTACTCATTCCTTGACCAGATCGACTTGAGGGTCAATATTTCAAATTTAGTCTATCAGAGACAGAGTGAGGAAAAGGCCAAATAAATGTGGATTATTTAAGTGTTGATTCTGAGCAACATACCTTCTAACGTTGAAAAAAAAAAGAATAATGTAATACATTATGCACACATACATACATACTGCATTGTCGCGCAGCAGTAACATATACTTTGCACAGTCAATTAAACGAAAGCAAATATGTTGATTTAATGGTAAATGTTGAAGACGCGTTAACAACGTACAGTGCTGCTCAACGTTCGTGAACCTCTTGAGCAATTTATACTTTCCAATTGTTTCAACCTGATTTTGTTGTTCAAGCTAAACCCCATTACATTTTATAAGAAATAACAGGTGTAGGTTTATCAATTCAATGCATTGTTCTTTGTTTTTTTAATCAATTGTGTACTCAAAACTTAATTAAAAATAGTTTTTGGTCAATTCATGTAGGTGCAAAAGTAAGTGAACCCTGAGCTGCATTGCTTAAAATAAACAGTCAAGTAAGATCAGGTAGGACAAATTGGTAGCTAAATTAACCACTGAAATGGACAAATGAAATGAGAGGTTCAGCAAAGAAATTGTGCATCACTGACTGAAACAGAGACAAAACCACGTCACTTTAGTCTTACCCAGGTGAACCCATACAGGTCAGTCATGCTGAGAGCAAGAGAAATCTCAGGGGACCCCAGGAAGTGGGTAGTGACAGCACATCCGTCTGGGGAAAGCTATAAAGTAATCTAAAAAAAAATTGAGCTTCATCATTCCACTGTGAAGCAGATCATCTGCAACTAGAGAACACTGAAAATTACTACAATCCAGCATAGAAGTGGACGACCTTCTAAAATATCAGCAAGAACCACAAGAAAAATGATAATTCAGGTGAAAGCCAACCTGTGCATCACATCGAGGGATTTGCAGACCTCTTTTGCTGCATCTGGGACAGATGTGCATGCTTCAACAATCAGAAGAAAAGTCAATCGACAAGGCTTTCATGGAAGGCTTGCTAGGTAGAAGCCTCTGGTCACAAAAAAAAGATCAAAGCTGCCCATCTCAATTTTGCCAGCAAGTACCTGGACAACACTGAAGCTTATTGGAAGTCCCTTCTGTGGACAGATGAGTCCAAAATTGAACAGTTTGATCACAACTAAAACAGTCATGTTTGGTGAAAAGTCAACACTGCATACCAACAAAAGAACATTCACCCTAGAGTGAAGCATGGCGGTGAGAATGTTAAATTCTGGGCTGGCTTTTCATCCTCAGGACCTGGACAACTCCACATAATCCAGGGAATCATGAATTCAGAGGAATATTGTGAAATCCTGGATCATAACCTAAAGCCGATCTTTGTGAAGTTACAGCTTGGTAGAAGATGGATCATGCAACATGACAATAATCCAAAGCATTCCGGCAATACAACCAAGGAAGGGCTGAAGAACAACAAGATTCATGTTCTGGATGTGCCCAGTCAAAATCCCGATTTAAATTCTTTCAAAATACTGTGGCGGGACCTGAAGCGGGCAGTTTATGCTAGACGCCCATCCAACCTCTCTCAACTGGCTGCATTTTGCAAGGAAAAGTGGCAAAAATCCCCCAAAGTAGATGGGAAAGATTGATAATTCACTAAAGAAAGTGTTTGGATGAAGTTATTATTGCAAAAGGAGGTGCAATGGCCGATTAAGTGAGAGGTTCACATATTTTGCACCCATGAAATCTGAGTTTTTCCTAAATCAACAACTTTTGTTCAAGAATGAATGACAATATTATCATTCTTTTTGTTCAAGTCCATTATTTTCAATGTCAGCATTGTAGATTTGGGTATGACTAAACATTTTATAAGGTTATTTTAATATTTTATACAAAAAATCTGACCATGCTTGCAGGGTTCACAAACTTTTGAGCAGCACTGTAACAGTCGTCAAAATATTCTGGACATGTATTGTTTCATTTGGAGAAAGTTGTACTTTTTCACTTTACATTCACATTCTCATTTATAACATCAATCTGAATGTAACGGTCCTTTATTGTGAATATAATTAAACTGTAATCAGCCCCTCTGTGACTCAAACCAAAGCTAGTAACTCCCAACAAAATCTACTTCAATGCAATACCTACAGTTCAATTCAAGTGCGCTTCTACCATCCATTTACATAGTATTGATTTGTATTTGTTCTGAAATGAGAACAACTGGTCTTTTACTTGGCCTTCATTTATAACCCATACTGTGCATGTTATTTATTGTGCTACCTAGTCAGTCCCTGTCTTTAAAAAACAGTTGGAGGTTCCTTCTCTTGGCAGACAGCACAAGAGAAGAAAATACCAACACAAAGACATGGTAAGATAATAGAGCAATAATATTGAGAAATATTATTTTCTGACTATGGCAAAAAAATAAAAGTATGACTGAGTGCAAGCACACAATTCAGATGTCTCACCCTGTGTGCTTCTAGATTAGTTTATTTTACTCATAGTCAAACACATAGGGCTGGGTGAAAAAAAGCCAACCAAGTCGAATAAGTCAACTTTCAAAATAGGTTGATTGAAAATATCTGCCTAAAAGCTCATTGTAGCTAACACAGGCAGCTCCAGTCGTTTACTCATTGGCTATTGTTGAAGCATCATCTATAAATCATTTTAAGACACTATTACATGTGTAATGTAGATATGATGTATGTGTCTGTGAACTGAATGGTAGTTAGTGTTAGTTTACCTGAAATGATAGTCATTAGTGCACTAATGCTAATCGCGACTGCTAACCGTTTAGCATAGGCTAATTTTGTTGGTGTTTAATAATGCTCATGCACAAAAAATAATAAATAATTAGTAGTTATATCCACTAAATTCAACTCATGTTCAACCTTAGTGGATTAACATAAATACATAAATAAATAATATTTTAAAAGATTCAATAGACAGCAAATATCAGGATGTTCCACTTTATAAAATATAAGCAAAACTAAGTCCAGCTATTACATCCTCTCAAGTTTTTTTCCCCCATTAAGTATAATGCCATAAGTGCACTATAACGGGGTTCAAATGGGTTGGCCTGCTGGTCAGAAAGTCAACTAGAATTAGGGTTGTGTTAAGTGTAAAACACAGGGATAAGTCTTGAAAAATAGAGATATTAAAGCCTGGTACACACAAAAGGATTTTTCAAATCTTAAAAGATTTTTTCAAAATCTTTGGCCGACCCCACACACAAAGATAAATAATCGGGCACTCTGGGTATGCATCAATGATTTGCCAAATATTTCTGCAGCGGAAGACGAGAGCATTATAAGCCGTTAAAGCCTGCAAGGAAATAATTGCCTTGGAAAATAATTCCTGCCGCCTGGGGAACCCATGTTTATACAAAAACGACATTGGGTAGGCCGCCTACCGCCCGAAGATGGCTGGGATAGCCTCCAGCACTCCCGTGACCCGAGTGAGGGAGTAAGCTGTTTAAAAAGGCAATGGATATTTTGCCGTGACCCGCTCTGATTGAAGTTTTCATTTTAATTTGCCACTGAAAATAGACTGCTGTCGACATACCAGCCTAACCCTAACCATAACCATAAGAGCATAGGCTGTTGTCGGCATTACCAGCCTAACTCGAACCATAACCTTCAAGATCTTATTGCCATTACAAGAAATTGTAGTACAACATTTTATTTTTTTTATAGTAGGTCTCGAATCCATGCCCTCATGTTTGCAGGGTGAGCGTGTTAACCTTTATGCCATGAGTTAGTAAACCTTCACTGGCGCAAAATTTGTACTTGTAGTACGACACATGGCAAAATAGCACAAATATATATTTTTTGTAAATATTAATTGTTCATTATTTAAGATTGTCGGTTGTTGGACTGGTTTTGGACTCTTATTGGGGACAAATCCACTCTTAACACACCTCACACGTAAGGATAATCTTATAAAACAATCTTAAACCGGGTTCACACGGCAGGAGAATTAGCCCAATTTTAGCCCCGAATCTCCCCTCCCAAAAATAATCTTAACAGATAATCCTGCTGTGTGTGGTGCGTTCAGACTGATTTCGGACGCTCGGAAAAGACGTTTAAGAATCTGAAATTGGGGATATCCAATATGTTGGATTGTTTTGGCCCGACTTCTCACCCCGAGGACAAACTAGCACGCAGACTGTTGACAGTGACGTGCAGCCAATCAGAAAGCAAGGGGGCGAAGAAGGACGGTGGGGAATCCAGTGCTTGCGTTCTTTACACTCCTTTAAACAACACCTTTTCTTTTCATGTCGCTTTGTTTCTACTAAAAACACACCACAACATGTCGTCACTGGTCCCCCATGTTTGTTTACTCTCAAATCACATTTAATCTCAAAAGGTTTTGTGAGATTTCCCGTCTAACCTGGAAATATTCATGAATAAAACCGGTTAATCTGTGATGTGTTGATTGTGTCGTGTAGCTGCACACCACATACTGCCGTTCAAAACTGTTCTACCCGTTTTTTTCTCTCGTTGTGTGGGGTCTCTCACAGTTTGGAATACTGACGAAAATTTTAGAATCTTGCTGTGTGAACCAGGCTTTATAAGATTTAAGATTGTCGGGCATTTGACACCCTTGGTCCGGAAGGTGCAAAATAGTGACAACGCATGATTGTCTTTTTGTGTACCCTGCTTTAGGTATTGAGGCAAAACCCTTTGGGGTCAGTGGAAGGCAAAACAAAACAAAAAAGAAGAAAAAGAAAGAAAACACAACCACATGCCAAATAGATTTTGTTGTTGGTATAAATCTAATCTTATTTCTTTACTCTTGCTTAATTTTTTTTCTTGCATTAGACCATTCATTAGCTAAAGTGCTTATTCTATTTAGGATGAATATGTACTGGAGTTTATTCCAGAAGACTTTGAATATCTCCAGTCAGCCACAAGGCTACATAGAGACAAACAAGTCACAATCATATTCACACACATGGGCAATTCAAAGTCTTGAGAACTTAAAATACATGCTGTTCGATACTGGGATGATGATTTGTACAATCCAGACATTGCACGAGCTTGCCTTTGATTGCTATTATTCAAAACAATGACCACCCTTTAAATGGCTGACATTAACATGTACCATAAAATGCTAAAACACAATAAAGCATTTATATCCCGACATTAGTAGCAATTTAATTTCTGCTATGGCAGAAGAGTGGCAGCTGGGGCTGACTAGCAGTGATCAGGAGACTTAGCCCCAATAAACCACCTGACTGACATGGTGATTTGTGACTGACTGACTTGATAAGTGGCTGGCTCTTTCAGTGAATCAGTTTGTGTGTGTGTGTGGGGGGGGGGGGGGGGGTGCGTGTGCGGGTTACAACGTCTCCTTCAGCCATGGCTAGTGAGGAATGAAGCATGTGAAATAATTCATTTCTCTTAAGCCTTACTTACCCTAATGATGTATAATAGCCTGCAACAACATTTAACTTGACCATTCGTGACCATTACTGTGGTGAACACTGAGCAAAAGGCACGGGTAAACACATACACTCATGAAGAACCTGTTTTCTAGAGGCTGTTTACCAAAAGCTGTGAGGCCAGGAAATAACTTGGCATGTTGAGAAATGAAGGCGTTTCTAATCACACTACATCAAATGCAATCCGATTGTAAGATGAGTATTAACATTGACATCTGTATCGTGGTTTTCGCTCATCCGTCTCTCATATTGTAATATTTGTGTCAAAATTAAAATCTTACATTGCCTATGTTTAAACATGCAGTGTGTTATCCAGCCCTTTAACCCCTGATTCATTCATTAGTGTAAATGAGATAAAGCTTATCATAACATGCATGCTCCTTTAGTGTCGTGGCCAACGTGTGTGCACACAAGACAGGTCAGATACAGTGGAGAGACAATAAATGACAGTGTCACGTGAGGCGGCTGCTGTATGAAACCTCAGATCTAATCAATAGCGGTGAGGAGGACGCCAGGCGCCAGCCAGAGGGTCACCACTCATCACTCAGGTCAACAGTGAACACACTCACATGCGCACACATACACACACATTCACGAGGAGGCCATTGTGTAGGGCATGTTAGTGGACAGGCCTATGAGGAAGCAAAGAATGGGTAAGAGAGAGGGTGAAGTGCATAGCAATAGATAGAGGACTGGATCGATAGGAGAGATTAAAGGACCTCTGTAATAGCAGAGTCATGGATGTCCAGAATTCAGTTAAGCAGAGTGAGCACGGGGAGGAGGCATCAAAAGGCCACAAAAGAGGTGAGGCAAGAGAGAAAATTACAAATTTTGATTCTCATCATAGTTGAATGAACCAGTTAAAGAAATTGTCTAATTACCAGGAATTGATACAAGATGCAAGAATAAACTAAATTCTGTAGAGTAAATTGGACTCTATTTAGAGTGGGGCCAAATAGACTCAGTTTTAGAGTAATATTTACACTTGGAAGAGAGTAAAATAAAGAATTGGGGGAAAAAAGTAAATAAAAGTCACTCAAGGGTGGAGGAACAAACTCACGACCTTCAGCTTGGGAGACAGCCAAACTCCCTGAGCCACGCAGCTCCTGCTGAGTGTTAGTATATCACTTATGTCAGCTGGAATCTTCCCAACTCCAAGAGACAAACGATATATTTGGTCTCTTGGAGATAAGCAAACAGTAGGAGGGGCATAGCTCAGGTGGTAGCGTGACAGTCTCCCAAGCTGAAGGTTGTGAGTTCGTTCCTCAACCCTTGAGTGACTTTTAATTTATATATTTTTTCAATTCTTTATTTTATCTCTTCCTAGTGTAAATCTTAGCCTACTCTAAAGCTGAGTCTATTTGGTCCTACTATAAATAGTCAAATTTACTCTAAATGGAGTCAAATTTACTCTAAATGGAGTCAAATTTACTCTAAATAGAGTCAAATTTACTCTACAGAATTTATTCTGTATGGATTATGATGTATGTACAGTATGTAAGTGTTTGTACTGTATGTGTGTGTTTTGTGTGCATTGTGGCCTTTCTCACTGAAAAAGAGATGAACCATGCCTGGTGGCATTTATCCCTCCGCTCTAATGACACAGAGTTGGGGAAGAGACACAGCCACTGTTTATTGAATTATTGAAGGTGCACAGTGAGGTATACATCTGTCATGGCTACGCCATAGTTTAATACACACACATACACAAGCACACAAGGCCTCTGACAGGGCTCTTGTGACGACTGCAAGCGTTGACTTGCTGACCTTGAGATTGTTAAAACAAGCTTTCCGTCAGCTTTTCTGCAAATGTTTACATCTTGAGAGACACACATTGAGGAAGGAAAACTGCACGTGCTCTGTGCTGACAGAATTCTGTGCTTGTCAAAACCAACAAGTGATTAAATGGTTTACAGTTTACTTAGCAGTGGTGAAATTCCAGACATTTGGTGTTGTTTCCGCTTCAAATTATAATTATGGTGACTACCGTAATTCGTCTTTTAAATTAATAGCTGTTGTTTTTTTTACTTCTCTCATTCACAACAACATACTAAAACAGAAAAAAATACATGAATTGTCAAAGGAGTAGTAGAGGATTACATACAGACAGACATAGATACAGATCAGAGACATGTTACGGTGCTATGAAACATTGCAGTTTGTTTGAGCCCCAAAAGTTTTTTTTATTTTCACAATATCATTGTCTCTTTAAGGATATTCTATGTGGTCAAATTCATAATAGTTGTAGCTTTGTGCAATTTCTGCAAAATGTGCCTATGGTTGGCGTTCCATTTGGTGCATGTTTACATTCATCCATTTTCTTAATCGCTTATTCCTCACTAGGGTCACGGGGGTGCTGAAGCCTATCCCAGCTGGCTTCGGCCAGTAGGCTGGGTACACCCTGAACTGGTTGCCAGCCAATCACAGGGCACACAGAGACGAACAACCATTCACACTCACATACACACTTAGCGGCAATTTTAGAGTGTTCAATTAACCTGCCATGCATGTCTTTGGAATGTGGGAGGAAACCGGAGTACCCGGAGAATACCCACACAGGCATGGGGAGAAAGAACATGCAAACTCCACCCAGGAAGGCCGAAGCCCGGACACGATCTCACGTCCTCTGCACTGAGAGGCGGACGTGCTAACCAGTCACCACTGTGCCGCCTGCATGTTTACATTTTGGTAATATTGTGATAATAGTGAAACGTGCTAATATTTGTTACAGTTATGATATGACATTTTCATACTGTTTCCTTTTTACAACAAGCAATGTTGAAGGAGAAGTAAATCAACAAACATCATGTACTGCCAGTCTAAATAAAAGCAAAACACTGACGGAGCGACCAGATTAAGCAGGTTGCTAACAGATTTCTGTGAGGCCACAGTGTTTATACAGATTAAGACAGAATAGCCGCACACAGCAATATATGGGTCAGTACACATGTGCACCTGTAGCAAAACCCATACATCAACCACCTGATTTTTATCTGTTAAATAAAAAAAACGAGAATATTGTGACATGCATGAAAACCTTGCGATACAACACGTGGTAATTCACCCTTTCTCCCTTCCAGCGGATAGATTTTCACTGCACGCAATTGTACTTCCATTATTATTTGGTATCTCTGTAAAGATCAGGATGTTGTTTCTCATTTCAGATGCCTTCTCTTTTTGAACAAATGAAAAGGCTTACATGGAATACTGTCAGAAAACTGTATGGCGACAAAATGTTGCAAAGCGCATATTTGTACACATTGTACTTTTGTATGCATATTTGTGCATGCACATCTGTGTATGCGGACAAGACAAGGGTGTTTGTCCTGTAACCAATGGGTGGGGGGGGGGGGGGCTCATCTTATTAACATCATCAGTCTGCATCATTACTGGGCTGCCAGCAGGTACTATAACAGTGCCATGGCTACAATAGCCCATGCAATCTTACTTGTTAAACACACACGCACGCACGCAAACACACACACGCACACGCACACACACACACAAATGGACAAAGACAGACTTAAAACCCCTTTTTAAATCCCCAAAAGGGTATGTGGGGTGTCTGTATCTATCTGTTATCCAGCGGGTTACCATTGGATGGCTGGCCATGTTTTCACTGGGTGGGACATACTCCATCCATCCTCCTGACAACAAGGCTGTGATACGCAGCAGAGGGTGGAATAAACTTAAGTCAGAACATGGGAGGGTCCCAAAGTCAACCATCTCCAAATAAACAAACATGCGCTACACGGACAAACAATTAGGGAGACCTAGCTGTTACCCCTACAGATATAAAAATAAAAAAAACATTAGAAAATATGGAATAATTTTCCCTTTAAGGATTTTGAGGGTGTCTATCGGATGTTTGGGCAAACCATTCAGGAGAACACGGGTACACTCTAAAAACAGTTGGGTAAAAATTAACAATAGTCTATTTGGCCCAACTTTGAGCAAAGAAATTGGGTCAAAAAATTGGGTCATTTTGTCTAAAACAACCCAGAAAGTTGGGTCAAATTGACCCATAAAGTAGATCAGTCCTTTTTTGATTTATAATTGGGTTATTTTTGACCCAACTGTTTTTAGAGTGTTAAGGTCAGAGGTTCCTGATGTGGGACAAGAGGGCCTATTTTCTTCATCACACTGGTGTTTGATGGTTAGGGAAAAACTTAGCCAATGGTTTCTGCTTCTTGCTTTGTGCAATGTACACGGGCGTTCCGTTCCATTCATTCTATAGCATATCCCGTTCATGGTCACGATAAAGCAAGCACCTACAGCAGAGTCATTAGACGGCATTTGCATATTGACAGATGGATATCTACAGTAGTGACGTTAATGCTGATAAAATAGTCTGTGTTATTATGGCATGTAACTGGAGAATGGTAATAAAAGCTCGACTGGACGAATGGCAACCAGCCTCATTCGAAGGCGCCTGTACGGCACCACCCGTGACACCAAAGATGCGTCAAAGGCATCAGACACTCAATATAGCGCTACTCGACCAACTGTTATGGATTATGTAGCCGGTAAACGTTCATGTAAGATACACATTGATTTAACATTGACAAACCAGTTCATATTAGCCAGGGTTTGCTCTTTACAGCATGAAGGACAATCAGACCCACGATACCGGATCAAGATAAATGTAACCTCTTATCATACAAATGTGATTTAAATCATCCTGCTTAAACTACAGAGGGGTTTGGTAAATTTATATTTACACACAACATATTAAAACAATTAAGTAAAACAACTGATGACTGATACTTAATGAGAGAGAGAGAGAGAGAGAGAGAGAGAGAGAGAGAGAGAGAGAGAGAGAGAGAGAGAGAGAGAGAGAGAGAGAGAGAGAGAGAGAGAGAGAGAGAGAGAGAGAGGGGCAATGAAATACAGAACGATAGATGAACAAATGCAAAAAATGCATTTGCTCTCATATACTAAAGCAGCAGAAATGAATGTTGCTGCTTAGTTAGTGCTGTTAATTGGGCATGCAAAATTAACATGTTAAAGTCTCAGCTAAGAATGCAGACGGGCCCTCTAGATGTGTTTGACCTAACAGCATTTCTTCTTATTCCATTTCTCTTTGCTACGTGTCTCCTAAACTAATAGTAAAAAAAAAAAAAAGCTGCACAAATCCCCCATGAAACTCTCCATATGAACTGTCACATTAATAACACTGCACTTGTATTCAAATTTTCTGTCGAAAAGCTAAAGAAAGATTGAATGCCCTGCCGTCGCACAGCTAAAGATTGAAGACGTGTCTCATTGACATTGTTAAAAGTTTATGAAAATATATGAATTCTCAAACGTGGTGGGCCACCGTGCAGCTCCACTCTCAACACTTCTGTTAGAGACCGTGGCTTTTAATCAAAATGATTGAATACCACAAGTTTGGATTCAGGGATTTTAATAGAGGACGGATAAAGTGTCATGGTCCAGAACTAGAAAACCCACATGGGATCACGCATGCATACATAAAACCCTTTCTACACTTTTCTTGTTTTCTAGTTACCTCGCGATGACAAATACATGTTTCTCCTGTTATACAACGCTCAAGTACGTGACATTTAAGGTGACTTTACTGGCTAAGCGTTAGTTCTCAGATATTGCTCAATTATGTTTTGGAGCGGATACTAATTAATTACATATTAATAACCTCTTAGTGGATTCAAGTAGAGGTTGTGGTGCAGCATTTTTTTTATTCTGTTCTTTAAAAAAGAAAATAAATGAAAGGGGGCAGAAAGAAGTAAAGCTAATAACATCTGCCCCTAATTATATATATATATATATATATATATATATATATATATATATATATATATATATATAATTGTGCTTTTATACATTTCTTGATACAAATGGACGGAGATGTTTTGATTTTCCAGTCAAGAATATTCCACAGACTGACGCCCTGGATTCAAATTCATCTTTTCTTTTTGATCTGTACTGTAAAGAAAAAAATAATCTATTCCTCTTAATTCGTACCTACATATTCTTTTTTTTTTTTCTTTCATTTTTTATAATCTGTTTTGCAAGTTATTTGGTAAAATTTGGTTGTGTTTTGAACAATATATAATTTTGAGGCGGTTATATTCCACCAATTCATTACATTTTAAGTATTTTAATTGTATAAATATTAGTGATGCGCCAAATATTTGGCCACCGAAAATTTTCGGCCTAAAATGGCAAAAATTAGCATTTTCTGCATTTGGCCGAAATAAAATTCAAGCCGAAAGAATATGTCCGAAAGAGGATGTTGTGGTGTCGCAAGCAAAAAACAAACAAACACTGCAAGCAAGTGTCTGTTTGAATTAAACACCAAACACGGGAGTGAGTGTCCGCCTTGCTGCTCGCTGCCGTTTATGAGTCCCAGCAGCTTCATCGTGCACACCGGAGAAGGAGAGCGTCGCTTGGTAAAGTGCTGCCGAGTACTGCACTACAGTTGAGCTACTCTTTCTCCTGCAGCAGCGCCTTCCTTTTTTTCTTTGATGAGAGCCCCTCAAGCACTTTTTCACTTGCATTCTGGTGGCCGTGCTAAATACTTTCGTTAATGTTAGCACTATTGCTATCAACAGTTTTAAACAAGTAAACACTTACCAGTCACTATCTCCGGGTGGCTATAGATCTGTACAGTACAGCGTGTGTGACTTTGCAGTCCATTCCCAAAGCCAATTGGCTGGTGCGAAGAAATGTATTTATTTTTAAACGTTGGTGAATATGTGAATGTGCCGATTTTAAATGCGCGTATCCCGCTCCAAATAGCCTACAAATGCGTCATCCGCACCGCACGTATACGTGCCCGCCGGTGCAAACTACTTTACATTGACTATAAAGTGCCATTGCACTGCCAGAAAATGCTCAGTTGCTCACCCTGCGTTTGGTGTTTAATGTACCATTCGCCAACATGTCTCTGATGTCTGGTGTGGACGCATTTGAATTTATATTGTGCTTTGTTAAAATGCTAGTGCTAAATAGGCCTAAATGTTTTATTATAATATTATAATTATAATTAATTATAATACTAAGCATTTCTCATTTTCAGTTTGCGGCCAAACATTTCATTTTGGTGTATCCCTAATAAATATTGGGTTTGTATGATCCCTGTATCTGTTATCATTAATGACAAGAACAGCATGTTTCTTTAAAAGTAAGATTGGTTCGGTGTATGTTTTACAAGCGCACCCCCACACTTCAATGCAAAAAGTCAGATATGGAACAATCAATGAATTATACAACAGTAGCAAAGCATTCTTATTAAGTGAATTTTTAACCTTCTCCATTACAGTAATGGTTTGGGATACCCTTGTTTTGACATATTCTAAATGGGTTTTCCATGATAAGTGTTTGGTTTCATAATTAATCTTTATTCCCTGTACAATCAATGTTGCATCGATGACTATATTTCTACAACTAAAAATCCTAAATTTGGTTTTACTAATATTTAATGAAAAGTCTGTTCGCATTGAACCACTTCATAATATACTGAAACTTGATCTCACTTACTTGTAATACTTGATTTGTATTTTTCTCAGCATAATATAAAGTGGTATCGTCTGAAAATTAGATACATTTTAACAATTTAGATAAAGTTACAATATTGTTCACATAAAGAAGAAAAAGTACTGGTCCTAAGACCGATCCTTGTGGTAACCTACAAATTACATTTCTGTATTTAAATTGTTTACCATTGATTTCAACAAATTGCCTTCTGTCTTTTAAACAGCTCATGAGCCATTGGTGTGCAACACCTCTTCATATTTATGCAATCATATTTAATGGCCTAGGGTACAGGTGTCAAAGTCCGGTCCTTGAGGGTTGGAGTCCTGCATGTTTGAGAAGTTTCCCTTCTCCAACACAGCTGATGCAAATGATCAGCTCATCAGCAAGGTGTCTGATAATGATCCTGATCATTGAATCAGTTGTGTAGGGAAACCTCAAAAACATGCGGAAGTCCGGCCCTCGAGGACCAAACCCCATATAATTTTTCCAGGATTTTGGAAAGTTGTGGAAGAAGAGATCCAGGTCTGTAATAAAAATAAATAAAAAACACACACACACACACACACATACACACAAAACATTCTAGATATACGTAAAAGGCTTAATAAACATGTTAATAATTTGCTTAATCAGTGATATATTCATGTAAGTATAGTTAATCGATTTTTTTACTTGCAAAATGTTGAATTCTGTTCAAAATTTCACTAGCTTTTACAGCATAAAGAAAGATACTATTTACATTATTTGGTGTAGTTCCATAATCATTATTTTCATCAGGGACATGTGATAAACTAGGGCTAATGTTCACAAAGTAATAATAGTTGGATATGTGATGCTATGCTCAACAAATAAACTGGGTGCTCCCTATTCTACATTACATACATATTACATACAGAGTACTACATGAAGATGACTATAGCAATATGCAGACAGATAAGCAGTCAAATTTGAGATGGAGTTAAAAACAGGGAGGATTGCTTTAGATTTGACTTGACTTTCCCTATGCACACTTCTGACTCTTGCTTGTGCTGGTTCAAGGGGTGAAATGAGTGCAGTAGATACAATTTACATATACTGTATTGTGTACTGTAAGTGTCTTCTCATATTGCTGTGGCAAGTAGGTGGTATTTTTCTCTCACTCCAGAAGGCTACCCAAACAAAGAGGCTTTTTCACCAGCACGTATCACTCTCTACTTTGACATCCAAATCGCTTGCGTGGGGGAACAGGCTGTGAGGTGAGAACAAGTACAGAAAACACACTTATGGAAGATGTTTGGGTACACAATGTATGGGCTTGCCTGCGTGGTGCTGTGGGAGGTGACTCCTACTTGTTTACATAAATTTGGTATAGTTTAGATGAAAACTGGTTCGACAGCCAAGGCAACACTTTTAGGGGGAGTGAAGTGAACAAATGCAGTTACGTTCTTAAGTACAGTAGACACATGCAAAAACACAATTTGATGCCAAAAGGATAAACACTTTCTTGTAAACTCCACAGAAAACCTCCCTTTGGTCATCTAAAGATGACCGTTTTAAATACATCTTAACAAAGTCGGGTGGTGTAACGATTGAAGCCCGCCCAGTAAATGCTGTGGTGAGTTGCAAGTCTTCCTACAAATAAAGTAAAAGGCCTTATCTTCCTCAAAGTTTGGCTTTTCAAAGCAGCTCAGGAGCCACACCTATCACTCTCTCTCTTCTGCACTCACCCGCCCCATCCACCTTCTTGATTCCCATTTTCATTATCTCTACAGCGAGTGTGGGGGGCTAGAGGAAGAGCGGAGAGGTCTGAAGAGGTTTTCAAATCCACTGAAGCCTGTCACATTACAAAAACATGTCGCTTTAAACTAAATGTGAAATATCAGTAATTGAAGCCATAAATCCACTTTTGTGTTTCCCCATCACCTCCGCCTCACCCCCTTTCCTCTCTTTCTCTAAGCTCTCTCGCTTACTCTCTCTTTTTGTACGAGCGCTTTTGATGAGCAGTAAATTGGAAATTATTTTGTGTTGTACTGCTGCTCTGAAACGTCTTCCCATTACCATGTATCAGTCAGCACTGACAGAGGAATTACTCATCTGTCAATCTGGCTATCAAAAGAGGTGGGTGGGGGGTTGTTTGTGGAGGAAGGTGGGACGGCAGGAAGGGGTTTAAAAGGAGGAAGGGAATGATCAATAAAGATAGGGTGACAGGGGAGGGGCTGGTAGAGGCAAGATGTGGGCGGGTTTCGGTACGTGTGGGGGTGTTCAGTCCATCATATTTCTTCTGTTTGTCTGTCTGATTGAATAAATTGAAGCTCTTGTGCCATTCATTGTCACCCTTCTGGAGAATGTTGTCATTTAAGGGCATGTGTTGATGGTATTTGTGCTGTAGGCTGGTAGATAATTGTAAGGGCAGCAACAATTTAACCAAAATTGTGGAAACGATAAAACAGAAGAACGTACAAAAAGGAAGGAAATAATGCCTTTGTAAGGCAGTATTTACTTTTGGTGTGACCTGGCCTAATTTCTCTTCCTGCTGAGGTACAACTCACTGTTGTGTTATGTGTTACTTTTTTTTTTTTTAAAGTAAAGCCTACAAAAATTGCACAGTATTACTCATCATGTTCAGGATAGATTATTCCTTTGAAACTTCACCCATGTGCATAAACCGTGAAAACGTTACACACCACAAACATGGTGAAAATGCACTATTTTAGTAAAAACTCCATAGTTATGGAATTAGATTTGTGCCAAAAAGAATCAAGCAAAACTTCTTGAAGCGTTAACAAAACTAAATAGAATTAAGCAAAACTTCTTAAAGTGTAAACATAACTTTTTGTTTCAAACTAAATCTTGTTTGTGCAAACCAAAACTAAGACTTTCTGGGAAATGTTTGCTCTCGATGACATACAGTAATTTCTCATTTACACTTCCTGGTTCCCCTTTTACGCGCCATGGTTGTTGTTTCAACTTCCTCGTTTTGCATTGACGCTCACAGCCGTTTGCTTACGACTTTTGGCACAAGCCTCACGGGTGGGTGGGCTTCATGGAGAATGTGTTCTTATTGGCTGATTATTTTTTTGAGTGAAAGCTCAGCGTCTCAGATGCATCAGATGGATCTATGCGTGTCTATGTTTCGTGCGGCAGGAATAGGGGGTTAATCTCAAGTAACGTCTATTGACATCACGTTTACTCATATGTATAAGGTCCGAACTTTCGGACAACATTAAGAAAGCAACACCAGAGACACTAATTTTGGAAAAAGACGATGTCCAAGGCGTGAAATTTCAACATGGTTCAATCAACAAATGCAGCGTGGAAGAGCCAAAATGTTGGTTGACATACAGAGACCTTATAGTGAACGGAAAGAAAGCTGTTTTAGTAGAAAGGTACGATTTATTGTATAATCATATCGCTTACTCCGATTACTCTTGTACTAGCACTATTTTGCCGTGAACTGTTCCGATTGGTCAAATGGTCACCGAGTAACCATCAACAATTATACGACGAGCTAGTATGCATTTACTGGCGCAGAATTTGGAGGGTTGCTGACCATGGCAAAATATCCACTTGGAAAACTAAACACATTGAAGTCACAATTTTCATTTTAAGATTTGAAGCCTAACTTTGGTCTTTTAATTTCTGTCCAGAATGTATTTCCTTTTACCTGGGACATTGTCCTGTCATAGTTGAGGTAGTGTAAAAATACTAACAATATCCTCTTCTACGTAATGTATTCAAAGACCACCAGTATTGTAATTGAACTTTGATATATTCAACCCAACACTCGATTATGAAGAAAATATTCATCACAATTATTTTTGGTAAAAATTGAAATCAAGGACAAATAAAATTATTTGAAACACTATAATTATGCAAGTTCCTTTTGGATGAAAATACATTTATTAAATTTGTTATTTTAAAATTTTAAAAAGGTGAAAATTATGAATATTAATTACTATACTAATTTTGAGTTTAAACAACTCAAAATGAGTGTTAATCTTTTTATTTTATTTTTACAATTCTGCTGATTGTGTAATTTTGAAGTGTAATAATTGAAATGGTAATTGAATTTCGATTAATTGCACAGCCCTACCCGACAATCTTTCATAAGATGTTAATTGATAATTATATATTTGCTAGTTTTTTATTTAGGATTATTTTTTGTATCTTACCCAAAGTTAAAATCCCATATACCATAGGTGTCAAACTGCGGTCCTCGAGGGCCGCAGTCCTGTAGATTTTGGAGGTTTCCCTCTTCCAACACAAGTGGATTTCAGTCAGCAGGATCATTATCAGGCTTATGCAGAGCTTGCTGATAAGCTGATCATATATCAGCTGTGTTGGAGAACGGAAACATCCAAAACCTGCAGGACTGCGGTCCTCCAGAACCAGAGTTTGACACCTATGCCATATACCCATGATAGTGCAGTGAAATTCAAATGATCTTTCTTACCAATTGTAAACATACACATTAGGCTTCAATATAATACAGAGACCAAATAAAAAATAATGCAAATTGAAAACATTTATGAATAATGTCTGTACTATCTATGTCTATCTGTATTACTACTAGTATTTCTGATGTTAAAAATACATTTTTTTCCTGGCTAACAGGACAAAGCTAAAAGTCAATCTGTGAAGGATAATGACAATGACTGTTTTGATAATGACCCAGTTAATGCAAGGAGGAAATATACTGCACCTTTACCAAACTGTTTTAGAAATTATGTTTATGGGAAATGATGTACTTAAGAGCAAAAATGTATTTCAAAGTCTTAGTTTTTGTTTGCACTTCTTTTTTTTAATTTGTAGCAAAAGGTTTTGGTTACACTTCAAGAAGTTTTGCTTGATTATTTTTATGTTGTTAACACTTCAAGAAATTTTAGTTTCTTTTTGGCACAAATATGATTCCATACATATTCTGCTAAGATTTCAAATCAATTTGGTGGTTACACCACTGGTATTTCCATATAAATGATAAAGAATGAAAAAGTACATATTAATGTAAACTGACCGTTTTTGTACTATTAACAGTCCATAACCTTCCATATAGAATCCTACCTGGTATTTCCATATAAATGATAAAGAATGAAAAAGTACATATTAATGTAAACTGACCGTTTTTGTACTATTAACAGTCCATAACCTTCCATATAGAATCCTACTTACTGTGTTCTCAAGAAAATAGACTATTTGCATAAAAACCTTCACCCTCACCTACATGTTCAAGGACAGTTCATGATTATGTTCTAGTGACATCACTACAACACTGTTTTTGCTATGTGCCTGTAATGACTGCTGGGGTTGAGAGGTTTTGCAGTAAAAATTGGAGAGAGAGAAATAGAAAGACAGAGGAGAGTGAGAACTACTCTATTGCTCAATGCTAAATTAATTGCACCAATTATTCACAGAAAGAGTTGTCGAGTGGCGGCCTTTGGGGGGCAAGGCCCTGACCACTCTCCCTCATTTTTAATTGGGTGTCCTGTTGAATAATTGATTGGAGCAAATGTGAAATGGATGGGAAGGTCCAAGTGTCTTTCATCACAACTGGCTGGCCGCTCTGACAGTCGGTCACAAACAAACTCTGCTGTTGTGCGCAATAAACAAAACACATGCACACACATACACATGCATGCACAAGCGTACACACAACCCCCCCCCCCCCCTGCAGTGGGGTTAGACTAGCAGATAGGACACTGAAGACATCTACCTTCAATACGGTATAAGGCCCATTTTTTACTCTAAAATGCTATTTGCATTTGTAGGCGGGGTACACCTTGAACTGTTTGCCAGCCAATCGCAGGGCGCACATAGACAAACAATCATCCACACAATCACACATAGGGACAATTTAGAGAATTAATCTACCATGCATGTTTTTGGAATGTGGGAGAAAACCGGAGTATTTGGAGAAAACCCACGCAATCACTTAATAACTACTAACTTCTTTCAAAACGGCCCTTTCCGCTCAGCAAAAAGGCCATGCCAATTCCCTCTACCCATAGCTTGGTGGTAGTCAACAGAAGAACCGGAAAAAAAGAGAGAACCGAAAATCATTGTACATACATCACTAATAATGTCCAAAAACGGTGATAAATCGGCACCAACATTTATGTGGACATCTCATCTTCCCACTCCAGACCTCTCCATCATGGCTCACTTATGAGAGAATGAGGAAATGAGCAGCTTACTTGCAGTTTCTTGTATCCAAGATTTGAACACAATGACTTTGTTTACTTGTCGTCAATATTCAGGTTGAAGTAAAAATTCCACCATGCTTAATAAAGTAGTCGGTTTCTTCCGCGCTCCAAAAGTGTGGTTCTTTGCTACATCGTCACGTTTGTTTACATCTGCTTGAGAAATTTCCAGCGGGCTGCACCAGAAGCACGGACTTATATACACGTTACAAACTATGGCATTTTCGCTGTAGAGACAGAAAACAACGTGAAAACGCAGCAGAGAAATCAATGTATTTAAGCGAGGCTCCTTTAGCTTGTGGGACAGAGCTGCGCATACAAGATGTTTCTTACTACAAAGACCAAGATTCTTTATGCATATAAATAAGCGAAGAAGAAAAAAAAAAGGCGAACAAGAATTGAGCATGTGCACAATGCAAACCAATGCCTTGCTCAAACGAGGTATTCCAAATGCCATTTATATGGAACAAGAATTTGGGTAGCCCAGGGGTCTTATTCGGGTTTTTAAAAACAACAAAAGCCTCTGCCAAGAACCACTCAGCAACATCATCTGTTCAGTCTAATACATTGTTTCATTTCATATATTATAAATGTATGCACGCGTACACATACACACATACAAGCACGCACGCGCGCGCGCACGCGCACGCGCACGCGCACACACACACACATTGATATCAAAGGCTATTAACTCCTGATGCTTTCACAACAAAACAGATGTAAGATTCATGACTTCCAACCCATGTTGTCTTTGCCACAGGCTAGTAAAGAAACAATTAGTGCAGCGCTAGCTTCACTGTCCACTCTAATCGATAGTCCCTGATGGTGTTCTAAGCCTATTGACTGAGAACCATTCCTCTCTCTGACCCCATCTGTAGCAGCAGACAGCAGTTTAAGTCCACCTTTCTAGATCATGAGAGAGGGTTACAAGGTTAAACAAGACCCAATCCATACTTGAAAAAAAAAAAAAACATTTCTCAAGACCGTCTGCCTCAATCTTAATTTTTATGCTAAGATGCAATACAGTCACTCAAAAGTGCATATAATACAGTGAGAGGCATAGCTACACTTGACTGTTGACTGTTGCTGTGTCCCTAATGATGTGATTGTCTTGAAAACCTGAATGTCTTAAACCCTGTAATAGCTTTATTCAATATAATTCCTTTCTTACACTGAGCAACATGACCGTACGCAGCTCAACTATTCAGTCGAATGTCACACGTGTGTTCTACAACTTGTTCTCATTAGCTGCCCACCGCCTTTTACTGAAAATGCGCAAAACGGACATGCGATTTATGCCCGTTTCCATCTGTTTTTCTTTTGCGAATATTGAAAAGGGACTCAGCCGCTGTAGGTGGCAGTATACACCATAGATATGTGATCCACCAGTACTTTAAAAGAAGAAGAACAACAGGAAGCGACTGCGCTGTGTGATGACGACATTTGAGTTTGCTGCGTTTCTTTGCTGTTTTCCATCTAAAATTGCATTAATATTCGCTTCTTTAATTAATTCTAAAAAGATTTCTGTTTCATCGTCTTCCCAAACATACCTTACTTTATCATCTGCCATTGCTTTGGGACTACAAATATACGTGTGTCGTAATATCTGGTGAAAACGAGCGAAGTCTATCCAGTCTTTTTGCGTTTATTCGCAAAACATGTTTCCATAGCCAAAATTCGCATTTTCCTTTTTTCGATACGCTTCAAAATCCACCCCGTCCAAGCGTAAAAACATTTAGTGAATTTTGGGCCCTTTTTTGAATTTCTAGCGTTTCCATTCAGTTTTATTTTTGCATTTCTTGAAAATTCAAATAAAAATGGGTGGATGGAAACCCACCTAATGTTGGGCTGCGAATCATGCCGAATCGCAAGTGAATGGCGTATTTGAAAAAAAGTATACAGTGTATGTATGTAGTGTAAAACACTTAAGGGTTATTCTTACCTGCACTAATTGAAGATTGTGCATTGATTATATGGGCTTTATTACACAAACTACCTTGTACCAGTTACTTCACCTAACAGCAGCCTTAGTGTCACAGAGGCAATATGTTGATGTTAGTTGTCAGTGTTTGTGTCTTGACAAGAATCCTACTCCCTTATCGCATGAAAGAACATCTGGACCTGTTTTATTCACCGCAACCTCACCTGACGAGCATCGCCTCCGTGCTGCATAAGTGGGCGGAGGGGACGAAGGAGGGCACCGAACAAGCAAGAGAGAAAAAGGCTGAGGCAGCGGGACAAGAGCAGCTGTAAAAAATGAAGTGGTGAGCAGTGGTGAACAGGTGTCACTCCCACTGACGGGCTGCCACTGTGCCCCCACCATGACCCAGGCTGCCACTTGCACACCTACACAGGGTAGGTGTGTAGCGGTTAGTGGAGAACGCATTCTTTACCCAACGCCTACCCTTCCTCATTCTCAGATGGCACCCAAGGCCTCTCAATCTGGCTGTTTAACTCACAGATTGACATACAAACATTCACATATGCCCTAATTAGCAAATACAAATGCCTGTACATATTCATAAATATGAGCATGGGCATAAACTTGTGAATGCATGCAAACTAAAACAGACATTTGTTCAGATTTAGTTCTCTACAAATATAATTAGGGCACGTCCAATTAAACGGCGGACGATTATAACTCTTCAAACATCGGCCAAAATAATTGACCAAATGGCTGACTGTTTTCCCCTTAAAAGGTTATAATAGAAGAGAAACAAACTTTCCGACGTTGTGCAAGTAGCCCGAATGAACCATTTTGCTTGCGTAACAGTAGCAACTAGAAAATGTGTAGCGTATATGATTCTGTTGTCCCTAAGTGTCTTTTAAAATGTTTCATGACACCCAGTTGGAGTTTACTGCAAAACTAAACACACAACAAGAAGAACTACACACATTGTAGCTTTAAATACAAAACATACTTGGTTTAAAAAACCATCGCTAGTGCTAATGTAATAATAAAGTAAATGGAGGATCCCATTGACATGCTAAGGGAAAATTAGCATCAACTTCAGGAGTGATATTCCTTCAAATAACGAATATTGTTTGTGGAAACACATACACACAGGTAAGACAACAATTACTCAAAGGCACAAATTATTCCCAATATGTGAAATTTTTTATATTTTAATAGAGGTCAATCACAACTTCTGTTCTCATTCTATGTGTGTACACCATGGATGCATGGCACCACACAGCCCTTATCAGGCCAAAACGCGCAGGAACAGCCAGTACTTGTTCTTATTGTTTTTTTTTATTGCTATTATAGTATATTATTATTTTCCTTTCTTATAGCTTTATTTGGTAATTGTTCTTTCAAGTTATAAGTTGAGATTTCAAGTATTCCAGGAATTTTCCTTTCCTCAAAATTCAACTTTAATTAAACTTCAAAATCATTTTTGTCTTACAAACATGCATTTCCACAAGAAATGACACAAACTCCGAGGTCCAAGGTTAAGCCACTAAGTCCCAAGACATGTAAAAATAACACAAGATAAAAATAAAGATAAATATGATAAAATGATAAGAGTAATGCTTAAGAAAATGAAAATGAGGAATAACAATAAAAGAGACTTGTTATTTTGTACTTGAAAAAAACAAAAGTGCAGGGAAGAATGGGCATGAAGCTATGATGATACTTTTGAGTAGTTGAGTTTTAGTAGTTGAATAAATACTAAGTTTTGAAATCAATAATTGTTTTCTTAATCAAGATTTCAATCTCGATCAAATAATTGTGTGTGTGTGTGCTATTTTTTCCACTCTTATTTTGTCCTCTAACCATATAAAGTACAGCAGTTGTGCACGAGTAAGAATGGCTTAATTATTTACACAACAATCTATACAATAACCATGTATCTTTAAATACATATAATACAATTTGCTGATAAGGTAATTCTATGGAACTCTCATTCAATGCAAAGTTAATTTTAACAGCAAAAATTTGCATATAAATGATACCCATTGAAATGCATTAGGGGGGGGGGGTAATTTAATGCATTATATATTTGAAAATTATCTGCTTATTAATTGGTAATTTTTACTTTTTTCTGCCCAAAATTTGGAATCATCCATATCAGTTGGGCCCTATATATAATATCCTCACAAAGTGATCGAAATTAGTTTTTTTTTTTTACAAAAGTGGAGGTGACTGCTGTTGATGGCAAATTAATAAAAAATAATTCAGGGGAAAAAAAAGATAGCATTTAAGAATCTTTTTCAAAAGTAATGAAATGTGACAGCATTTTTTTCTTTCTTTTTTGTTGTTGCAGAGAGAATACCCACTCAAGCATGGGGAGAACATGCAAAGTCTACCCAGGAAGGCCGAAGCCCGGACTCAAGCTCACTTCCTCTGCACTGGGAGGCAAATCTGCCACTTTATAAAGTCTCAAATTTGCCACTTTATTAACTTGCAAAATTACCACTTTAGAAAGTCGCAAATTTGCAACTTTATAACGTGGCAAATTTGTGAGTTTTTTTCTCAGAATATTGACCCCACCACCCTCTATAAAATATATATGATTAGGATGTGATTGGGGGTTCAATGCTTTGCTCAAGGGCAGCTCACTGGAGCTAAACCGTGGCTGGGGGGTCAGATTAAGAAATGGAAATATTAATTATGTCATGTCTGATGTTTGCAACGATAAAATATCAAAATGTTGTTCATGTCCATCCATCGCAATTGGTGCATACTGTAATTGCCCTTGTAGCCTTAGATTTGTGCATCGGATGTTGAAATTGAGGATGGGTAGGGCTGGGTGTGTAGTTACAGAGCGTGGTTGAGTTATTTGTATAAAACAGCTATCCCAACAGATACATACACCCCAACACAGACCACTATGCCCTCAGCCCTCTTCCATTCCCTCCTCTGAGTGTCACTGTGGTGAGGAGGTAAGTAATTACTCTGGTGTCAGTGTTGCTAGGTACAACTCCTCCCCCAGCAAGGGGCGGCGGGCATCCATAACCCATCGTCCTGCCACAGGGTAAACGCCGGGCCATCCATCACGCACCCACTTGACAAATACCTTCCATAATAGAAGTTTATTTTTATGGGAGGCTGAATCAAGGACTTTCCCATGCATACAAAAACGTGTCAGAATTATTTATGGTTTGTGCTGAGACGCACAATATGTCAAAGCCCCATCCCGTTTGCCTGCGTTGCTGGAAGCTGCTGGTGCTTGGCCTGTCGATATCTTTGCTCGCTATCAATAATGTGGAACAGTGCCACGATAAGCCTTAGTATTCGGAGGTCATACACACACACAATGGCTTACACATGGGAGCTGATATTCATAAACAAGCATTACACGCATACACAGGAAAGGACATTTAATAAAAACACACACAAGATGACACACAGATGTGATTTGAAATGAATATCAAATAAAGGCGCACACATTGACGTTTGACTCACTCAGGAAGGCAAGAAGCAACCAGATAAAAGGAGAATATACATTTTGAAATAAGCCTGCAGTTTCACACATTTATAACATATTATAAAATATGTTGTATAGCATAAACTGTAAACTAGAATTACATAGCCCATTGTGAATCCACACCAAATTTAATATATAAATCCATGCCCAAGCAAAGACGTTCACAGGGCTTAATTTAACCTGGTACACATTGAGCAGACTACATATTGCCATCTGTCAGCTGAAATCACTGCCAAGGTCAGACCAAAACAAAACAGCAGCTAATCTACAGTATGACTGTCTGTGCATTAACAGCGTGTGTGGCATTGGCCGTGTAACACAAGCACATGTGCAATCTTAAAAAAACTAAACAAAAATAAACATAGCAACTTAAAGGAAATCCCAGCTTTACAGTTCGCAAATCTGAGAGCTGTCAATCACTTTGAGTGGCAACCCACAAGCGCTACAGGAAAAAAAACAAAAAAACAATAAATTGGGTTTCCTGATAAGACCCTATTACAGCGTCTGACCAAGAAGAAAAAATGAAAAGAAAAAAATGACACTTTACTGTGGGCTACTTGAGTACTGTCAATCAACTTGACTGGCAGGCTTACATGTCACCAGTGGAGAGAGCAGTGGAGGGAAAAATAGATTAATGTACAGAAGGATGTGTGAGAGAGAGCAAATGTGAGGAAGAGAGACAGCATTAAGCAGGACAGAATGAATAAATATGATAAATATGATAATTGAAATTGGAGGCCTAGTTCTGCTATACACCCAAAGGGATTAGCCCTTCATTCACTGTCATTTTTAGCCCTTATGTTCTATACGTGTGCACGCACGCACGCACACCCCCCCCCCCCCCACACACACGCACACACACTGTGCCCATCTATAAATACACAAAAACATGAATTTAATAAAACGCACCAGTTATTGGTGTCTGCTATGAAGATAAAGCAGGAGGTGAAAACCCTTAAAACAGCTGTTATTTTATAAATGCATTGAAAAGCAAAACATAGTTTAAAAAAAGTGAGAAGCAGCAGCATAACTTTGTCCTGTGAGGACAGAAGATGTATGGCTTAGGGTAGATAGTAGCAAGAGTAAATGATTACCTTTTTACAAACTGGGCCTTTGTAATAAAATGCACACGGGTGAGTATTATCAATTCAGCAGCCTGGTAAAGATAACATTTCTAAAGCCACAGCCAGGCTGATCACTATCTACAGCGGGACCCAAATCTGTATTCTTCACTGCGAATCCAGGAGGGTGAGTTTGAGTCCTACTTGTATGTGTATGGGTAAGGAAAGCTTGTGTGTTTCACTGAGAGATGCCATTAAGGCCTCAAGCCTGCAGGCCCAGATTTGACAGAACTAAGATCTATTTTCCAGGAAATCACTGCAATAGAATGACATTTGAGACTATGTGGACATGAAATCTCCAGTATGCACAAATGTACACCATAGTCCTTGGGCAAAGACCTATAAGGTTATATATTTGTTCATGCATCCATACAGGCTGTGTGTATTGCACACCAATAATCTTGATTAATGTCTCTCTCTGGGGAAATGCATGGACATGTTCAAACATGCCAGCAACACACTTGATAGCAGTCAAACAGTGCAGATGAAACAACAAAGAGGCAATATTCTTCATTCAGACCACAGCCAGACAACATAACATTAATTTAGCCCTAACAGACATAAAATGACCGTAATTTTAGCCGCCACTGCCCAACGCACAAACAGGAAAATTATGACACTGTACTATATGGAATCTCTAAGGTCAAACACAATCCATTTTAGGACACTGATGCAGCTCTGATTTGGTTGGATTTAAAACCTTGAAATAACAAGACACTAGGAATACTATCATCAGAAAATCTTTTGAGTGTATGGGCAATTTTTAAGTACTCTTTTAAAATATTCTTCATGTACAATATGTGTAAAAATAAGTTAACCACTGTAACAGGTTAGAACAAAATAAAACTCTTAAATGTGATTGATGAACTGAAATCTTACTTAAGAGGAAGCGAATAAAATAATATAATCCAAACTCATTATTTACAACCAGCACTTTATTATAAATGCTTTAAGGCTCTAAAAGCCCTCACCACACAGTTTATACACTTTTCTAATTGAGGCATTTACATTTTCTCACATTTTTCTCTTGTTTAAACATTCTCAATGTTCAAACCTTTATACATTTTTATAAAATAGGTACATTACTGTAAAATAAATGCATGCAAAATTGCACCCAAAAAAACAAATCTGCGAAATAGCGAGGCAGCAAAAAGTGAACCGTGTTATAGCGAGGGAACACTGTATCAAAAGTATTAGTGGTATCGGTAGCGGTGACTACTCGAGAGTTGAGACTCATACTTGTAAAAAATGTGGTATCAAACATCCCTAAAAATAATAATTAATTAATGCAAAACAAATATGAATGGCAGTATGCATGTTAGCTATTTCCAAATCAAAATACTGCTTTAATATTGACGAAGCATATATTTAATTGACACACCATTTATTTGGGATCAGTTTACTTTTTGGCTACACTCAGGAAATATTGCCAGTCACACACCAACATTCACTTACTATGTGGACCTAGCAAACTGTGATTCATCCATCTCAAATAATAGAAAAAATAATAATCAAAAAACAATATGCACTGAGAACTCATTTAGACAATACCCCTTTCTTCATCCTCCTTGTTCATTTTTCTCTTTTTTACAAAGGTGCCAAAAGAGATTTCATGGACTGTGTGGAATTGTGCATTTGACACACCCCTTTTTTGAGGGCTAATTTACTCTTTTAGATTTTAACTCTCTGTGAGTGGCTTCCCTTGCCCTTTAATTAGGCTGTGGGGAGTCGACACCGACACTAAACACACAGACTTTGAGACGTGCACACTTGCTTTTTGTAACACACGCACACATACTAGTACTATATATATTCAAAAGCTACTCTCTGTGGGCCTCAATCATATTCAGACTGCCCTCAACTTCAGCAGTCACCAAGATGCAACCAGAGAATTTGAGAGAAATGTCTGAGAGGACAGAAACAGGTCCTGTTATTGGCGGCATTCAGTTCAGAACTTTTTCTTCTCAAATCTAAAATCTGCAATAAGACGCATCCAATTTTGCCAGAGAGGCCCATGAGGCAGCAGGAGATAGATGTTTGCATTTGTAGTTTAGCAGCTTCAGTGCCTATCTATTTGCTAATGAGAGGTTTGCGATATGTGCACTCATTAAACCTAAATAAAAGTGGTTGAAAAAACATTTGCAATAGATTAGGTTGAGCACTCCCTGATGTTACAGAGGCACTTGAATTACATCCATCAGTTTCATCATGAAATGAGTGTATCAGGCAGAGCACAGATTTATGTTGACATTAAACTTACTCTGCAGATGGAAGCAGACCATAAAATTTAATCTCGAAAGAAATGGACTAAACTCCTTTGATACAGCTTTTACTGTAAAAGACTATTTTGTGCATGAAACAGGAATAAACAAAGCAGTGAGCCACATCAATTAGACAATTGAGAGTTTATCTACATCACCCATCGTTTCCCTTAATTCCTCACCACATGTAAATAGTAATAATATGAAAAAACACCAACAGTTGACACTGAACTTAACCTTTGCCCTTTTATTTTGGCACGCCAAACAGAAACTGGCCACTAAAAAGGGAGTTACAATAACAGCAGTGACAGTAGCGACTTGTTATGTTAGAAATAAGAGGGCACTTAATTGGGATCTGATAGTCTAATAGGCAGGACCTCTGATTACCAACTGCACATTGCCTTAAAATAGCCCACTGATTAGCAGCCAGGGGATTCAATTATGCTGGGGGAGAAATAAGGGCCCTTAATAGGCCACTGTATCAGAAAACATGGGACTCGGTTTGAGCTTAAGCGCTGATAATTGGTTGTTTAGTTGGGAAAGTTGAGCCTGCTGGTAATTAGTGATGCTTCCTCTGTGTCTGGAGTCACCAAACATACGACCAGAGGCAAATGAAGAAGACAAAGGGTGCTTGGTACAGTAAAAGGGGGCAAAGGTCACGTCAGAGTTCATAAAAAGAGTACTCGAGCCAAAGAGGGTGTAAGTGAGGGAAGACGCGGAGACAAAGGGTTGTGTTGACTCAGTAAAGGGCAAGATTTGTCTGAAACTGAAAAGCAGCAGTCTTGACTTGTCTCAATCATCTGCTCGGCAAAGTTTTGGTGCAATTCTTTCTTATTTGTTCAGCTTTTCCCCCCTGTCAGTATATCCCTCTTGTCATAGACAGCTTAGCTGTATCTGGGTAAGTAGTGTGTGTCTGAATTGAGGGAGAAGGTGGATTGAATAATAATGGATTTATAGGAGAAGACGGTCTGTCTGTCTGGTTTTATTCATTATCCCATGGAGGAACAGTCCTGCCCTCATGTATTCCTTCCATATGTCACTCACAGAAGAGGACCTCGTGTGTGTGTGTTTGACTATTTCAGTTTATGTACTGTATACAGACATTCAACTGCACACACTAGTGCTGGTTAAAAAAGGACTAGATGAATCAGAAAATGTTTATTTTTGCGAGGCTGAGATCAGACAATTTGGACAATTGTGCACCAACACTGACTCTAAATGATTCAGTTGATTGATGATTAATCGATTATCAAAATACTTGCCAGTTAATTTTATGATTAATTGTTAATTAATCAATTAATTATGTCATGTCTACATGTAACCTGACAAATGTTGACAAAAGTTTAAAACATTTTTGCCGGCTGGTATTTGGATTTAAGCATCCTAGTCCCACAGTTTTGTTGTCGTCCCCCCCCCCCCCCCCCCCCAAGGCTTGTGATCTTTGTTTTTATCACACAGTCCCCTATAGAAACATGTAACACATCGTTGTCGGAAACAGCTGTTGAATTCAGCGGTCATGTTTGTGCCTTTTTTTTCCACAATGTCAACACTGTGTCGATGCTGTATGCACTGAACTACCAAGACACATGCCTTGACATACACACCTGTCCCCCACAAATCAACACATTTTTTAAACATAATGCACATGTAAAACTCAGGAGTATTAAGTGTAATTTCATGTGAAAGGGTAGGTGAAAGCCCAGGATGGGGCTCTGCTATGCGCACATGCACAATTGTGTTTATTAAAAAACTAAACAAAACAAAAAACGAGCCTCCAAACAAATTAGTATACCTGGTAGGTAAGGCTGACCAATATGGCCATAAAACTACTACGTTTCACTCATGCTTGATTCAAAACTATGACACTAGACAATCATTGGCATTTTATAACAATCTTTCAACAAAGTAAACTACATCAGCATAACATTCTCTTGGGTTTTTTCTCCTTTTGTGGTGACTTGAAGTACGAGACATTTGTGGCAGTAATGGATGGCCACTTAATTAGGGATAGCAAGGAGGACCACAGCCCGGCTTGCTTTGTCTGTGGTTTTGCACACAAAACATCCCGTCACCTCGTATCTCATATTTAAGATAAAGAGGGTTTTGCGCTTTGTTAATGATAGAGGGAAATACACATATTACTGAGGCACAGAAAATAAAGAGACAATTTGGGGGGAGGGCAGCAACCGCATATAAAAGCCATGTTTTAATTAACTCACCCCAAGCACATAGCAAAACCGAAAAACTGAGGTCCATCACAGCGTACTGTCCTGTGCAGTGTGTACCGGATCTGGCATATGTGACTGCAGATCGCAAAAGAAAGACAATTCCCATTACCATTTGATTACATCAAACTCTCCTTTTTCCTCATTTTCGTCTCAAATTCTAATCATCATTCCAAACCATTACTTGCAGAGTCTAATTCCATCTTTTCTTTCATTTGGAAAATATCTCTGCTTTCATCCCTGAGAAGGGCTTTAATTCATGTTGTGACAATGAATAAAGAAGGGAAGATGGAGAGAGACGTAGGTGAAGAGAGTTATATAGGAAGCAGCCAAGACACTCTGGTGTCAATCAATCCGATGCGATGGGGCTGCGAGGGCTTGTGAGTAGGGTGCGTTTGATCTGTGTCTTTCAAAGGGGAAAAAGCAGGAAGGGCCATCACAGATGATTTGCCTCTCGCTGCTGGCCCTCGTACCACACTGACAGAGAGCAATCACATGCAGGTTAATTCAACATCCACCTTCTTAATCTTTTTTTCTCCTGTCTGTTTCTTTTGCTCTTGTTCTGTCTAGTTAGATGAAGCATTGCTTTTTTTTGGTTACCACATCACTTTTTTTTAGAAAGATGGAAAGATCACAAGTGCAATTTCAAAGATTCCCCACCCCCCACAACCACCTACAGCTTCAATGCATTGATGTAGGAAATGAGTTGTTGTTTTACCACTTATTAAATAATGTATTTCCATGCAATTTGACAATGGCAAGATCATCACATCAACTAAGATGACAAACATAAATTATCGTTAACGCAAGTAATAGATTTTCATGCCATGTAAATGTTGAATAAAAGAGAAGAATGCAGGATGCAGGTTCCAAACAAGTCTTAACCATCCATCTGCGACTTTGACCATGATTATGATGAATTGTGCTCATATCATGACCCCTTAAACGTATTTACTCCCAAAAACATATACAAACGTTCTACATTAAATATTGGCAAGGTCCCAAAAACGTATTAATACATTTTTGTTTTTATGCTAGAGCATACAGAATTCTTTGATGCAGCTTCTGAACTGAAGAGAACGCTTACAGCAATGGTAGTTGTTACAAAAATTGCCAGCAGGTGGCAGCAGAGTATAAGAGATCAGCCAGGGCCATGTTGCAAAAGGGATCTTTTCCCCAGTGTTTTAAACAGATTTGTGAATAATGATGAAACTTAGCTATATTCTATTGCTAATTGCTGCAAAATGGAAACAGATACAAATATACTTTTTTCCTGATGAAAGAAGAGTCTCTAATCTTTCTTTAGGTAGGTTCCATGTTTTTATAGCAATAGAACACAATATTCTGTGGGCCTTGAAAAATCTGTCAAAATCCAGTAAAACAGAGCGAAGGGGGTTGCTTCAATGAAAATGGCTGAGAGTGAATGAGTTAAATGTAGCCTTGAAATTTGCTCAACAGGATTTTGGAATAACAATTGTGTTTTCCTATAGCTGACGATTAAAAATGGAAGGGAACAAAAATTTAATCAAAACCAAGAGTCTTTGCAGCAAAGTCATCCACGTACACAGTGAACTTGAGGTGAGGAAAATTATGGGGTGAAAGGTTTTCAGCAAGCACTGGGTTTGAGGTGAGAGGGTACAGTTAGGTTCAGCTGTAGTTTAAAAACAAATTATGGTATAACTTAATGTAGAGCACTCTGTTTTACAAAAACAAAGTTTTCAGAAACAACAAAAGGGCAAAATCAGACCTATTTGGTTTCAAGAAGAAATTAGTCACAATGCTGCAAAAATGGATGGTGTTTTATAGTTTTAAGAGGTCAGAAGGATAACAGGATAAAGGCTACCTCCTCTGTTCCTATGAAGGACAAGCACTCTGTCAATTGGATTTGGTGACTCTCCAAGGACAAATGAAGACCAATGGGATACAAATAAACAAACAGAGGAAGAACATGATTTCATCTGTCTCTAGTCTGTGGTCTCAGTGACTGACAGGGAGGACTAGACCAGCAATCTTTGTGAGCTATGTCTTTGTGGCTGAGAACAGCAAGACTTGATCTCCAGACAAAAAGAACATTCAAGCAAATGAGAAACTCTGACCTCTACGGGTATTATAGAGCTTGGGTTAGTTGACCTTAAAGCTGCTCAATGCAGGAAATTGACATTTGAATCGCTACTGCCACGTGTTGCCGAAAAATTAAACTGCACACTCCCTTTTTCATGTACACACTAAACAGAGGGCTGAAAATTCAAACCCGAATCCAGTCTGTGCCTTGTGAACATCTAAGGTGTTAATCTAATGAAAAGATGCTTGAGTGATAAATGGTCAAATAAAAAGGCTATTATAAAGATATTTTTGGGCAAACTCCTACATAGAGCAGCTTTAACTACCACTCACTTTAGTTCATGGGTTAAAGCAAAAAAAAATCATTTGACTGAAAACTTTTTTTATTCTTTAATTAAAATGACTGTGGTCAAATTTTGCAGTAAAGCGAGGCGAGGCGCACGCGGACGGATTCTATTTAAATAATATTGTACATAAATTCCCTTGGAACAAAATGTGCTAAATTTAATATTTAAATGCATCAATTTGATGCATTTTAATGAAACAAAGAAGTCAAACAAAATTAAAAGCCAGTATCAATGAATAATAATCTATCTATACATGGTTATATTATGGTATGAGTTGGCTTACTTTTAAAATGTATTCTGAGTTTCTAGTTACCTGTAAAAAAAAAAAAAAAATCCAACTACCATAAGAGAAAAGTTATATTTATGACTTTTGGATTAATCCAAGATAGATAGATAGATAGATTCATAAGAGCGATATAAACATATTACGTTTTTGTTGGTATAACTTGTGAAATGGGGGGACAAGTTAGCTCATGTATGCAATATTTGCAGCTTCACACACACAAATGCACGTGCACGCACGCACACTAGTTATGAAACAACGATGATAACGATGCGTGACGTCAAGCGCAAAACACACACCCACACAAACAAAACACACGTCTACCCATGTGGCAAGTTTAGCCGCTTTTATAATGTGGTCACATATTTTGGTTTCTAAATGGCGTATTTCACCAAAAGGTGTGATTTTGATGCCTGTTGATGTTTACTAACGCCGCAACGCGCCACCTTTCAAAAGAGTTTAACCCACGTTAGTTGAAAAGCAAACTGCACTCCCCCTTCCACGCATCATGAAGATTAACACTTCCCGCGGCACCTACAAAATAAAAGCGTCCCCATATTACAGCTCTCAAGACAGCATTATTGTAACGGCAACAACCAAGCAATGGCGTGCATGCCATGTAACTCTGCTAAAATGAAATTTTTGTCTGTCAAAGAGCGCAGTCAGCGCACGACTGTTTGTTTCTTCCTAATCACATTTTGAACATATTCAAAATTTCTCGGTGGCAAGGAAAACGGTGTGAGAGCATAAAGAGGGTTTGAGAGAGTGTGGCAAGTGGCTTTGCAACGTTGAGACACGCATGGGCTTAATTTTTCTGAATGATGGAAATCTGTCCCGACGACGGAGAACTTTAACACATACTTTAGTTGGATGCTATTCAAACCCCATCAGATTTTTTTTATTGAAAAATATACATAGTCCTTAAAAGTTCAATCAAAAATGATTATAGGGTGAAATTAAATATGAAATAAAGTCAATTTTAAAGTATTAAATCTGGTGCAGAACAGTGTGTAAGACATTGATAATGTTGTATGTAGCTGATATCAAATATGTAATCTGCATTAAATGTTTTGTGTTTGGCTAGGTAATAACATAAAATAATATATTTTTAAATTACATACCTGCATGTAAGTAAGCAAGGTCTGGATTCTCAATATCAGGGTGAATGTCCTTTAGGTGGTTGCGGAACTCCACGGGAGAGTTGGTGCCGTAGTCACATTTTGGACAGTTGTACATCTTCACCCCCTCATGTTTTCCTGTATGAAGGATGTGCTTTCGAATGTTCTCAGCACAGTTGGATCTAGGAGAGAGGGGGGAATACAATAAAAAAAAAAAACAGGCGTTATGAAGGAAACAAAACCTGTTCTCCCATAAAAAAGTTTGCAGATTACAAACATTGTGTTGCAATTGTTACTCATTGTTAAATAGTTGTCAGTGTATGTATACACATGTTTGAGCTGGACTTAAGCCATATTTGGATGGAATATCAGTGCATTATTTTGCTTGGATATAGCAGTGTTCTGAAGCCAATAAAACATATTTCTAATTAAAGTAAGATATGACTGTTGTCCATTATCAGTGACCTGTGACCTCAAATGCCCTCGGATTAAAAGGACAAATATATCCAGGCACATTTATAAATATTTAAAAAAGTGTGGCAAAAAAAGTAAGAACTATAAATGTTACATTCACATCATGTAGGTACTGCCAGAACACTTTCCAAAATGTGCATATTTTGCAAGTATTTGCAATCTGTAGTAATTAAAGCTACGACATGTATAATTATGTCAATGAGTATTCTAGTGCACTAAAACGTGTGAATGAATCTGCTAAGGGTGGTCGATGTGCTACTGTATGGTACAGGATGTAGCAATGTCAGTGCAGCCACACTGATTAACGATGCTGCCTAACCTGCTTGCAAGGCTCAATCTAAACCTGTCCAAGACAACGCACGCACGCATCCCCCCCCCCCCCCCACACACATTTATAGGAATGGAATGTCTTATTGGACCAAATGTATCTGTAATGGCACTATATAAAATGGATATAAAATGTAAATTAAATGTCCAAAAGGTGAGTGAGTGTAGATATAGCAAAAGTTGCAGCCATCAGTAGGCCCGCACGCACGCACGCACGCACACCCACACACACACACTGTGTGGCAGTTCAGTTATGCAGCCACATGGGTGATTCTCTGAAAACATGGTCCAGGAACGTGACATGTGAGCCCAAAAATGAAATTGTGCGAAACATCAAACGCTGAGCCTCAAAATAATTTTCAAATTAGTTAATACTTGAACGGCTTCACTTCGTTCATACAAAGATACTGAGTTGAAAAACTGGTACAAATGACCAATTATACATATAAAATTACCTCTGAATGGTGAACAATGGCTGTCTGCGTGGCTGGTACATTTGCAGCTCACGTGAACACCACAATTTATTAGCTGTTCGCTTAGCAAAATGTGAAATGTCTGCAGCGGAACTGTACGCTATTCAAATCATGCTGATGTGCAAGAATACTCACAAAACAATTAAAACGTGAACATTTTTTGCCACTGAAGACAGCTGGGATAGGCTCCAGCACCCTGCGACCCTTATGAGGAATAAACGGTTCAGACAATAAATGGATGGATGATTTTATAGCACGGTGAGTACTAATTAAACTGGACCCTACCTTCGATGTGTAAAATACTCGGTCGTCGCTGAATAAACAAAATTGCTTTCTAAAACATGTTAACACCGTTGAGGTCAAGCAATCAGAGCATGCAGGGGCGATACTAGTATGTTTCGGATTATTTAAAAATATATATATATTTGTTGCTCTTCAGTGGAGGGATTAGCAAAGAACTTCAAAAAACAGGAAGCTGAAAAAATTGCCAACGCGTATCAGTCTTTGCAGGCATTACGTGTTGGCATTTAAATTTTTTTATCAACTGGCCATGTTAAAATAAAGGCTTTTTATTCACCATTACTTTGAGTGCCTCAGCTTCCTGTTTATTTATGTTAACACCGCAATTTAAAGTGAACCCATTGGACGACCGCTAGGGGTGCAGCAAACTGGTTTTACGATTAACCGTGGTTTTTAAATGTCAGAATTAAATAACCGCAGCCGTTCAACTACACAGGTTATTTCCGTTCACTTTTGAAGCCGCGGCGCTGTCATCTTGGGACTCCCGAGAAACGTATCTTCGGCATACGCATTATGGTTGCAAAATGCCTACATGTGGAGGGGTAAACTACACAAATCGCCAGTTTTAAGGTTGTGGACAAACATTTCACCTGTAAGGTTGAAATGGAAAGAAATTGAAAGATGAAAGAAAAAGGATTAGGGTTATATGTAGTGCCTAGGCCCTATTTTAAGAGTCTGTCTAATCTGCTGTATTTGTTTTAAAAGGTAGCAACTCCCCCAAAAAATATTTTCAGTTATTTATTGTTGTTAAAAATACACATTTTCAAAGAATGCTCATATAATTTTTTTATGTCTATAATAATACCCATAAAAAATGTAAAACCACGTTTTTTTTTCTCAGACAATAATCATACACCAAAATCTGAAACCGTTGCACGCCTAACTCCCGGTTCCATTTTCTTCAGTAGTTCCAGTTGAAGCAAAAGGTTAAAGGGATACTTGACTGATCATTTTGAGCAGTAAAAAGTTAATATTTTGGCCAGAACAAATTTGATAACCATTATTTTTCAGGAACAATGAATACCTTTAAAAACTAATTTTGGCACTTGCTGAGGAAACAGATAACAACCAATCATGGCTCAGTTTGCTGACCAAACCCAGAAAACAGGTGATTGTTAACTCTGACCGCCAAAAACGTTTAATAACGTTTAGTAAAATCCAAATGAGTACCGCCAAATACGTTAAAAGACGTTCACTATGTTTTTTTGTTTGTTTTTTGGAAACGGGTGGAGGAAAGCCTTGGCAAGCTGTGCTGAAAGTATCAAGCAGGTCGAGTTAGTATAATGACTATTTTTGGGCACTAGATGGCAGCGATGACTCTCTTTGGACAAGATCGGTTAGGAGTCAGTAGAAGACGTGAGGCGGAGCTAGAGTGTTGAGGGGAGAATGGCTGAGGAAGCGAAAATGGCGACCGGTTGCAAGCAGCTCACGCTTGAGCATTTTTTTCAAAGACGAAAAGCATCGACCAATGCTAAAGAGCACATTGAGGATGATGATGGTGACTCCGAGGTTGACGCCGAAGTTGGAAGCGTTGACGCGGCGGCTTCGATCGCGTCGTAAAGCCTCACCGGCTAGCGATGCTAACGGCGGAAAACAAGCACTTCTGCACAGGCGGACGTTCAATCGGACGATGAAGAGTACCCCGAGTCCAATGCATATTCATCGGAGGAGTGGGTACAGTCTGATCATGGAGAAGACACTGGTTCTGGACTACGATGCCACCATGAATGGAGTGGATAAGATGGATCAGAACATCTCTTACCACCCGGTATAGGAACTGAAGGACATGAGGAAGCCAGACGTATCACCAGGTCACCGTATCATGATCCTGAGAGTAGACTTGATGACAACATGGCCAAACACACACTGCAGTATACACCTGCTACTCCCCGGAAAAAAAGGCCGGCAAGAAAGTGCACGTGAAGGGGCAATCGCAGTGAAACTAATCTGTGATGCAAATCCTGCTGCGTCCCCTTGCGCAAAGGGGAGTTTTACACAATATACCTCAAAAAAAGAAAAACTGTGTAGTTGAAACATCCACACAATTGTAAATAGTACCACAGTTGCACACATTTGTAAATTGTTTGGCAAATTGTTTTGTAAAATTGTTACACTGTTGAATGTAAATAAACGTATTTTGCTGTCAAAAAAAACTTTTTCATTGTTGGTGGTAGTGTTTTACAGAAGTAAAGCACTGTTTAGGTGTTTGTGGCATCATTCATGGAAAAAAAGGTGTCTAATTCACTAGAGTGCATGAAATAATATCGTTTCACAAAAAGCTTGATTTCTCCGTATTTTGGTCCAAAACAGAGCATTTGGGTGAAACTAACCTATTTTCTATTGTTGATTACTGAAAAACGGAATAAGGTAGAAACAAACTGTTTTTCTGATGAAAGATGAGAGTTCAATCTTTCATTTGGTAGTATCTGTGTTTCCATAGTCCAAACACAAAATTTTCTGTGGACCTTGAAAGATCAGTCAAAATGCTTAAATCAGCTGGCACCCACATATCCTCTTTTCTGAAAATGCTTGGCAGTCAAAGAGTTAATGGTGAATTTTTTTTTTAATGACAAATGATTACATTTTGGTCTCACTTTTTATACATGTTTTTTTTAAAAGGCATTTGAACAGACCCTTTTATCATCCACTGTAGGTTCAATCCAGATGCAATTTTACATACTGTATATTGTACATATGAAGAGTGTAGAAACCTTTTTTCCACAGACACAAACATACACCATCATGTGTTGATGGATGGGCTAGTCCTGCTCAGTTTGAACCTGACATTCTGGACAGTATAATACACAATTACTCTCCCTTATCACCTTGGCTGGGACAATAAAGGCTTACTGTGCCATAGCTCACACAAGCCAAGGAGAAAATTTGTTTCCACTTTTGCAGAGACACCAATCTCCATCACGGGCAATAGTCCAGCGGAGCTCCAAAAAATAACCTATGTTCTGCTCATGCTATATAAAATCCATGAACACTAGTCATTGATCAACCTTGAGAGCAGGTCACAAAGATGAATGCCAGTGTATAAAGCTATGTTCTCCAAATATAAACTGTTCATAAAAGTAGTCATCAGATGTATTCTATTTGGTGAGTGCAATGAATATGTACAGTGAAACGCCACTGTTAATGTACCGGCTTTTCAGATATAAAAGACACATTTCGAGAAGAGCACCATGGGAAGAGTTGAGGATATTGCGACTTGTTTTGGGGTTGCTTTTCTTCAACTGCACTGGGGATTTTGTCAAGGTGGACCATACACTATGGGTCCCACAAATAAATGAATAAATAAATAAATATCAGCACAACTTGGCGTTTTAAGAGGAGTTTGTTCAGTTTCTATGCCCTCATAGGTCTTGTATGTCTTGTTATGTACATAGAGGGTCAGATAACTTTTCAGTAGTGGTAATGAAATGGTCCAAAGACTAATGGAGTGAAGAAAGCTAAGGTCAACTCCTAACCAGTTCCCTTTGACGTCGACAAGTAATAATTTATTATAAACCAACTAATCAGTACAAATTCACCTTATAGTCTTCACAATGAATCCAAGCAAACAGGAATTGAATTCTAAACGTAAGAATACAAACAATCTAAACATAAGACTCCTCATGCATCCATGGTCAATTATATTAAACTATTTGTTCACATCATGGAACTAACACATTTATGAATACCCTAACGATCGTTGATGAACACCGACATTGTACTGAAATATGCATATATTACAAAAAGTGACTCATTTTGCAAAAGTGGAAGTAAAATATGTATTTAAGGCAACACTTAAAAACTTCTGAAGCGAGTGTAGGTGGATTCCTAGGGGGTATACTATCTCTCAGATATGGTAATGGTGTAATTGTCATATTAAAACAACATAGTGAGCATTTAGAAGTCAGCAGGTGCCACAGTTAGTGAAAGCGCACACCAGCCCTCCTACTATACACTGTATTAATTAGCCCAACACCGTTTCAACTTCCTCCCCCATCAATGCACTCACCATGGGAATCAGCCACACTGATGCTGAATGCGTACATCACCCCTTCTGTCTAATTCGGTCTCTCCCACTCTCCTGCCCTCCTTTATTTTAATAATGTTCATATTTCTCCTTGCAGTAAGCATATGGTAATTGGAATAGTGTAATTGAGAGGCACTTGTGTAGAGGACAGTCAAATGTGTTTGAGTTTGTTAAGAGGTGCATGAAGGGCTTATTTAGATCAGTGTTGTTTTTTTTGGTGACCTTTTACTGCCAAGAAAAGCCACTAATAATCATTACCAGCCTCCACATACCTCCCTTCACTTTACAAGGTTGCAAACCATTCCGCCACTGTCAAGAAGCATGTCATCCTCAAAGCCACCAGAATTCAAACTGTGGCAGTACTTTCAAGCAAAGTACAATATGTAGCACAGTTCCATAAACAGTCCTTAGCTGGTGGCAGGAGTCAGGGGCTTTGTATCAATTAGACAATTCCATTTGCCACTTTGACTTTAAGAATATATATATATATATATATATATATATATATATATATATATATATATATATATATATATATATATATATATATAAGATAAATGCATAAACTTCAAATAGCATAACTTTAGACATTTGCATGAAAAAAATGGTAAATAGTGCCATAGACAATTAATCGGCAGCAAGTTTTTTTAACCACTGCAGAGAACTTAAAAATAATTACTGCTGCTAGCATCTATCTCCATCTGAATAGAAGCAGTTAAGTGACATATGAGACATTATTTTCCAACTTATCATTTGTAAGTAAATTATAATCAAGCCTCGGTGGATATGGTCTTCCCAAAAAGACAATTCATTAGCCACAGACAATTTCAGAACAACAATAATTGATGTACAATGGACCTCTATATAATCGTGGTTCGACACCCACGTACACGTATTTTTACGTAATCAAATGTATTTTTCTTTTTAAATAATTTTTAATTATTTTAATATTAGTATTATTATTTTGGGGAGTCAACCCCGATTCCCCGATTTTTCAAGGTAAACTTATTTGTAGTTTATAAACGTTTTGTTATAAAAAACCATTACTTTGATGCATTTATAATGGGAATCAAAATTACAAATGGATTACAGCTAATCGCGGGCCGGCCCGGTCCCGATCCCCCGCGAATGGTAGAGGTTCACAGTAGAGTAATTTTGATCCTCTCAACTATGAAAACCACTTACATAATTTATATGACCTGAAACATAGTGCTTGATAAAAAAAAATTGTCTTGTTTAAAATGTAGTCTTCGGTTTAAACATTTAAATGTTTGAGCTTTGATAACATAGCATTCACGTAACGTAATAACACCGAGAGCACTGAGAATGAATCTGTTTCCACATACGTAGCAAGGTAAAACCATTTACATTTCTTCAGAACCACACACAAAAAAAAAATCACTGACATTTTCCTGTTTAATTAACGATGTGGTATGATGGTATTATAATGACATGGACCTGCCAGTGTCTGTGACATTGTGTCTGAGTGCATGTTAGGGAGATGTGACTAGGACTCTACATAATGAGATGGAGCAGTGTTGGAGATTAGAGCAGCCCCTATTTCACCTCCTCCATCCAGCTTTTATACAAACACACACTCACACATCATGCACACACACGCACACACACATGCACATACACATTCAGAAACTGTGCCACCTGTATTCCCCAAAGCACCATCCACCCCCTCTGATCATCATTGGCCATCAGCACCACCAAGCATGGGCAGTTCAATGAGCTGGTACCAACCTGTACTCACACCAGGGGCAACGGTATGGTTTCTCCCCAGTGTGAACACGATTGTGTCTTGACAGGTGGGACTGTGTGGTAGAAGCGAAGTTGCAAAGTTTACATTTGAAGGGTCTCTCTCCTGAAATAAAGAGAGTTGATACAAAACGGACAGAAAAAATAAATACATTGGTAAATCCAGAATGTACATGTCAACATGCACACCAAAAATATGGTATTAAAGTTTGCAAGGGGAAGACAAACTAAAGGGCAAACAAACTGAACTAAAAAAAAACAACTTTAATTTACACGCACAACATTATATTGATCCTTGGGTACATGTCCGACAACATTTAAGAGCAGTAAGTTGTTTCACTTTCTCCTTTCCGTGCCCAAAACATTATTGACAGCCCATCTAAAAATATGCAATTTCCCTAAGCGACAGACTGACATTGTGGAATGATAACTAAAATTATAAGTCTCAGCCGTGCCGGTACACATGCCTATCACTGACAGCAGCATGTCACACTGATGGAGCCTTGTTTGTATCATAGTTGCTAAAATTATATACAGTGGAAAAATACTCCTTTTTTATCTTGAAGTGTCACTCTCAGTCCAAGGTTATTGAGTTCACACATTGCTGTCTGTGTGGATTTCTTACCTGTGTGCTGGCGTCTGTGCTTGGTGAGAGCGTGTCGTGTGCCTCCAGCAAAACCACACAGGTCACATAGGAAAGTCTTTTCACCTGGAACAAGTAGAATAAACAGCTATTTACACAGTTTAATATCTACTTACACAGCAAACAACGTTACGTGTAAATTTCACCAGCTTGTGTTGCAGTGCATTTGGACTATGATTATTTTTGACACTGAAAATAAAGTCTTTCTACAATGACAAACACTTATTTGACATAAAAACTAAGAGAAAAAAGTTACTGCTAAAGTACCACAGAGAAATATATATATATATGACCAAAAGAAAAATGTGTTAAAAGAGTGATTTAAAGTAGTAGAAAAAGAAAATAGAACAATTATAGTAAATATATGAGAAGCAGTTGAGTTGGCTCACAGATGAGCCATGCAAAAGTCACAGATCAGTAGTGTATATCCATCAGAGCTCTCACAGCTAACTAATTCCTCCAATCAGATGGATCCATGTAAATATGTCATATGGGGGACGGGAAATTGCCAGTGTGGTTTATTGACTGTGATAAAATCTGAAAAGCACCGCTGAACATAATTACATACTTGTCAGAGCCATAAAAATTAGCTTTATTATCAATGGGATGGTTTTCTACAACTTCATTTGGGGGCGATGCCTTCCAGATGGGGAGCGTGGAAAGCTTTTTCACACTCCTCCTTTCTCTGCATCTGGCCTTGTTATTAGCAGCATGAGCTCTCTCTCTCTTTCTCACTGTCATTTGTGTAGAACTTCACACACAGACAAACACGCCTACACAGGCACACACATTGCCACATTTTTTTAGACAATAATGAATAAAGGCCTTTAACGCGTTAACACAGATCTGGTACATGCTAAATAATACTGGTATGTACAATGTCCAACATACATCAGAATTTATGTAGTGTGGTACAAGTAGAAGTAAAAACAGAAACCACACACCCTTGCACAAAATATTGTATCTTAGCAAGTCACTAAATATTCACGTAAACTCAAATATTGAACTCCATTTTCTGATCATGCATGTGGGTTACTCTTGCAGGTGGGATTTAGTGGTACTCCACATGTTTTTCTGTTACACAGATAGCAGCTTTCACTGAGAGTCCAGAGAGGCAAACTTGCATCACGCTTCCTCTAACACAACGTGCGTTTCCACTACCCTTAGTTTTGCGCAAAAGGCAAGTAATGGAAACACATGATTTTAGAAAAAATTGTCAAATATCGCAAAAAAGTTTTTACGCTCTCATGAGGTGTTTTTTGAGACGTGTCGAAATAGAAGTATTTCGCAAAAGTGTAATGGAAACACTTTTTGCGCATTCCCTGTAGTCATGTGACCCCCGCCCGGTCACGGAAGAAAGGAAGTAGGAAGTACGGGGCCACTCGCTTTCGTGTCGGAGCTGCCTCCGGAGGGGATAATAAGTCTTTTTAAGCACGAAGTGATTCAGCTATGGAGCCAATATGCCGCCGTTCAATGCACGTCCCATATCGCTGCATGAGAAATGGCCGTTACCCCGGGCAACAAGCAAACGAGCGACATACAGCGCACATTGTCGTTGAAATCCATCGGTCCGCACCATAACACGAGTTATAAGCGCGCGCGCACACCAACACCAAATGGCCGAACCCGTCCGATGAGGGAAGGGAGATGTTTTTAAAGTAACATTAACAACTCTGGGCGTCTGTCTTCCGTAAACATCAAGAGCACCTCCTACAGCGATCCCGTGAGACGGGACATTACGAGAATTGCGCCTCAGAAGCGAAACACTCTTCAATGGAAAACCCGGCAAGTCGAAATTGTACTTTATCGAAATACAATATCGCTTTTATTTTTGCGAAAAACTGTAATGGAAACGCAGCTACAGTGGTGCCCAAGTTCGGTCCTTGAGAACCCCTATCCAGCCTGTTTTCAATGTTTGTCTCAACTAACGCACTTGAGTCATGATGACGATCGTTATCAGGCTTCTGCAAAGCTTGCTGATGAGCTGATCATTAGATTCAGCTGCGCTGAAGGAGGGAGACATGGAAACAGGCTCTCAAGGACTGAACTTGGGCATCTCTGCTCTAACCTATTCATTTAAAACCCCTCAACTCTGAAAAGAGCTTTAATGCACCATTTAAAGGGAAGAACAAACAGCATTACAAAGCAATGTACATGTACAGATTCACTTTTTAAATAAAAGCTCATTAGATGTTTACCCCAAAAAAAAACATTTTCAAACATGTCAAAAGTCTAATAATTGCTGTTACACAGGGTTCGATTTATTATACACTAAAATAAGAGTACTATGTTTAATATAGTGATTCTCAAACTTTATTGAGCCAAAGCACATATTTTAAATCCCCAAAATGTCACTGCACATCACCAAACAAAAGTGCCACAAAATGTAGATGTCAATTATATACTTTATTTTCTGCCATCTAAGATGATTTATTGCGTCTGTCAATCGGTATTGGTATAGATACATGAACAAACATACATCATTTGTTATAAATAAATAATTGTTTGGCTAATTAAGTGAAATATATATATATATATATATATATATATATATATATATATATATATATATATATATATATATATATATATATATATATATATATATATATATTTATATTATTTACCCAAAGCACAAACGAGGCCTTACCTGCCTGTAAAGCCTACCTGCTTAGACCTTGACTTTATATGAGAATATACGGACGGACGGTGCTGGTCACTCCTAGCCCTTTCCTTCTCTCCATCTCTCATTACACCCAGCACTACAAGACCTCACCACAGAAAAATCCATAACCATCGATCCTTATGCCTAGCTGCGGTCGCCACAATTATTCTTGAGCATTCTTGAGGAGAAAACATTGGCAATAAATTACTTGTGTGCTTTTCATCTGCTGATCTGTGGTGGAACACTCTGGTAGCCAAAAAAGCAAGGTGGTTCAGCAGAAGAGTGATACATTGTTGTCAGAACTTAGGGTTGTAGAAACCAGCTTTACTATACTGCACAATGACATTTAGAGAGTGACATCGACCAGCCACTAGTCACACATTTTTTACTTGAGAGGGTAGAGCCGCTTGCAGCAACAGATGCGTGTCCACTGAATAAAACAAGTAATAAAGGGGAGAACCAGTAAAGGTGTACATAACTATCAAAGTGAAAGGACAGTGGGGAAACTCTTTCACCACACACAAAAGATGTCAACCAATATTTTCACCACAACTGTTCACCATGCAGAAGATGCTGCTGTGGTGGCGCCAAAAGAAGAAAAAGTTTTGCCTAAATTATGCAACTGTTACTTGTCTGTCAAAATAAACCAAGCAAGATGATTTTTTTTCTCTCTCTGTCTGGAAATAACATCACACAGGAGCAGACCAGTGTGGCTGTACCCAGGCCACGTTCATGTGCTTGTGTTCGAAAACGTGTTGTACATAAATTCCGTGAACTTGCTGGCTATTGTCAGTGAATAGATTATAACAAAGCATGACCTTCTCCCATGATTACTTTACTGCATTCACTTCTAGCCATTTTCACTGAAGCAACCCCGTTCGCTCCTGGCTGTTTTACTAGATTTTGACTGATTTTGCAAGGCCCACAGAATATTGTGTTCTATTGCTATAAAACATGGAACCTACCCCCCCCCCCCAAAAAAAAGATCAAACTCTCTTCTTTCATCAGGAAAAACATATATATTTCTATCTGTATTTTGCAGCAATTAGCATTAGAATATAGCTAAGTTTCATCATTATTCACAAATCTATTAAAAACAGTGGTGAAAAGAGCATTTTGCAACATAGCCCTGGTTTATCTCTTACTCTGCTACCATCTGCTGGCCGTTTTTTGTATCAACTACCATTGCTTCAAGCATTCTCTTCAGTTCAGAGGTTGCATCAAAGCATTCTCTGTATGCTCTAGCATAAAAAACAAAACAAAACAAAACCGTATAAATACGTCTTTGGGACCATTGGAATATTTAAAATAGAACATATTTCCACATTTTTGGGAGCAAATGAGTTAATTACATTACTGAAAAAATATCCACATCATCATCAGCAAGTAGTGGATGTCAATCAAAATTCTTCATATTAGTGAAACAAAAATTGAAATAATGGAATACTGGCAAGCTCTTACAACTAAACACACTATCTTCCCTTCACAACATGATTCACTTCAGCATTTTTAGACGTAACATTTACCTCTTAAAGCAGAAGAATATTTCTATTTGCTAGCATGATTCAGCATATTCTTAAATGACTTTTAAAAGTACAAAACAATAAAATATCTTTGAATCCAAACAGTACTACCTTTCCTAGTGTGTGTGTGTTTATAAGCATATATATTCCATTATGTGTATACATTTCAACCCTGGAGGAGTCTGCATGCTATAATTGCCTCCCTCATTAGTTATGTTTTAACAGGAGAGGACGGGAGGGCAATTAATTTTACCGCTTAATTTTTGACACAGAATCCGCTGCTGTATTGATGTGCTCGCCATTTTGGCTCTCATTTTTCAGAGAAATTAATTGACAAAGTACGAAGATTTATCAGCATATCGCCAGATTAAGCGACAAACTGAGGCAATGAGGAAATCAATTGTAGCCCTGTCGCCGTGTTCAGCCCCCAACACATCGCTCGCCCCCACCACCGCAGATCCCCCTTCCCTGCAATGCCCAAGAGCCTGGGAAAAAAGCTGGGTGGGTAAGATGCAGCACACTTATTTATTTATTTGTGTCGCTCATTCATCAGCGGTTACAAATGACCCTGGCGGCTGAGGACCACAGAACTCCCCTTTCTGCCCCCCTCCCAATCTCCCAGACAAGACTGGTGTGTGAGGAAACGTGATTAATAACAAAAGCACACAAATCAGAAAGGAACAATGCATGCAATTGAGGGCAGTAAAGGAGAGCTGGAGGTGCTAACGTTTTTCTCTTTAAACAAAAACAATAAGAAGGCGATCACGGTTTAGGATGTGCAGTCAATGGACTGTACAGGGTATTACTTCAACACCAAAAAACAAACAAACAAACAAAATGTAATGTTTGATCTTGTATTTGCTATCCAAAATGATTGATTGTCAAAAAAGTAAATTGGCTGTTTTTAGAAATACATTCCCCGCCAAAAGTATTTGAGCATTGGGGCAAATTTTGTATAATGTTGCTGTAGACTACAAATATTTGGGTTCAACATAAAAAAAAAAAAAGAGAAAATAATTAAATCCCCCCCCTCTATTTCCAGGTACTTACATCTGGTGAGCAAAAGTTTAAAAAAAGATAGACATAAAATAAATATTTAAGTGAATTGGGTTTAATATTTAGTTGTAAATCCTTTGCTTGCAATAACTGTATCAAGTCTGTGACCGATTAACACCAATAAGTACATTCTTTGTCTGTGATGCTTTTCCATGATTTCACCTCTCTTTTAATTTGATTTTAGTGTTTACTCCAGTAGTCTCTTTACTGTAGCAGGGAAAATTCATGTCTGAAAAAGACAATGGCGGACAGCGCAAAAAAGAGAAAGTATTCCACAACAAAACGTGCAGCGGATAAAGCACGGTCAAAAACTAGCGTTAACTAACTCATCTCGTTCTTCCACGACCTCATCCCCTCATTTGGACTCGACTGAGGTTTGCACGTCCTCTCCTTTGGGGCTGCGTTGGTTCGTAGCTGACATCAGAGTCTGTGTCAGACGCTCTGGTTTCGCTGAAGTCAATCTGGGCATATTACGGTCCTATGATAATTAGGTTTTTCTTGGTGGCTGAATGCAAATCGGTATAACTACGAATCATAATTAGCTTGTTAATTCAGAACACAAGCTGTTTTATGCAGTAGCTGTACAGTGTTCGATTTTAGGTAGCTAAAATTAGCTCCACCATCAACATTATTATTAGCATAGTTTATTCAAATGTGCAAACAATGTGAACAATAAAATGTTTGACCATTTGCAAGATACCTCGTCTCTTATTCTTGCAGGTACCACAGTACACAGACAACCTCTGCTGCTATACAGCAAGCTACTGGTGCTGGGCTGAGTGCGGTCAGAGGCAGGGGGCGTGAACGTTGAGCTAGAATGGGTTGAGCCATGGGAGTCCGTTTTGAATTGTTTGTTTACAAACAGAAACTGTCAAAACCTCGGACCTCACTTTAAAGTACTTGGAACTTAGGCGCAGCTGTTTTAAGTTTTAATTCTTTCTTCCCCCTCTTCATCTCTTTTTTTTTTTTTAAATAATAAAATAAATAAATGAAATGAACTAGTTTTTATCAAGATATTGTTTCATTGAAAGTGTTAAAATGATCACAACTATTGTGCTAAATGACGAATGAACTCCATCTTGATAAACCACGTGATCGATGGCTGCGCGTCCCACGGCTGGAACGGGTCTGATAAGATTAATGGATGGAAGCATGTAGACGTCAGATCGGAATGGATCACTTCACGTTAACAGGTGACCACAGATCTTCATTCGGAATGATTTCAATCGGACTAACTAAAAAGTCTCCATGTAAACCTGGCTGTACAACTGTGATTTCATAAGAGTATACAATTTGCCTGCATTATTTTTAATTAATCAAAAATCTCCCTTTTATCATTTCACCTAATAAAGTCTCTTTATATTGGTGGGGTTTTTTTTCCCTGTCAAAGACATATACATACACACATAACCACAACTACCACATGTCTCTCCTGGTGACAACTGGGTGACAGCAATGCCAGCCAACTGATGGGGAATGACGAGTGCTAGATAGAAGTGGAAAATAAATGTCTAATTATGTCAGAGGTGCCTTGACGTTTTGTCACTGTTGAAGCACATTTAAAATAACATCCAGCAAATTTCGATCTTACACAGCAGGCACCCGTGACGGATGGAGGGCTCACCTGCAAGCATTCAGTCAGGCTGTCAGGCCGCTGGCTGCTGCTGCGTCTGTCAATGACTTAAACGGCCACATATGGGACTTTATTAAAGCAGAGTGGAAAGTGCTTGGCTGCAACAAAGAGACATTTGGGTTGACCTGGAGTACTACTGAGGTCAGGGACGCAGAGTACACATTGTGCATAGGGCACCATCTCTGTGGGGGTACCATCGCCTGTGTGGGGCCTGTTTTGCACGCGGGGACGTATTGCTACATCGAGCGTGCACGTCAAGCATGAACACTCGCACATAACATGTCGTTGAAACATCCGTTAGCACACACCCTGTTGTGCCAATGTATCTACCACTGAAAATAAGTTGTATGATTATCCGCAGGAGTGAGCATTGGGTGAGAGTCGACATTACCATGTTTGTTTTCAATTAAAGACATGAAGAGCACACTTTTGAGTTTTTCGATTTTTCTGTGCTTGCATTCAAAGGTCAATAAATGTGTGGAAAACAAAAGAAAAACAATTACGTCATTCACATTCGGCAGTCGACTCGAGGTGTGCTTAATGACCACTCATACAGTCGGACATCTCAAACATACATAGAAAAAACTCATACAATTTATCAAACAGAAATAAACACTACGTGAGCAGATTGCAGGATGTATGTGAAAACATTTTATAATTTATATCCCAGATCAATAACCTCTGCCACAGACACACCAAAATCGGAATAGCCTTGTGGCAACTCAAATTTCTCATAAACCTCATGATTTCTTTCGCCGAAACATACCCATTGGCCCCAAAATTCCTCTCCAATCTGTCAATTACTTTCCAAGTGGCAATATAAATAGGGCTCTGTGATTACATGATTAAGAATTGTAATATTACGAGGACCAGCTGTGAGCTGTGAGCATCAGCGAGTGATTATCTAGATGCTACGGAAATGAGTTTGACATCAGCCAGTCACAGTCCAGCTTTTCCTTCTCTACTTTGGTTTACAAGTTGAAGATGTAAACAGAAAGTAAAAGAAACAAGAAGTAAACAATGACTAAATGTGCGATTGATGGACAGCCATGACTTCCCAAGATGAAACTGTTTCGACAAGATGGTTCTTCCCCGTCACTTTTGGGGTGGTATCTCCAAATCGACGTGGAGTAAATGATGCCATTGCGCAAGGTAAGTCAAGAAAATAAGTAAATAAAAGAAATAAAAAAATAAAAAGATAAAATGTATTTTCTCAGTCCTTCAAATCTAATTTTTATATATATATATATATATATATATATATATATATATATATATGTATAAATAATATGCTTTTTAATGGCAGTGACAGAATTGGGAGGATTAAGCCTCTGTGGGACTGCTATCCTAACTATCTCTGGGTGAATTACAGATGGCCAATAATCAGGCATATAATCAGCCAAAAATTAGTGTTTTTTCCCGTTTTTTTTAATTTTTTTTATTAATGTGAGATGAGAGTTTCACAGTTAATACAAACTGTATATTTCAGGTTTTTACAGTTTATCCATCTATAGAAGAATCAGAAAGTACTTTCCCATCTTGTTTCAATCTAAGATTTATTTATTTTTCGTAAAGAAACTAACTTTGTTGTATTTATTCATGTATGTATGATTTCAAGAAAAAATGACTAGCTTTCTTACCAGTGTGTGTCCGATAATGGTCCTTCATTGCTGAAACGTTGAGGAAGGCATAGTGGCAGGATGGCCAGGAACACTTATATGGTTTCTCCCCACTGTGCAGCTTCAGGTGGTTGTTTAGAGCCCACTTCTCACTAAAGGAGCGCTCGCACAACTTGCACTCGAACTTCCTGTAGCATATAGGAGAGAAAGAAGCAGGAAGAAGGCAAGGACAGGAAGTCAGCAGGGAGAAACTGTTATTTACTGATCCCAGCACTGACATAAAATACTGGGAAGTCTATGCTATGAGAAAGGAACTGGAGGCTGCTGGGTAGTTGCACTCCTAGTCACAGAGCACAGGAGCATTTGATTGTACGCTGTATGTCTGCACTGACACAAACACTTGCAAACGCGCGCACGCGTAAGCACACACGCACACACACATGTACACACACACACGTGCACACACAAGAGTGCAGTTGGCTACTGGTATGTCATGTCTGTATAAGCAGGCATTGATTTTTCTGTCTTGGCCTGCCACCTCCACCATTTATTCTCTGCTTTGCACCAGGGCCCAGAGGACCCTAGAAATTCTGTTACAGTCCACACACACAAACACACACACTCACACACACACATTGGCAGTGGGGGTGATGGGGGTCTGCTGGGAGAATAAAGTTCACCTGTCCAGCATCCCTGACCACTTAGCCGGGGGTTAAATGAACAGTTATCAACATTTTACCCACCGCATCTCTTGAGGCTTCTGTATCAAAGCTTTGCTCGCTCTTACAGTCTGCATTCAAAGGCTTCCTCATATCTGTGTTCTCATCATTACCAGCCCCCTCTGCATTAATAGACATTATCAATCCGATAAATGTGCAAGTACAATCCACTGTTGTTTGATTTGCTAAAAGCTTATTTTGGGAATCAGGAAACACATAAACTTGACAATTGACATGCACAATTCAATACAGTAACAATAACTGAAAGTAATGAGACCAGAAATTCTAGTTTTCAGGTGGAGTAACCAATTAAATAAATACCAATATGTGTATAATGGATGCCATCATACCATCTATTACATATGTGGGACACAAAAACTTCCTGTGCAAAGCAGTGCAATTATGCGGCGGTGCACAATACAACTTGGCAAATAAACATAATTATTGTAAAATACAATACAAATACATAAAACATACATCTGTTGAGTGTGGCAATTAAAACTGTGTCTTATTTTCTTCATAAAGGCTGTTTTACAGCCCATGTCCTGTAATGCATCAGTGTGAGCTTGTGTATAGTTGGTGTCAGGAATGTGAAAACACATCTTGTTTTTACTAACTCGACATGTGTCTGTTCCTCATGCTGACGCCTACATTACTTTTTGTCTCACATGTGTGGGATGTTTGCATCTATATTCATCTGCTGTGCGATTGGACTTCAAGAAACACACAGAAAGTAAACACAATAGGAAAAACTTGGGCTCAAATTAATCTTTACCCCACTCTATAATTTAGACGCAGAATGACTAATGTGCGAGTCATAAACAAATGAAGTCAGGTTTCGGGGAGCATTTGTCTTGCAGCGAGGCCCATGTTATTTTAGGGAGGGTGGCTGTCTTTAAGTCCTGATTGTGTCGTTTAATCCCCATGGTATCTGTTTCATAGCGAGCCGCATGACACTCACCTGAACAAATAATGACTCCGCGCAGCATGTAGCATGTGTCTGAATCAATAATTAAAATCATACATCTTCCTTACTGGAAGAAGAGGGCCAATGTAGTAAGGGTAGGAACGTAAAACGAAAGAGCCAGGAATTAAAGGTGGTTCGCTAAATGTGTCATGGCTACAGTGACAATCTATATGTTCCATGAAGATGACTTTGGATCGGATATAGATGTTTTGGTATGGGCATTTTCAACACGCTTACAAGAAAGGAAAGAGAAGCTGTAAAACGCTGCCAGTAACCTCACACGCTTATTAAACAGCCTTATTTCTTTCATCATGTGACTTAGAACAAACATAATTTGACCAATAGATGTACATTTGCATCTGTATTTCCTCACTCCCTGCGGCATTTATAGAAAAGCTCATTGTTCGTGCCACCATGGGAGAGGTAAATAAGATGAGTGAAGAGATGCTATCTTTTATTGTAAGCAATATGAGCAACACTCATGCTTTATGAGCTAAACAGGCCATTGTTTATTATGCGGCCTAATCGCAAAGTCAGGCAGGAAGGCGGGCCTTGACAATGCTGGGATGGAGAAAAACGAGAGCCAAGGCAAAGCAGAGGAGATGGAGGTGCGTGCAGCACTGACTATCAGTGGGTGGTTTGTAAGGATGAGAGAAGAGCTTGGGTCTGTTTTTTTTTTATGGGATCAGATGGAGTGCTTTGATCTTGTCCCCGCATGTCAGATTCCGTCACGATTCTCTGTCTCGCACATACATATGCACACTGCCTCTAAACAGCCAGGCACCATGCAAAACTCGTTGAAGGTAGGAGGAGTACAAGAGGAGAGAAATCAAGAGAGTGCAGGGGAGATAGTTTTGGCAAATGGACATCTCAAATTGCGTGCAGTTAATGCGCATGACAAAAATGAAGAAGAATTAAGGGTCTGACAATTTTAAAAATGTATTTGTAGTTTACAACAAGCACATTTATAACCTTTTGGGAATCTTGCTTTGGATTTTTGTATAGTTTATATCATTACCGAGTCTCATTGTTTTTAGCTAGTTTCTGAACATCAAATATGCTTTATATGTGTCTCGATATTAGGTCAAAATATAGGCTGTGTCCCAATGTGCACACTACTCCACATATAGTGCACTAGCAGCACTACTAAAGGGTCACACCATTTTGTAGGGGTGTCCAAATGTCTAAAAGAAGAAAAAAAAATACAAAAAATTACTCACAATGCACTTTGCAAGTGGTACAATCAAAGTGATACATTCACTATATATGATGGAAGTAATTAATTTGTTTTAGTTGAAAATATATTCAACAAAGGAAATAAAATAGCTTTAAACATTTTTGTTTACAATAAAGAGCCGGAGATTTATGCGCTGGACTGCCAACAGGCACGGTGGCCATCTGATATGCAACGAGGAGCAAGTAGTGACCTGGCTGTCCGAATTGACCAGCAGAATGAGGGACCTATATATTAGGCTACCTTATATCAAAGGACTATATAATGAATGAGGAGCTAAAGGATAATGGTAGACATTCGGACACAGACTTAGTGAGCTGTTACAGCAGTATACTTGCTCTCATTACCTAAATGGGAGCCTTGCTAAGCCTAATATTTGATGTTAATTATTTCTTTTATTCTTGTTCTTGTCCTCTTTTAGCTGTAATTTTTGATGATCGTCCTGTCCAAGTTGAGTTAAAACACATCACACAATATACGGCGGGCACTTAGTGTTCTTGAAAAACAAATGTACAAGGAACGGCGATAAACACGAATGCAATCATCTCCGGTCCTTGTGTAGTTCATTGCAAAGAGCTTTGCTTCACAATTTGGATTTTGTAATATTTCCCTTAATTTCCTACATATGTTTGAAATGCTTCACGATTCATTCACGATTGACAACTAATCAATTATCAAATAATTAATTTTGGTAATAAATTAATATTTTAGATATAAAATTTAAATATAAAATTGTCCAAATCCTCTGAATTGATGCTTCTCAATAGTACATAATCACCAATTTCTGAAGTCCTCCATGAAAGCAAACTGATTCCCTTTGTGTTGAAACAAAATATACAAAATATACGGTAACATTTGCTTTTCCCATACTTCGGAAAAGACTAATCAGCAATGTTTCCTATTTTACAACATGTTACTACCCAAACCAGTAAGTGGATTATAATAAATGTATGTTTGTGCATTTTTTGTGCTGTCAAGTTGGAAAAAATTTTTGGACTAAAAGGATGAAAATCAAAACCCATTTTTAAAAATCCAATTCATTGAATAATCAACAATATAATTACAAACAATGGATTATTTAAAATAGTCCTTAGTTACAGCCCTAATTAATAGATATTTGTATGGACATGTCGGATATAATGGTATACAGGTTACCATGCCCACGATAATGCTGCCTAGCCTGAAGCCATTGACAATCAAATCCAATCAAGTCCATAGCTCCTGTATACTGTATTTTTTTTCATGTTTAATGTAATTTTCTTAAGCAATATATGACCAAGCACAGGCCAAACAAATCAACACTACATCTCAGGTATTTGGCCTGAATTCTGAGTAGAAGGCCACACAATAAATACATTTTTGAAATAACGGAAGTAGTTCCCTTTCCATTTTGCTTTTCTTCATCCATCTCTTCCCTCAGTTCCCCCCAGATCATGCAGTGTGGTGACATGATTGACACGCAGCACAGATTTATTCAAAGACCCAGGTGGGCTTCTTGCCTGTACTTTCTGAAAGCTGCATGCTTCCATGTGTATGCCGTCACTCATTACCATATACTGTGGTGTGCTCTTGTCATCAGTTCAGGAATAAGCTACTGGCATAACATCAGAGGCCATACTGGGCCTAATTGTGATATACGGTATATCTCCGAGGAGGTGTAAATGTGTAGCATTATCAGTGGTTGTAAATATATATATATATATAAAAAAAAGACCCACTTTCTAACCACCGACTCACTGCTGCCTCCGAGTGGTGAGGTGTAAATGTGCGTATTTAAGGGACACAATTGCTGACAATTGTGCCAAGTGAATGTTTCTATTATTCAGGTTAATTTTAACAGACAACCCCCAACAAATTATAGCTATACATGAGTACAAAAGAAATGTCTGTGCAGGATGGAAATGACTGATTTAACGCTGATCCCGTGGACACAATATTTGGTCATCATCAAACCAATGAATAACCATAGAACCTTTTTTTGTTTCAATGAAATACATTTTGAAGGACTGTTCAACACTTTTTTTTATTATTATTTGTTTGGGGTGTTGGCCAGTTGGTGTGCGGAACTAATCTCCAACGCTCTCTCATGGCAACACAAAGACAGAAAAAAAGAGGGGCCGACTCTCGCCTGAAGCCAAACTGACACAAACAGACAACTTCAAAGTGAAGACTGTTGTTTATTTGGCAAAGGGAAAGGGGGAAGAAAATGTATCTGATATGCAACTGTCAGGAGAGCATTTTCACATGCAAAATAGCGAGTGAGTGAGAGAGATTACCTAGAGGGAGGAACATGACAGCATTCACTAGGGTCAGGATGGATCATCATCTTCAGCCTCCTACTGCATCATCTCTCTTTCTCCCTCCATCTTTATCTCTACGCTTCCCTTATTTCTTCCTCCCGTTTTCTCCTCCCCAGTATTTTCCCTCTCATCCTGTTTTCAGACTTCATCACTCTGCACTTCGACAAGCCGGCAGCTTAGATCCAGACTAAATTAGCTGAATGAAGATTAAATCATTGGCCCTGAGCTCTCCAAGATATTGGGAGAAAGACTGAGTAAGCCTTAAATGGTAGCTGACTGAATTTGGACCTAAATATGTGTCTAAAGAGATGATCTTCTTTTAATAGGGATCAATGGAAACCCAATTTGATCGTGGTATAGGGTAAAAAAATGCTGAACAAATTACATTTATCTTTCCTGTACACGGATGCTGGCTTTGTTATTTGTCATGGGCAAAGCCAATCTGGACTAAGCTATCAAACACTGCTCAGGGTGATCAGGATAATTCAATGAGATTTGCAGTTATTAAAATAAGTTTTCTGCTTGGTGTTAGTCACACAGAGCTGTCTCTCCCGGAAAGTCCTAGAATTATCCTAACAGAGGGTCATTTTAAAGTATACAGCCCGCATACTCATCACAAGAAACATAAAACCACCATGAAAGGGCCACATGTGTCTACACACTATTGTAGACGAACCTCCTATAGAGGACTGCTGCATATGACTACAATATAAACAACGGCACACAACAGAGATGGTGTGGCTGATTTATGTTTACCTAGTATCCCAAGAGGAGGAGGAGGAGTGGAAAGAAAAGATAATGAAATAAATAATAAACGGCCGAGCCCATCAGATAAGCTCCTGTTTATCCTGCTGTAGGGCAAATACAAATTGTCAATTTAATGAACATGGTAGACGTGATGAAAGCGGGGTGAAGGAGCCTCCTGTCTAACAAACAATCAGGAAATGTTATCTTAATATTGTTGTGCTGTTATTCAGCCCATAACTTATGGGATAGAGAGAGGGGAAAATGAGGTGGCACAAAGGCAGAGGGGAGTAAACGGATGGGCAGCATGGTGCAAAGGCCACGTCCCTCTGTGGTGGCCCTGTTATTGCCTGTTTTTATTATTAGCCATAGCTCAAGAGTCCCAAACACACTTTGAAACATCTAGTCCTAAATCTTAACCACATAACCACATACTATGTCCAGCTGCACAAATATCACACACACACAAACTCCATAAAGAAATGATAAAATAATAATAAATCAGAACCTAGGTGTTGCTTTTCTATCCATCAATCTATGCTCAAAAAATTTGATGTGACGTTTCACCACACACTACAAAATGTAGACCAAAAATACAGTATACCACATGCAAAGCTACCAAAACATATTGATTTGTATCATACACTTTGGCTCACTCTCAAATATTCTTCCACTAGTATTTTACGGAGCACTTTAAAAGGGGCGAGAATGGATCGTTTAATGCTTCTTTATAATTCTTTAATTTAAGGCTTTGCAATCTGTGCAGCCACCTAAATTAACCATTATCTCCATATTTATATATTGCAAGCACTAAATTGCGTCAGGAAGAATTACTATCAATATGAGTATCTCCAACAATAACTCTTCCCTGCAGCTGAGGACAGGATGCTCTTTATCAGGCTCCTGATAGGCTTTAAATACAGCACAAGGCAGCCATATCAGAGCTTTTTCTCTCTAATATCAGGCTGCATTAGCACGTCGTAAATCAAATTACACTGCTAGAATTTCATTAGGGTCAACTGCCAGTGCTGCGGTGCAACAGAAATATTTATGTTTCTATGCTGCAAATCTGCACTTTCAGGTACGCAACCAAATGGGAAGGTGGTGGGGTTAAGCGTGAACATTCGGTATAAACCTAATTTTTTTTTTTAATACAGAGAAAGCACGTTATAAATTGTGGAACTCATGAAGTGAGAGTTGCTTTACCGGTTATCATCTTTAGCTGGGGCTAGAGTCTCCTCTCATCAAATTAGTATTGTCCCTAAATTTGCTCAGAATAGAACAGGATGATGCATGATGTTGATGGATCGGGCCCTCAACAACAGGCAAATTTAATAAGGCAAACACAAGACTGCTAATAGCGCAAATACGTATTCAAATAGGATCAAATGTTATTATTGTCTTTATTATTTAATCCTAATCAAATAATTCACTTTCACATTTGTTTATCTTCCTGTCTGATAATGCTTCATGGGCCTGGATTATAATCACTAAGGGGAGTTTGATTAGACACCGAGTCAGTGACTGCAATGGCTGTCACTTCATAGAAAGTGCAGTAAATATGTCAAACAACAAGGTGAAATAAGTCATTGGGCCCTGGAACAATAAAGCTCATTGCCACGCTTCAAACGGGCAACTCATATTTACTCTCCAACATTATTTTAGATTACCGAGCGCTGCTTCTAATCAAATTACATGAGACTAGTTACATTCATATTTGGTTTGTTTTTCTCCTCTCTTTCCTTCCTTTTCAGAAATAAGGTTGATTATTTAGCTCACAGATAGCAGTAACAGAAAATTACCTCTTCGGCCTGACCACAACAAGATGGCCGTAGTTCTATCTTGTGCGTATGTTGCAACAATAGGCCGTTTATCCAGAATTAAGTGTGTGTTTGTGTGTTAAGTGTGGGTCTGTGTGTGCTCCAGTGGGCACAAGTGAAAGAGCAGGTCCATTCTCTCTCTTATTACTGGAATTGTAATTCAATGATCACCTTAGATCACATGTGTGCCATAAATCAGATAGGCATGACAGAGGATGAAAAATTGTATTAATAATGTGAAACTTATTATACGGTCCCAAATGCTCCCTTGATAAATGACATTGTTTGGGTTTGACAATGATTGCATTTAAAACATTATTTCTGTTTATGTGTGCGTGCGCGTTTGTGTGTACTGGACATTGCAGCAGTGTCAGATTGTTGGGTGGGGAAGACAGAGGTGGGGTCCCCAAGCTTCATAAAATATTTAAGATGTTTCTCCCACTTCTCTCTAGAGTCAACGGGCATATACAAGCTGTGGCAGAAAGGGTATAAATGTTTGCGTGTGTGTGTGTGAGCAGCACAGGAGTAAAATGATGAATAACTGAAACATGTGCATCTTCAAGTTATGAAGCAATTATAATCCATCTCAGTCAGATATGCACTTTTTTTTAAACGTATAAATACAAGCTAAACAAACTACACCTTTCTAAGATCAATTATACATGAATTGTTTTGTTGGATTTATTTTTTGCCTTTTCTTAACCTATCTATCTTGGTACGTGACACAAAAGGATCCAGCAGCGGTTGCCTTTCTATTACAAATGCACAAACACATTAATTCACTAATGCTTGTTTATACTTGTTTCAACAGCTTTCTATATGGATTAAGTGCCTTTGCTTAGTGCATTAGCTGTATTGAAGGACGTGAAGACAAACATGGAGCCAGAAACCCAAACCTGCCTGCCAACTTGGACTGTAAATTGCTGGATGGCAATGTCAGCCATTTAAAAAAAAAAAAAAAAAAAAAAAAGATTGCACGCCAACTCTGACAAATGTGTGACAAATGTAGTGTCACTTGTTAAGTACACAAGAATTGTCTTCCAGCAAAAAGTGTGTTAGTTTGTGCATTGAATTGCTTTGTTAATTTTCCTGATTATTTGATTAAGGAATTTTAATAAAATTGCAGCACATTCCCTTTCATTTTTTTTGGGTCCTATTTTGTGCAACTTTTATTGAATGGAACTTTTTCTGTTGGGTGTTTTCAGGGCAGCACCACAATTCCAATTTAATGAAAATATTAGCTTTATTTTTGGTTGAGGTAAAGCCGTGAAAGTTGCAGCCGCATTATTGAGTAGTAACACTATGAGCAAGAACGGTATTTCCTCTTTATGTTTTTCTTTGCCAGACCCTTTGCATGTCCCGCACAGAGAGTGACATATGCCATTCCTAAGGAATTTCTAAATATCACCGACTCACTACAGCAACCAATTCCCACTCCTTTTCTCTTCCCTGCCTTCAAGGGAGGCTATTCATCTCACTCCGTTGGAGACCACAATGAAATAAATCAAGATATTTTCCCACAAATACAATAATATTTGTATTTGGGGTGGGGCAGACATAATTGATGACTGTAGTCATGCTAATTAAAAATGGCAGAGGTTTCATTAATCTTGGTCATTGGATTGGGGGATAGTAGGATAGCAGCTGCAGAGCTGGCTGGACAGAGGAGACAGCATCACCTCTGTCGTCCTCTATGCGTTCAGTGATTTGAGGTATTGTTGAGTTTATTAGAAGAATTGAGTTAACATAAGATCTCAATACTATATCAATTCAGCAATGTGTGTCTGCCTTACATCCTCAATGTGAACGCAATTAATATAGTGGGTAGCACATTAACAGTACGCTGGGAGATTCAATAAATTTTTGGGGATCGAGTCTCCCACTATTACACACAAACTAATCGGGAGTAAGGTATGACTGGTATGAACACAAAAAAACAAAAACAAATGCTTGAACAAAATTATTCTCAACTTACAGTTGACAGACCTGGATACATAGAGACACACATTATAATTTTTTTAACCTGTACATGGGTATAAGGAACATGCACAATTGCACATACATACACATTTTCATACTATACTATCAAATGCACAGGGCACATATGTTAAGTACACATACACACAAATATACAAACACGCAAACATGTCTCCGGGTCAGGGGACACGGCAGCTCAGAGCCAGCTGTGACCTGGCATCCAGGTGCTCAGGAAAACCGCTGTTAACAGCAACGATTGATGATCTAATCAAACTGTCACTACAGCAATCTGCTACAGGGGAGGCAAGTGTGGGGGCGTGTGTACCAGTAGAAGGTGAGCTGGAGTGGGGTGAAAGCAGGTGGGGTAGAATATCCAGGAGGCCTAGTGCATGCTTAGTGTTAGTCCAAATTGAGAGTGACAATCTCAATAGTGAAAAGGCCTCTTTCCCCCCATATAAGTAATGGAGGAAACTATTACAGCCTTGTTCCGGAGGATGTCACATAATCAAGGGAGCCCCAAAACACCCTCACCCAACTCTCAACATTATGCCTTGATTTTAAGCATGGTGGGGGACTACTGAATAACGTATAACAGCTAGACCAAGTATATTCAAAGTCCTGCTGCAGGACATGTCGGGACTGCAGCCTGTTGTTTACTATATTCTAAAAATATGGCCATTCGACACTGGGTGGCGCTGCTGTTATAAGGCAGCAGAAGAGTAGAAGAAGAGGTAGTGCCATGGTGCTACTGACGTGAAAATAGAACAAAAAATAAGTAAAAATACATTTTTGAAAAAAAAAATACATACAGTGGACTGCCACTATTCACAGGGAATAGGGACCAGACCGGGCAATAGCAAAAATCTGCAAATAATAATGAACATCTAGACCAGGCATATTCAGGTAGATTAATGGAAGACTCTTATTGTCAGAGTGTGTGAATGTTTTTTGTTGTTGTCTATAAGTGCCCTGCGATTGACTGGTGACCAAAGTCAGCTGGGATAGGTTACAGCACACACAGAAAGGATGGATGGATGGATGGCACCCAATTTAAAATCCATCTATCAATCGCTCCTCTGTGATGCTTATCATCACAACACTGCATTCCAAATTATTATGTACAGTATTTGAATAATAACAAATACCTTACCTTTTTTGTTGTGGTGTGATGGCATCAGTGGATGATAAATGCTATGTTAATGCTAGCTTTAGTTCAGTGCTGAGTTTGTGTATTTTACATTGGGCATATTGTTAGACTACTAAGCAGTCCTTGCGTGCGTTGTTTAACGTCAGGCACGTTGTTGAACAGCTCTAGGGGGGGGGGGGGGGTACTCGTGTCAGTATTAATAGAAGTAGTCGCGGTAGTTCCAACTGCGCGATAATGTCCTTCCTAATTCCATTGTGGTCCGTAGCACTGTATATTTTTCTGCTACTGGCACTGTTGTCTTTCTTTGGGCCCATGGCGAAGAAAATTGTCGTGGAAAAATCAAACTCACAAGTGGTGGATGGAAGACTTGTGAAGGTGTTTTCAAATAAGGGTTCCTGCTATAATTAGTGCTTTAAAAATTTAAGTGTTAAATCATTGATTAATCACAAAATATTATCGCATTAATCATGTATTTACGCTGACTAATTACGCTAATAATTTTGACACAGATTATCCTTTATATTTGGGGGCGGATGGTTACGTTAAAGATAGGTTGTGTTTGAAAAATAAACATAACTACATGCATTAAGTAAAGCATTTAATAAATGTGACATTCAGAATATTTGTTCATGCCAAACTACTGTGGTCATTTTTTTCGATTTTAAATTATGCAAGTAATTAACAGATTAGAAAAAGAGGAGGATGAGAATAGGGCTGTGCAATTAATCAAAATTCAATTACAATTATAACACTCCACAATTACAAAATTGGCATATTCATAAACAAAAATAAAAGATTATTAATATTAATTTTGAGTTGTTTAAATTAATATATTTGCACCTTTTTTCAAAATTTCAAATTATTAATTTAATAAATCTTGATTGGTCTAAAAGGAACTTAATTATAGTGTTTCAAAAAAATTTGTCTTGATATTTTTAAATGTTTAAATATTGTCTTGTTTTGTACCAAAAAAATAATCGTTTGAATAATCGTGATTTCAATTGTTACCAAATAATCGTGATTGTTATTTTTTCCATAATCAAGCAGCCCTATATGAGAGTGTGCAGTGGATCAAAAAACGTTGAAGACGTCCTCCTAACATTAAATGTAAAAATAATTCAGAATTAACAGGTGCTCTTTAAATTTGGCGGACAAAAAACATTGATACAAAGCCTTTTTAATTAAATGATTAATCATGAATAATCAAAATTCTAAAATGTGATTAATCTGGTTTAAAAAAAAAATCATTTGACAGCTGTAGTTATAATGTAATGTGACCTGTTAAAATGTTTTTGATTAAAATAGCATTTGATTTCTGTATAGCTGTTATTTCACACATGAGTATACCGTATATACAATAATGAAACTCTGGTCTTCTTAGTAATTTGGAACAGTTGAATCTTAAAGTAGCACAAATGAGCATTTGGTTTTCGCTGATTATGGTGGCACCTTTGGATGGATGGATGGATGGATGGATGGATGGATAGATAGATACTGACACCAATGTACATACAATAGATAGACTGGAGCCTTCAAACTTAATAGTGGCTTGTTAATCGCTGCCTGTTATGATTGTGTTAATCACCTTCCCCAGGATATATCCACGAATGCCACTTGCCTGTCCAGTTCACATTAATTTAATCACTGCTAAGCTAATTCATTGATTAATTGGGTCATTAGTGATGCCTGGCAACATCCATTTCTACCATGACAGTCTAATGTTTCAATTGAGAAGAAAAAACAGGCTGGCAACAGGCCAGTTTTGGCACAGTCCCACTGTGCATAATGTCTGACCACTACCACCAGTGAGCCTCACAATTGTGTCGTTGTGGAGTATAACTCCTAGGGCTTGTGTCACAGGATGTGACATGAATATGAAGGTGAACTGTGTGTACATTTTCTTTTCCTGTCGGGTAGAGTAATGTAATTTGGGTTATAGCAAGGGATGACATCATTATTTAGGCAAGAGTTTCAAAAGCTAAAGGGGACTGATTGTTCTTAAATTAGCCACAAAGATGAGGTATACTGTTGTGAGAAGATTTTCCACAAGTCAAGGTCATATCACTTTGAGATGACAAGTGGCTTCCAATTGTGGCTTTACAAGCTGTCCAGTGCTAACACATATTATTGTTAGTAATAAGATTCAGTAGGGCCCTGTTGCACCCTGTATCAAGGTGTTGGATTATAGTGTGATTTATATCAACACACAAACTGACACAGACAATGTATTTGACGACATTAGTCAAATGATGAGATACATGCAGTAATCTCTGACCGCTCTACTTTAAACTGCACAGGCTCATTTTTATACTTTTTCTCACTGTTGCTGTTCTATAACACTGATAGCCCTGTGCTTTATTTAACTAATGATGAGTTTAACCACAGGGGTGGGAATTTATGTATTATGGAGTGTCAGCAGTATACTTCACCCTCACACACTGTACTCACAAAAACACACATATCTTGCACAATTCTGCACCATATGCCCATGACAAGTGCATAAAAATCGTTCCCAAGTGATGGCACAGGCCAAGCCATAAAAACTTAATGCATCTAATTTTCTAGTAATCAAACTTTTATAGACTGCAATGGCTTTTAAACTAACAAATTGTAATTATCGCTTAATTTTAACAGCAATATTAGCATGATCCTTCATTCTGTGAGTGCTCATTCTTCATGAAATATTGAGTAGGGTAAACAGTGACTCGCTGTCTGTGTAGCCCAATGTGCTAAAGGTCTGGTAGGGGTCGCTGAGACCTGGCCAGTGCCACAGAGGGGGAACTGTAGATACCTCTGGAAACTGATCTTTACAAATTTCAACACAAAAACTATGTTATAATGCAGGAAAAAAAAGTAATTAGGCTGTTAGCAATGGCGTTTTGTTGTTATTGCTCTGCAGTTGTGTGTTGTATGTTGTACACTGTTCTTTTTTCGTAAGTTTCACATGCTGTAGCTGAGACAAACAAGGACCGACTTTCTAAAGATGCCAAATATCCCATAGTGAGTTACTTTGAAGTTAACATTTTCTTGCTGCCTTGCCAGTGTTTCGTTGTACTAATCACTTGCTTACAGTACCAGCAGCATGGGATGTTACTGACTGTTGCCCTTGGGTGGCTACAAACTACGCCTTACCACCCAACATCAAGACACAGAGACAAAGTGCTGACACAAGCAGATAAGGGAAGGAAGAAAGAGCAAGATGAAAGAGCAGATTCATTATCAATAATTAAGGGAAAGGCTTTATTATAATGAATTAGAGTCTGTTTTATCAACTCTTATCTCCCTACCACACAACTAAGACCCTTCCTTAGCCAGCATAAATGGAAGTGTAGCATACACTTGTGGTTCTATGTATTTTTTGCTGTGTGACTTCACCCAGGCCTGCTCTATGTGGTCTATAATTTCACCATACTGACTCTAGGAATGGGTGTCCCCATCCGGCCAGCATAGTCAATATGGCTGCACTGTGAAGCATGCTGGGATGCGGCTGCGAGTCGGGAGCCAAACTGCGACCCTGGCACGGCCACTTGACCACAAGGAGGAAAGTTTGCATACATTGACACAGCCGTGCGGAAATTACAAACTAGAGGGGCAAAAGTGTTGAGAAACGCCACTTCATTAAACAATCAGGTCACGTTTGCCTCTTAGTCACAGTGAGACTCAACCGTTAAGCATCACACTATATCATTTATGTGCAAACTAATCTTTAGAGTGAAGCTCTTGGATTGAATCAATGAAATTAGATATTCAGTACTGAAATTCTCAGTTCAGTTGAGCTCAGCCGTGACTGTGTACTGCACAGCAACAGCAGCAGAGAGCGCAGGGGCCACAACAGAAGTGGTGGTCTTCGTGGGCCTTTCAGTCTCACTGTATCGCAAAAGCCATTTTACCAATAAGCGTGGTCAAAAATAAGGGATTCAAGTGGATGATTAAACTTAGTGGACCAGTGTTACCAAATTACTGGCCGTAATTTGGAATTGCAAAACACAAAAGGTTATGCCTGGTCACATTTTGGATTTTAATTCGTACTTGTCTCACACAGGTGTACAATGTTCCAGGAAATAAATATTTAAATTAAAATAACCTTATGAATTGATCTGAAATGTCATTTATGAGTAGCTCTCATGATAATAAGAATTTTGACTTCCGGTTATCATTATTATTTTTTTAGAATGTAAAAACGGTCCGTGGAGCAAAAAAGATTGAAGATCAATGTACTCTAGAGAACTACAACAAATCAGATCGCTTAGTCCAACAGTGTAAGCCTTAAAAAGTGTATCCAATGAGGTCGTGGTAAGAAAAATAAATGATCATCAAGCAACAATCTTTGCTGTTCCTTTGAGAATCAGACCAAAATTGTTATACATTTTCTATTCACCAAAATGTTCCATTATTATATTTTTCAACGGTTACTGCCTGATAACTGTAAACTACAGCAGCATCAAATGCTAATCAATGCTGTGTGCAGGCTGTAGCAATTAGACATCTCTAAAACAGTGAAATCCTTTTCGCCCAAGGAAGGGAAAAAAAGTTAAGTAAATATTGTTTTCTTTTGCGCTGTCAGCAGTCCTGTTTTAAGAATGATGAGTGTATTAGTTTAAGCAGTTTATTATAACAAGCGTGAAAATGACCAGCATTTTAACAATTACTTATGAAAACAAGTATGCGAGACAGGTCAGTTGTCTTTACACACACTGTTTTGAAGGAACTAATTACAAGCAATTGAGTCAAGGTTGCTGCTGTCAGTCACTCTCGCTTGAGGCACTTCCCACGTTTTTTAAGTGGCGACTTTTGAGACACACACACACACACACACACACCCCTGCAAGCGCTTACACACACAAATGTGCACATGCACACACACACATTTTTCAGACTAAATGAAATGTGACAGTAACATTTGATTGGAATAAATAAAACTCATTGGCACAAAATCTTCTTTTAGAAAAAAGTTAACATCTTGTCTATAAGTAATTTGATAATTTTTCATGTACAAGTAATACATTTAAAAACACATTTTGTCACTTGCTGTTGACTGAAAATGACATCACATGTGCTTGGTAACGACCAGTCATGGCTCACTTTTTGAATGTCACATGACCAAACCCAGACAACAGGTGAGCCGTGATTGACGTTACCTGAGCTCTAAACACCTGTGATGTCATTTTCAGTCGACAGCAAGTGTAAAAATGTGTTTTTAAAGGTATTAATTGTACATGATAAATAATGAAGTTATCAAACTAATTCTAGACAATAGATCAACTTTTTAGTGCTGAAAAGGGCTAAATGAATCAAATATCCCTTTAAATATGGCAGTAACCACCACTTTGACAACATTTTCCAGCAACGCACACAAGCTCATATAGTGATTGCAAATGTAATGTAGCGCCACACCCAATTATGATCTCAGTAAATCATTATTATCTTATTAATTATTAATTAATTTTGCTGAGTAGATGTACAAATTATGAATTACATCATCTCCAATGTGAAAAAGATGCTCAATGGCGAAGTCACCTACTTTTTAGAAATAACATGCAATATCAACAATAATAATGAAATGTAATTAATTCTAACCTGTCAAGTCAAAAGTCTTTGTGTACTTATGTGAATGTTTCCCATTAGGCGCGCATCCAGTTTATACAGACAAAAGGACAAAAAGCCCTTATCTCGGCTCAGTGCCTGCAGTGAGGAGTGGTGGTGTGACAGAAATGAAGACCCAGTTGCATCACTACATAACAGTCCAGGTCTCCCTTTCTCTCACACACTTTAGACCAAAAAATAATAATCTCACTCAATCTCCCATCCCATGAACAAGTGTTGAATTTGTCTCACATGAGCCATTCCAATCAATGGGCCTCATTCATTAACGTGTGAACGCACCTGTTTGTGTGCAAAACGTGCGTTAGTGGGTTATCAGTGAATATCAATACCAAAACATCAATATCTTCGTACTTGAATTTGTGCATATTCTGCAAACACATTTAGAACATCCTCAGACCATGCGTGCGCACAAATAATGACAGACCAGTAAATAAAAAAAAATAAAAAAATAAAAATAAAAAAACACATCCTTTATCCAATACACACAATGTAGGTTACTTTGAACTATATACAAACGCTAATAATAATTTTAACAGTAATAATTAAAATCGATAATTTGCTAATGAGGAGGGTTAGACCGATTATTGGCTGGGCCGATTATCAGCGCCGATATTACGCATTTTGACTAATATCGGCATTGACCATTTTGAAGAATCATACGACCAATAATAGATCAATTTGAAAAAGTGTTAACTTCAGGGAACTAATTACCGTTATTAGGGCTGTACAATTAATTGCATTTGCAATTAAATCGCGGTTTGACAAAACACGATTACGTAATCGTGAAAGGCTGAAATTTCAATGCCCATTGAAACGTAGCAGCAGGAGAGAAAGAGGGAGGGGGAGCAGGAATGTCACCGCTGTAACTATAGCCTGGCGCCATAAGTGCATGTAATTTTGGTGAGTTTTTTTGTCTCATGAGACCTTGAGACGAGTGTCTAACATGTTTAATCTGTTTGATCTAACATGTTTAATCTGTTTGATCTTGGTTTTAAAACAACACTTCACCGTTGTGAGTTATGACTTTTCGGCTGCCGTATTGTCGCGCGTTTTGTAAACTGAGTGTACACGCAAGTGTGCGGCAGCGGCTAATACATTTTAGTTGTCCTATATTTTGAGGCTAAATAGTATAATAGTATGTGGCCATATGTTGTGTCGTCCGATTTCATAAATGAAAATTAGGACGGACGAAATGATTATTGCTTGTCATTACTCACCGTTATTTAGGAGCCGCCTATGCCTCTATTAATGTACGTGTATTGTAGAGTTGGTGAACTAATCAGGCCAAGCGGCAAACCAAAAAAAAATCGCAATTTGATTATTTTCCATTTTCTGAGATACTGCTGACCCTCTGCACCTTCTGTTTTTCTTTGAAAATTAAAACTAAGATAAGTATATTTTAATACATCAGAGAGAAATTTTGGAAAACTTTATTTACTGTAGAAAACAATAGGGAGCTATTTACTTAAGTTTATATTTAACTCTTGAAGACATGCTACTGCCTTTGGGAGATCCCTGAACTTTGTGTTACATTTTTAAAACGAAGTTGTCTATCGACTAAGATTTTTATATATAAATACTCCAATATTTTATGAACCCTAAAAGTTGTTCAATAACCATATGCTTAAACATTCCAAAAAAAATTAAGAGCTGGAGATTGTATTTTTTCAAATTTTGATGCCAATATTTTCCATTTTAGTGAAAATTAATATTGGCCCCAAATATTGGTAATTGTTGTCATTGACTACCAATAATCGGTATTGGTAACGGCCCTGGTCTATCTCTACTAATGAGTTATATGAAAAGCAAATTTGTCACGCCTGGTTCCTCACAAGTGGTCGTTTGTATGTACTGGATCTGAGTGTATCCGCCGCAGATCTGTCTGTCAGCGCCTCAGCGGCTGTCAATCAGGAGCAGTGCAGCCGTAATGTAGCCACTCGCATGCATCCAGGGCTTCAGTTTTACTATCAATTCAGTAGCTCTTCACATGCATGTAACAAATTTAGACCAACATTTCCACAAATTTACAGTTGACCGTCAAAAAGGTGGCACACATTGCCATTGCCTTGTGGATCTGATCGGCATGCATTTACACTACAAATGCCGCTTTTCCGTGCTATATTTATGCCCTGCAGGGCTTTTGGTTGTCCGACAGGCTTAAAAAAGGCTTAACATAGAACCCTGTTATATCTTTTTTTTAATGTTACGTTTGAAACTTTTCCACAACTTTGTTGCTAAACTGCCTGGTGAGTTCCTTGTTCTTCGTGAGGCTGCTGTTCACTACCTATAGCATGGTTGTCAAACTCATATTAGCTCAGGGGCCGCATGGAGGAAAACATATTACCAAATGGGCTGGATTGTTAAAATAATGGTATATAACTTAAATACGATTGCCGTCAATTGTATGCAGATTTTCGCTATTTGTGGTCCAGCCCTAAATTACGGAGTTCAACTGTAATCATATTGTTCCAAAAAAATAACACAAATTCAAATGGTACGCGGCAACACTTTGCCTGTATGAGTTCCGAACGTATTAAATCTACCTGTTTTGCATATATTAAGTTATAAGGATGCTAATCCTTGTCATGTTAGCAGTAATTGAATTTGTGTCGTATTTAACACGTTTATGTTGGTCTATGATTGTTGATATATATATTTTTTTTACTACACAAACCATAGCTTTAGGTTGTGTGTAAAATAATGACATCCAGGACAATTCTGGATTAAAAAAAAATCATCTCATGGGCCGGATTAAACCCCTTTGCAGGCCTGATTCAACCCGCGGGCCGTATGTTTGACACCACTGACCTATAGTGTTCCCTAACAAATTGCTGAGGCCTTCACAAAACAAGTTCATACAGAAGTAAATTATACGAGCATTGCAATGGATTGTATTTATGGGTATCAGAGCACAGGAGGCTGAATACAAATACACACAAAAAAGGGAAAAGTTTAAAGGGTACGAGTACTTTTTCAAAGCACTGCAAGTATCACTCTATGGCTATGTAGGTGTTTTCTTTCTGTACCACTTATCCTTTAACAAACAGTTCTCCCCAGTGTTCTAAAAATATCAGGTGAACATGACCATAGAGATGCTGATAAAACTGTCTCTCGACTGTCCCACTGCAACCCATCTATCCGCCTGCCACCCAGCATATGAGTGCTATTGTCACCCTCCCGCCCCCAAAAACATTTCCTCATCACCTCTCAAGTCACCCCTTCACTGGTCCCCAGTTGCTAGTTCAATACCACCCTACACAAACATACAGTACTTTCCCCCACCACAATGAATCCCTCTCACGCACGCACGCACACACTCACACCGCACACACACGCGCACACACACACGCACACACACACACACACAAACCCTTGTCATACATCCCGTTTTCCCCGGTGTGATTGTTATCCTTCTCTCCATACATCTATTCTGTTACATTTATCCAAATTTGCTCCACTTAATAAGCCATCCTCAATGACCTTGTTTTAATTAAGCTGTTGGAAATATGATAGTTAATTAATGATGAGATAAAAATCCATCTGCAGGGCTGTTGGAAAAAATGATGACTCGTGCAGGTTTAAACAGACTGAAACTGATGATTGTTGTTCATCCCACACATGAAAAGGACCCGAGCCTTGTCCAATACATATTTTGTGCAAATATGCACGGAAGAGTGCTTGTTGTAGTTTGAGATGTTACTAAACCAAAACATATTAGTGTCAACGTCACTGTTGTGCCAAAAATTTATCTTTTCACAAAAAGCTTGTTTTCTCCTTATTTTTTTCCATTGTAGCTCGGTGTCACTCAAATTACCTATTTTAAAATGGTGATTACTAAAGAAAGGAATAAGGTCGAGTCCACTTACAATTTTAATAGATTTGAATCTAATAAACCCAAAAAACATGTATTCATTCAAAAATAATTCCTGTGCAAATGTTCATGTTCAGACAACAATAATATATACTGATTCTAAGTCAGTTTTAACATAAATTTAACATTCATTGTTTGTGCTTAAATGCCACAATTAAGTAGTTGGTAGCTGTTGTAAACACGTCTTGTAAACCACCCATCAAGCATTGGGCAACTCACAAAACATTTGGATGGAACTGAACATAAGAACAACAGATCTTAATAATCCAGAAGACAAAACTCAATTTCACGATTTAGCTAATTTTCAACAATTAGATTTTTAAAATGACGATTAATCGAATTACATCGATTTATTGCCTAGCCCAATCGATTGAATTTTTTTTATATTGTGCATCATAAAATAGAAACCTAAAATATTATCAGTGCATTAACTATCCAATCCAATCTATCAGCAACATTATTTGTTATTTTGAGTGCTGATTGTTGAATTTTGACGTTTCGGATCTGATTAATCTAATTGAATAGACTTGTGTTTTTTACTACTGTGAAAGCAATTGATATTTATTGCATTTGTTAAAACCATAGTTGACGATTGTGCCTTTTTTATAAGACTCAAAGCTAAAGTATTGTTAATAATTGGCCTACAATAACACAAAGTCATAACTTAAAAAAAATCCTATCAACCTTTAAAGTTATGGCAACAAGAATTTGCCGCATGTCATCCGTCGCCACTATCAACAAGTACATGTAGTTTCATTAAAATCCATATATTTTTGGTTAAATTGTTTTGATTTTTGGGGGTGATTTGGCATGGAGCGACCCTTCACGCCGGTCACCCTACTACGTCACTGGACAGCTCAAGTTCTTATACAGTAATAGTGGGAGAAGGGCGACTCATCCAGACACCCAACTATGTCACTGTGTGCTGTTTTAGCCACGCTAAAAAAAACAGAAAAACTGAAATGGCAGTCTAACCATAATTGGGTATTACATAACTATCAGCCTTTGCACATGTTTTCAACAGTTATCGTCACACATGTATAATATATTTAGAAAAAAATGTCTGAATTCAATTTACAGCGACTTTGATTCAAGACTGAGCACAGAGAGTAAAATTATGGGGGCAACAGATGAAGTTTGACAGTCAAAACAGTGTAAGAACACGACCAACAAGCAGACAGATGGGACCATTTAACTGAAGTGGGAAATGGAAGATCTCAAACTTAATTTAACTTGAAATGTGTGCTAATTTAAGCTACCATTCTCCAGATATATATATATTTTGCATCTAATAGAATGACAGAAAATATGTTGCAAAATTCACCTCTCTTTACGTTGGCCTATTCCGTGCTTGCCAAGAAGGTGGGTGCTGAGGTGTTTCTTCATTACAAAGGCCCATCTGTAGAAACAAACAAACAAAGAGGGCAGGTGTCAACCACATAGCAATCTCAATGCGCTGTTTTATGTGTAAGAGCATACGTGAATTTATCATGATCAGTCTTTGGCTTGGTCAAGTTCTTTTTTTTTTTTTTTTTAACATTCGTTATCACATTTAACATGTTAAAGAATTGTGCCCAACTGGTCATGTGTCCAGAGTCCATAAAAAAAAAAGAGAGAGGGAGAGAGACTGTAGTATTGAGCAACCCAAAACAAACACCCTGTTTTAACAATCCTGGATTTATTTTGTTTCCTAAACACCACATGGAAACATAATGAATGGATGTCAGGACTAAATACTCAGACATCCGGGCTGCTTCCACAATGTTTTCATCTTCTGGCCTTTTCATTTAGGACCCATCACTTCCAATTATTGTGGAACAGATAGACAATGACCACATCTAAGAACTGAGGATAGTGCTACACGAAAGAGACCAAGGAACAGTCATGTGGTTGGTACAGTCACTGCAAAAACTCAGGTCCCCTTTTCTACAACACACTATCCTATTCTGATTTGATAATTATTCATTATTCCTCCTCCCTCCCTCCCCCAGCGGGCAAGCGTGTTTTGCTACTAGGAATGAGTCTATCAATGAGCAAAAGCATAATTTCCCTATTTATGTCACCGTGTCAGATTGAACAGACGATAATCAACATTTGGACGGATGCATGCACGCACGCACACACGCACGCACGCACAAAGATACACTCACGCACGCACGCACAGCTGGGTCCCCACCAACATGGACCATCATCAATGCCCTTGAGGCAAATGCCAACTAACACCATTATATAAATATTCAAACATGTTCCACTGTATTGCCCCATTATAATCACTCTACATTTTCTCAATGCTTTTTTAACTCAATCATCTAGAATGTTGCCTCACAGTCAATCTGGCTGACTTAGTCTTGCATACTCGCGACAGGAAGCCTGTCAAACAAAAAAATACTGAGGGTCCTAATTTCATGCCCAGCGCAAATCTCGCGCAAATCTCGGTCTAACTGTCACAGACAGACAAACGGGTATTTGCGCCATTGTGGGCATGAATACAGCCGACTTGCTTCCTGACCAAAGAAAGTGACTCATCTAATTCCCTTTAAATTCAGAGCAGGAGAGTTTGGAGTTCATGCAGGAGATCGACATGTGCAAAGTATCTTTATAATGAACTGCTAGAGGATCTTCGCTTACAGATGATGTACAGTTGGCAAGGGATATCACACATCATCGCTGTGGGGTGGACACGAGGACCCTGACTGGTGTGTGTGTCTGTGTTGTGATAGATTTAAAAAAAAAAAAGGCAAAAATAAATCAATTTGAAACTTTTTTTCCGCAATGAATGTAACCTGTACAATTCAATTGGAAAAACATTAAATGTTTTGGAAAGGGTTAGTAAAAATGCACAACTGACATATTTGCACAATTGCGCACTCCCACTTAGTGGGGGATGTGGCTGTATTCCAGAATTAACCAATCAGATTCAAATCCATGGTGAATAGTAGTCAGTAGGAAACAGTTCCAGCATGAGCTGCTCCGAGCTGCCGAGTTTGCTTTATAACATTAAAAATGGACAATGTTTTAATGAGAGCAGATTGCGGGTCTACCGCCCAAAAAAAAACACAAATGTGAATGCATAATTATGTGCTTTCTTTTAGTGAGAGGAAGAGCAACAATTTTAATATATAAAGAAAAAAATTAAGTAAATGGTACTTCCTTTATATTTTATGTTACAAGACCCTCAAAGCACTTTACATTTTTACTCAGGATACTGCAACATGGTCACACTGGCCTGGGATCGAACCAACAACCTCAGGGTTGTGACACGACCACTCCACTTACCAATGAACCAAACTGCTGCCAAAGAAGAAATAGGTTTCAAAGAATGCATCAAGAAAAGAAAAGAAATTGCACCCGAGTATGTCGCGGGATTAGCCAAACTGTGAAAAAAAAGTGTGATTTATAATCTGAAAAAAACTGTGCATTTTTTTCCAATTGCATTCTACAGAAAACATTAAACGGAGGAGCAGTTTTAAAGTAATATATTTAGGTCTCAGTGCTTTTATATAACAAAAACCTGGTATTGCAACAGGAGTCTTGTTGATATATTATAACCACTTCATATAATAAAACAAACAGCATAATTAATATATTTTAGAGCAGGTGCTGTTGATGCATCAATACAATTCTGAGAAAAACAAGGCCTTGAGAACACTTGATGTTGTTTGTGCTTGTGTGTAATGTGCTTGTTTAAGTCGTCATGTTTAGTGAAAAGAAAGTGAAAAGAAAAAACAGCTTTGCAAACATCTTTGTTAATTATGTATTACAGCTGTCCTTCATAAACCTAATTACAGAGCGCTGAAAGGCAACAGCGGAAATTTACATATGTGCATGAAAGACAAGTCATATGCAAAATATGATTTTAATTAGCAGTCCTTGATAGCGAGGGGTACAAATCAAACTGGCATGTTGTGGGATTCTCATCTTTGACATTTTTTTCTACCAGATTTATCTTAGAATACTTTGAGTAAGATGGGAAATGCCCTGAGGATACTCCTCACATAAGATACACACAGACACACACGCTGTTTGAAAACAGAAATAAATCATACGCGTATGCACACAAAAAAAACACAGAAAAAAGCAACCATTTTATTATTCGCAAATGGTGAAATACATCTTCACACAAAGTGTCACAATTGACACTACATGTGTTTTTGTAATAAGCAAAGTGCACATCTCGGACCGCGCAGTGCATTGTGGGCAGGGGGGGAGTTACCTGGCTACCAAACAGTAGTCAAGAGTAATGGAAACCAATGGAGACTTAAACGATTTAAACCGCATGAAAGTTGACAATTTAATTAAGCGTTTTTGGGAGTCGCCGTTACACTGAAGACTGCGTTCGGCAACAGACAGAAACGGAAAGACGAACTGGCTGAACTTGCATATGCTGCATCGATTCAAAAACTACCAGTCTTATTGACAAAGGAGGAAGAGAGAGACGCTGTGAAAAATGACTACGTCATTGTTAATCGTTGGAGACAAAGTAATTTCTGACCCCTTGACGACAAGTGACGGATGGCTGGAAGAAGCCCATGGTTTGAAACTTTGGCCACCTTGCATGTCAGCCGATATTGCTGAATGTGTACACTTTACCGGGATTTTGATCGAGGACACAAAAACGGGACACGATTAAGAGACGGGTAGGATCTTTCTTCACTGAAGGGGTCAATTGGGGCTAGAAGCAGGTTCTTAAGTGACAGTCACTTCATTAGTTTTGTTACACGTACGTCCGCTAGCAAGCTTGTGATGCTTCTGTCTGCTCCCTTGGTTTCATGATATTGACAAAATAAATGTGTTCAAGAAATTTTTAATTTTTGCCTCTTTTACGTCCGTTTGGATCTTTCTTTTCTGTCTGGAAATTGGGAAGAGTGAACGGAGGTTTACAAGCCTACACTTCCGTCTTTTCGAGCGTTGCAATGCCGTTTTTTTGCCTATAAACACCATGAGGAAAATAAAAAATGGCACCAAGTGCACCTGTTGTTTTGTCATTTAAGGCTGAAAGACATTTAAACAATGCTTGCAAGCTTTAAGGTGTGCAGTTACACACACACTTTCAGCACTCCATTCGCTGCCATTCAAATGGCAACGTTTTTTTTTAACTTGATTTTCACGCATGCGTAAAGAAAATGCGCACTTCGCTTATATACACAAACTGCCCCCCCCCCCCCCCCCCATACTGTCGATATGCATTGCATGGCACATCTAAATAAAATAATCTAAATAAAATTAAAATAAAAACTGATCGACATGCAAACCAATTGATATCCTAAGCATCCAATTACACATTTGTGTATTCATACGCACAACTATATAAAAGATCCCATAATCGAATGTAAAGGGAATTCCCCTGCTCTATGTGTGTAGGGAGGGATGCTGTGCCATCCAGGTCAAGGCCTCAGCTTGTCAAAATGTCTTGGGCTGCATCATCAACCTGAACCATCAGCCTTGATGGTTACTGTAACAAAGAGATACTTTAAAATGCCATTCATTCATATCATTTCTTTTCTCCCCGTGAAATGAACTAATAAGGCTGTGCCTATGCCCTCCAGGGAAGATCATAATATCCATAGCTGATATGGAAAAAAGACAAGAAAAAGGAAGACAGAGGCCGTGGTGTTTCACTTTCGACTTTCCCTTCAGACTAATCGCAGCGCCACAGCTCGTTAGGTCCGTGACGTGCCGGCGCTTTACCGATAAGCATGGGAGACACGGCTCAATTACCCACACTTACAATCTTTCTCTCTCTTTTCCCTCCCACCGGCTGAAGATGAAGAGATAACATGTCAATATTTGATACAAACAACTTCATTTGACTAATGGTGTTCCTCGATAGGCCCATCTACAGGTCTGGAAGCAATGTAAGATCTAAGAAAAGGCCCCAAGGAGCACTTGGCTTAGACATATTGTTGTCTAAACCCCAATCTGCACAAACTCACTCAAGTGCAATGCATAAGGCATGCTGAGATAGCGGTCGCTCAGACTTACAGTAGAATAATACACCAACTTATTTTAGTCACGTCAAGTTTACTTATATAGCCTTTAATCACAAAGAATCTCCAAGCCCACAGTTGACAAATATTAACAATATTCCCTGATCTAACCACAAGAGGGCAAGGAAAAAACATCAGGGGGAAAAATAAGAAACCTTGAGAAGGGGCCGCTGCAGTGAACGCCGAATAGGCAACAATTTACACAGTATGTGGTGCTAAACAATGTTAACTACAATAGAGCGAAAGTCAATTTAAAGGTCCCAGAGTATGAAAATGCCCTTTAGTAGAGTTTTCTATCAATAATATGCATCCCCGGCATGTCTACAATCCAACAAGATATGAATAAAGTCTATTTGCGCCTTCTTTAGCTTTCTCCTTCTTTCTAAAATGTGTGCTTCAAACGGGAAGATTAAACTTCCGTGACTTAGTGACGTCAAAGACACACGGAAGTTCACTCGACCCAGCCCCCTCGGGTTAGTGGCACAACTTCTGTTAAAGGTATGTCACGCCCACTGAAATTCGAGAAGCTGGCTGCTCCTTTGTTTATCTCCCCCTGCTCGCAAATGCTCCGTGGAGAAGGGAAACAATGATCAGGAAAAAGTGGTTGCTTCCTTCGTCCCAAGTCTTTGAGAAGACAGTGGATTAATTAGATTTTTGAAGAACGTGTACCAACATCATTTCTCAAAGGACTGTTTTGTTAGTGAAAGCCTGTTCAGAGCTGGATTTGCAACAGTTTTAAACATAATGGATCGGTCCCAACAGTGTGACACTACTGCAAACGGGAGAGATGTAAGTTTAACATTTTTGATTTAGCTTTCCTTCCTATCCTTTCTAATAGGAGATGTGCACCTTCTATCATATTAGTGGTGTATTTTTAGTGCCTAAAGTGGGAGATACATTTGTCGTGTGGAGGTTGTTTAGTTACAAGAGGTCAGATATGATTAGGCAGAAGGTGGTTGGATAATGTGAAGCGGTTGTTATTGTTTTGTCAAGATACAATCCGCGGTGGTTAATTTGCCGTGACTGGCAACTCGCCACCTTGTTGACATGACTTTGTGATGCTAACCGGCCGCTAAGTGGTCTCGACGAGACAGCTTGCACGTTGCGACCGCGCAATGGCCTCAATGTTCACATTTGTGTTATTCATAACTGCTTGTAAATGTCTACAAGCATTTACGGCAAATCGGAGACATTCACGGCAAAATAACGTTCACGGGAGATTTGCCAGTTACGGCAAAATAACCATTGCCTAAACAATCATAAACTAACGCTAGAACATAGTCTCTGCAGTAACGTTATGCTAATTGCTCTTATGGTAAAACGTTATGCCAGTTTTCCACATATTAAAATAGTTCTCAAATGTGTAAAAGACATCTGTATTTTTCTTCTTCTGCTCCCATGGCCAGTCGTTTTCATCAACAACATTAGCACATGGCTATCATGACCGAAATCACTGCCCCTTCGAGACAGAAGGGTATGGCCTAGGCGTGGCCTGGTGCAGCTATTTACAAAAAAGTGACACACCCCTAAAACAGGCTGTTTTGAACAGAGCGTTTTTTGGCTGATTTAGGGACAGCAAAAATTATAGATCAAAAGTCAATTTTGACGAATGCATGTCACAGACATGTCTTTTACACATTTGAGAACTATTTTATTTTAGTATGTTGAAACGTTTAATAATATGAGACCTTTAATAAGTTGAAGCACTGCAAGAAGATGCCGTCAGGGAAGTGGGTACTCATCCAAAACAGGCCCGGTTGGTCGGTGCAGAAATCTCCATGGCAACAACTCAAAGATGGTGTCCTGCCTCAGATCTTCCATTCATCCATTTTCCGAACCGCTTATTCCTCATGAGGGTCTTGTCCCAGTCAATTGGTGCATAAAATTAAAGTGTACTTATTACTTTTAGGAAGTGGACACCAATTCGGCATTTGATGTCTTGAGGCAGAATTCGGTCAGTAAACAACTTCGTTACATTGATGGACATATGATTAGACTTTGAGGAATTTCTTTAAAGTTCTAATACATTTTGGTTGACCTTTTGACTTTAATTAGTACATCAGTCTTTCTTCTTCTACTTCTTCTTCTGGGCATTCCAAGTTGTTGTATTGGTTGTACAAGGGCTCTGATACTCATGTACGATAGGCCCCTGACCTTGATTTGGTATGCCAGACTAATTTGATTGAATATTTTGGTTTAAAATCATCGGAAAACATACGCGAGAGCTGCCACCAGCTGGAGAAACAACTAATTCCTTTCGCATTCAACTTTGGTTTGAAACTACGGACTGATGGGGCGAATGAAATAAAGAGTATAGAAATACATGTAGCACTGGGCTACCCAAAGCCAAACTGTGAAATGGTCTGCTATGCCACAGCATTCTGTGCCTGTCCTAATGATGGCATCTACCTGCTGCTTTAATGTCACAGCTGGATCGTCCTCCATCCCTCACTGAATCAGACTGCCATCAGCAGCAGGTAGCGCCTATCAATGCACTCCTCTCTCACTCGCAAATACCTTCATGTTCATATTTTTTTGACTAAAAATATGTACCTATCAGTGAAAAGTGTATGTCTCTGAAAGTGAAATGGTTACAGTGCTTTATAAGTTGAGTTGAGTTGAGTTGAAATTAAACTTGGCTACGTAATTCAAGGCACCGCCATGTTGGATTGTTTATAACACTGCTCGAATGACCATTGATGAAACTAAGATGAAATGGGAGATATTGGAGTCTGTACTTTGTACATTAAAATGGCATAAGATTTTTTTTTAATTGGGTTTTAAGAAAAAATATTACATTACGTTTTATTTCCCCATCTTGTATTCAACTTGCCATTTAAAAAATAGCCAAAACAAAGTTAATTTCCTGAGTAAATGGAAGCAAATGAGTTATTCCTTTCTTTTTTAATCTAGCCTCTAAAAGTGGAAACATCGGGGGTAAGATGACATGTCGCATCTGAGTAGCTTTGACAGGCAAGTGAATTGACAGAAGAAGAAAAACTGACACTTGGCTGACAGCAAGCCTCGCAGCACTGAGATGTCAGACAAGCATATAAACAGACAGGAACAAGAAGACAGAAGATAAGACGTTTGTTGATAGACAGTCACTGTCTCATGACAGTGGAACTCAGGAAGAAGAACTGGATAGAAGTCTGGATTCTATCAGGTTTACAGTTTTAAAGTGCTAAATGTTTTACAGCAGATTTGTAGCACATGATCAGAACTAACAAATGCTGTTATGGCTCAATTTTTTATTGATTGTTTTACTTTCTTTAATTCTTATGGATGCCATTTGACCCATCATCCCAAATCCTGTTCTGCAATTGATAAACAATGAGAAATAAAGTTTTCTATTCAGATCTGAACTTTTTTTCCCCTTCAACTCTGCACCAAAATTGAACATGTGGACTGTACTCAACCCCACCACAAAGTTCTGTGGAATTTAAGTAGTGTTTGAGTAAACTAAAACGACACCTGGACGAAATTTACAGATTAGATGCATCAAATGTAAACTGACGAGGAGAACGATGGCAAAACCAGTTTACAATGCTGTCGCTCTGCTTCACAAAACCAAGAGTTGACTGCATCAATATCAACCCCGGCTCTTAAGAGATCCGCTAATAGAGACATCCCAATCATGTAACAGATGTAGGGAAATAAATAAATAAAACATCCAAATTGATTTTGTTTTCCTTCCTGCACTGGTAGAAAGCAAGTACTTGATCTACTCTAATGTGATCTTCATAAAAAAAATAAAAGGGACTGTTTTCTTGATGACTGATCAATGTCAACCATCTGAATGAAACAGACACCATGTCTGATGTGTGTACCAATGTGCATGTGCATGTACATGTGTGTATGTGTCCTCTAGTCTAAGAGGAGGTACATTAAAAGCTCACTTTGCTTCACCAAAGGGGTGTTTGGATCATCTGCTGAGGCAGGTGATGGGGCTTGACGGATTGATTGAGGCAAAGTTCTCATCGGTGGTGGCAGCGCCCCATTGCTTTCCCAGCTCCAGTGCACACTGTTCCATTAAAGGATCATTTAGAAGCAGAGCAAGTTCTACCTGTATGTGTGCAGTGCAATGTGAGATGAAACAAGACATTTTGAATCTATGAGGATATATATATATATATATATATATATATATATATATATATATATATATATATATATATATATATGGGTTACTCCTTTCATAACCAGAATTCTTGCTCATATAAACGCATTCGGAATACCTCGATCGATCGGGACAATGTTTTTCGCTGTGCGCATGCTCGCTATTTTTTTCTTCGTCTTCCTTTCTTCTTCTTCGCTTATTTGACACACAAGGAATCTTGATGTATGTAGTCACGACTTGTATGCCCACCTCCGTCCTACTTGCTAAAGGAGCCTCCCTTGAATACATTGATTTCTCCGCTGCGTTTTCACATTGTTTTGTGTCTCTACAGCGAAAACGCCACAGTTTGTGCCTATATACACATACAATAAATACAAATATATAAGTCCATGCTTTTTTTTTAACAACGGCTACTTTGCGGAAATTCACCTATCGCGGGTGAAAGTGGAACGTAACATCCGCAAAAAGTGAGGGAAACACTGTACTGTTCCTTCCCAACAGTGGATTAAGTAATCTATTATTAAAGACATAATTTTGATGTGCCGATGGCAGTTTCAGTCTTAGGAAGCCTAAAGCTAAAAGAGTCATAGTAATGTTGAATATTAGGCCACTCAGCTTCATTATATTTTCTAATTAACTGCTTTGATTTGGTATTCAGATCATAACTTGAAAAATGCTGAAGAGAGAATAACATTGTTCTTTGCTTGATATGAAAGGAGAGGTGTATAATGATCAAGGCAGAAGCATATTTTATTGTTAATTCATTATGATTATCATTAGGGCAGCAATGAGGTTAGCACATCTTTCACAGTCAAGAGGTTTTGGGTTCAAATCTTGGCTCAGGTAAAAGGGCACTCGACAGTAGCCAGAATGCACACTAGTATCTCTCCAACATATAGGTCATTTTTTTAATGTTGTTCCGATACGATACGATTATCGGGAGGGGTGCCGATACGCTGGCATCAGTATCGTCACTGCGCTTTTTTCTTCCTGTTTGTTCATACGGCAACAACAGAACAGGTTGGCAAGCTGCTTATGTCATTTTGAAATGCTACGCCATAGAAAAGCAAGCAAAACACGCATATTCCATTTGCAAGTGTCCGTCGGCATAAATACAGAGATAATCATGTTGAACAAGCCACGGCGCGAGTACATGTTTAAATGAGTGGTGCAAATGAGCCGTGATCGTATGGCTTAAGCGCCATGGTTTGGGTCGTGCAAAGTCCGGAAAACGATGCTGCGGAGGCCAACTTCAAAATAAAAGCCCTAAAAGTAATGCGGTGATGTTGATGCAATTGCCTTGTTACTTGTATTATGAAATTGACCCATGCAGTGCATGGTAGTCATCGCGGCTCAAGGCGGTCAGCTTGACTCATCCTCACGCGACTGTCGACTTCCAACATCAACACAACGCCATCCCGACATTATATTTCATTGCTAATTAAGGACGCTAAGAAATTGCTAGTTAGTTAGTCTGTCATTGTATGATACGCCCAAGTCTCCGGTGTTAGCAACTAGCCACTAACAGGAGCGTAAACATTGACAGTGTTCAGGAGAGGTGCATTGAAATGCAGTCGGACATAGTGATGTCACGATACCAACATTTTGACTTCAATACTATACCTGCATAAAATACCTCAATACAATATACTTGGTACTGTACCGTACCGTACCTTGACAAAAATCTAAAACATCAGTAAAAGCAGCAAAATTAAAACTGACAGAAAAACGTATTTGTATTATTTATTAATTCAAAATATTAGGATGTAAAATTGTTAATGTATGAACATACTGTATATACAGTATTTATGTACAGTATATAGTACTGTATGATATTTCACAATGCACGCCATATTCTTGAAGTACTGTATTTGACTGCATTTGATGTCATCCATTGTAGATACTGTATTGGCAATACAACGGCACTCCAATGCCTCAACGTAACGTTGCTTGTGTGTGTCCATTCTACTCCCAGCTAGTCGAATGTGCAATCAAACACTACAAACTGGAAACAAAATAATTCACACTCAACTTATTTTTAAAGGGGAAAAATATCAAAAATGTCTCACAACCTGTCGCTCTGTCAGTTGTCTGAGCTTTTTCTATGTATAACTGAGAATTCCTAGTGTGTCCCTGTTCACTGTACACACCTTGAGTCCACTGCAAAACGTGAGTGATTGTTGCTTTTTCTTCTGCTTCTCCGCGATAAACATTTTTCTCTTGTGACAAAACGTTTCTAAAACAAAAAATCGAAAACCACACTTGTGTTCATGTGTGTTTATTGAAAACATACGTGGGTAGTGCTGTCACGTGGCTTCCACTCAATGCGTGTGCGCTCCCACGACAGCGGATACCATTTTTTTACGGGGGTAAGTACTTTGGCACAACACCTGTTAGTGAGGTGCTTGGCCATATTGGACGTGTTCCCGCCTCGAGCGATAGTAACTTAAAAAAAAAAACCTTACAGACAGGCTTTGTCATGCTGGTTGGCTTGCCGTGGCTGTCGGCCATGTAAGCAAAAAAGTTCCATATGACACTTTGCGCGTAATGCTTCTCAACGAGGAGTGGACGGGCAGCGAGCGCTTCAGTGCTTGAAGCCATCTTCCTGTGTCCTCTCGCACATACACAGAAAGAGGCGTGCCACTTAAGGCGCTTTCCACATATCGGTAGACAGACGGCCATGCGTGTGACCTGCCTTTAAAACAGAGTTGGCAAGCTGTCTCGTTGATATTATTTAAATACTGGTGCGAAGAAATTATACCGAGCCGTTTTTAACACCGAAACATCAAGGCGCAGTACTGAAACCGGTATCCCGTGCAACACTAGTCGAACATTCCCAAAAAGGTGCGACCAAAACATTTGTGGCGTGATCAACTGAAAAAGTAGGATAGCACCATTGGTGCTTCTGAATAACAGCACTTTTATTGCAGCACAATATTGCTACTAGGTATCCAAGTGTGGTCAGGAGTTGGGTTGGGTTGGGTTGGGCCAGGCCAACAGGCCTAAGCCATAACGCCAGGACCGATTTTTTGGTCAGTCCAGCCCTGCACTGGTTTCATTGCCATCTCAGACAGATTTGATTGATATTGTTAATTAAGACTGTATGTACTGTATATTCTTGCCTAACTTTATTGGTCTTTAATAAAGTAAAATACTTGTTATTCATCAGCCAGTTTCATTGTTTCTGTAACATATGCTGCCTTTGTCCAAATTCAAATAAAGCATTTTAATCCAGCATTGGAGTGAGATTAATCTAGATTTAAAGAAATCTATGCCCAACACTAATATACATACATATACACACTGTATAGTCTACTTGTCATTTTTATATTTATCCAGCTGCAGCAGGACACTACTTACTGTAATATGAAAATCACATGTTTTTAGGAAAATGCTTTAAAGACACTGGTTACGGGTGGTTAGCCGCTCTTGCTAATGTACCTCCAGTTTTCCTTTCCAAACTCTCTGCAGAGCAGTTAAAGGTATGAAAAATATATGTGCTTTTCTCCCTCTCCTCTCCACTGTGCCGTGTTAAACCATTAAAAAGAAGTCCTGCTCATTATCTCTCTAAACAAAACTTTTCTCATACGAAATAAATCACAGTTGTGCAGCACAGCTAACAGCCGTGAAGGGATAAATTACAAAGTGCCGCTCTGGCAGCGTTGGTATTTTAAAAAGCTTGGTGCACAATTTCTATGATGTGCAGTAATTTGTAATTCAGGTTTCCTTGTGTTTATAGTAGTCTCTCCAGGTGTGTACATTCTAGAATAGCATGCTGTGTCCGGTCAATACTTAACAAGGACACAGCAGCACTAGTTCAATTGCAAAATGGAAATATTTGACAATGTAATTCTTTTCCGCCTCAAAACAAATGTAACATTTGATCATAAAGTAAGACAATTAGCTATTAGACCACTTCAAGTAAAGTTTTTCTTCGCAGACTTTGCATGCTGAAGCTGTGACAATCTGTCTTATCCTTATATTTCAGCATTGTTACTTAGGGAGATAAAAAATCAACACAAATAAAATCACAATATATTTTAACACAGATTGTGATTATTAGCCAAAATAATAGTAATAAATACCGTATGATAGCAGGTGGCTGGCTGTGTTATGCCAGGAAAAGAAAAGTTCCACTCATACTAGACATTTGCAATTTATGGAGAAGTTACGTGTGAATACTGGCATGCAGAAAGAAAAAAATATGGATGCATGTGAAATAATGTTGAAAGATACAGAAGGGTATGAAACTAAATTTAAATTTCTAGCATATTGAAAATTGTTAGCAAGCTAATATGATGATGTGAATCTGTTATGTTGAATGTGTCAATGGGAATGAATAGGGAAGTTTACTGGTGACAATTTTTGGTTCAATGGAAATTGTTGACATTGTTCTCAAGGTGAATTGAATGAGCTGAATGTTTTGAATCTCAATTGGGAATGATATGATCATGTTATGTTGAATAAATGAATGAGTAATTGGTTGGAAATTGAATTTTGGGAAAACTGCACAATTTTGGAATGAGAAAAACAACAGTCTGTATCGTAGTGATTTTTTTGAATATGTTGAAATTGGAATTATGTGAACTTGATGGATTATTTGGAAGTACAGTCGATGCATGTAAAAATAATGGGCGAAAGAAAAGCTGAAATAACATGTGTGATGAAATAATCTAAAACAGGAAAATACAGGTGTTTACTTAATGCAATTATCTTTTACATATATCAAGGACCGGGAGCCTGGTGAGACCACCATCACCCCAAACCCCACGCATAACCTCTCATGGGCCCCCCACTGGGAAGATTAAACTGCACTTGTTTTTTTGTTTTTTTACAACAGTAAGCTTGCCTTTCTTATTCCATCTGTGAAAAACAAAAACAAAAAAACAAAAAACACTAGTAAAAAAAAAAAAAAAGATCGGGAAAAAAACAGACCCATGATTTATTCACTCCGTTTACTGTACACTATCTGCCTATCCTCTGAGATCAAATTAAATGTTTGAAAAATAGGGTGAAAAAAAGGAGAAAATGATGGATGGGAGAAAAGAAAGGATATACCGTGTGTGTGTGTGTGACTGTGTGTATATACAGACATACATATGTGTATATATATGCATATATATATATATATACAAATATACATATATATATACAAATAAACATATATATGTATATATACAAATATACATATATATATATATATATATATATATATACAAATATACATATATATATATATATATACATATACAAATATACATATATATATATACATATACACATATATATATATACATATATATATATATATATATATACACACATACATACATATATATACACACATACATACATATATATACACACATACATACATATATATACACACATACATACATATACACACACACATATATATATATACATATATATACATATATATATATATACATATATATATATATATACATATATACACATATATATACATATACATATATACACATATATATACATATATATATATATATATATATATATATATATATATATATATATACATATATATATACATATATATATATATATATATATATATATATATACATATATATATATATATATATATATATATATATATACATATATATACATATATATACATATATATATATATATATATACATATATATACATATATATACATATATATATATATATATATACATATATATACATATATATACATATATATATATATATATATATACATATATATACATATATATATATATATATATATATATATACATATATATACATATATATATATATATGTATATATATATACGTATATACATATATATACATATATACATATATATACATATATATATATATATATATATATATATATATATGTATATACGTATATATATATATATATATATATATACATATATATACATATATACATATATATATATATATATATGTATATACGTATATATATATATATATATATATATATATATACATATACATATATACAAATATACCACCCCCAAAAAATAATTATATATATATATATGCCTTGAAGGTGCTGGAGAAGCGTCGGTGGCGGGTGAAGCTAGCGAACATTAGCAAGGACGCCGCTCTGTCACGTAATATTGTGTTGTGTTGTTTCCTGAGATTGTTCCCGAGTCACGTAAAACAACTTTGAATTACCCCCTGGACCCCCTCACATGCTGGAAGCACAGGATGATGCGGCAGACGGACTTTTTTAAGCATGGGCCAGAAACCCTCGTCAAATCATAATCGTTTGGCAACGTCTCCTGACGAGGAGTACTAACTTTGTTATTAGTGTAAAAGAAGGATACTCAGACGCTTTCACGAGCAGGAAGTTAGCCAGGATCGCGGAGCATCACAGGTACGTGCAGGTCTGTGTTTCATAACCGCTTATAACCGTTTAATTTAATTTAATTAATTTAATTTAATTATGCTTAACCGTTTAATTCAATTTTCATGTGTCGTCTACTCAGCATTGAGTTACGTAATGAAATTGATTGTCATTGATTGTCGTCTTCATCAATGCTACAGTTGCAACTCTAGTTGAATGTAATATTCCAATGCAGTAATCATGACAAAATGTTATTGTGATTGTATGTATTGTAAAAAAATGTATAAATGTATGTGGTAAACGGGTAATTACCTGTATACAGACAACAAAAAAACATTGGATCACCATCTTAATTCATTAGTATAGTGAAACCAAGTGTTCTTAACTCTTTGACCGCCATAAACGTTATAAAACGTTTAGCATAAACCTAGGGAAGGGCGCCGAGGACGTTAAAAGACGTCCCCTATTCTTTTTTTTTTTTTTTTTTTTGAAAACGGGTGCAGGAAAGCCTTGGGCAGCTGTGCTGAAAGTATCAGGCAGATCTGATTAGTAAAAGACTCGTTTTGGCCCCTAGAGGGCAGCGATGACTCTCTTTGCACAAGGTTGGATGGGCCGCCCACCGTGGGCGTCAGTAGAAGACGTGAGGCGGAGCTAGAGTGTTGAGGAGACAATGGCTGTTCAAGCCACAATGGCTTGACCAAGCAACCGGTTGCAAGCAGCTCACGCTTGAGCATTTTTTTCAAAGACGGAAAGCATCAATCAATACTAAAAAGCGCATTGATGTCGACGATGATGATGACTCCGAGCTTGACGCCAAAGTTGGAAGCCTTGACGCGACTGTTATGATCACGTAGTAAGCCTCACCGGCTAAGCGCGGCTAGCGCTGCTAAGGCCGGAAAACGCGCACAATAGCCGACCGGGTACTTCTACACAATCGGACATTCGATCAGGCGATGGAGAGTTGGCATCGACCAATGCAGATTGATGATGATGGTGAATCCTGAGGTTGACGCCACAGTTGGAAGCCTTGACGCGACTGTTATGATCACGTAGTAAGCCTCACCGGCTAGCGCGGCTACCGCTGCTAACGCCGGAGCTTTCACATGCGGACATTTTGTCGGACAATGAAGAGTACCCTGAGTCCAATGCATATTCATCGGAGGAGCGGGTACAGTCTGATCACGGAGAAGACACTGTTTCTGGACTACGATGCCACCATGAATGGAGTGGATAAAATGGATCAAAACATCTCTTACAACCCGGTGTAGCAACTGAAGGACACGAGGAAGCGAGACGTAACGAAACCGTAGCATGATCCTGATATTAGACTTGATGGCAACACACACTGCAGTATATACTTGCTATTCCCCGGAAAAAACGGCCTGCAAGAAAGTGGAGCACGCGAAGAGGCAATCTGTTGTGCAAATGCTGTTGCGTCTTCTTGCACGCAGGAGAGTGTTACAAAAAGAAAAACTGTCGTTGAAACATCCACATATTTGTAAATAGCACCACAGTTGCACACATTTGTAAATAGTTTGCCAAATTGTTGTCAAATTGTTACACTGTTGAATGTAAATAAACGTACTTTGCTATCAAAAAACACTTTTTCATTCTTGGTGGTAGTGTTTTATAGAAGTAAAGCACTATTTAGGTGTTTGTGGCATCATTCATGGACAAAAAGAAGTGTAAAATTCACTAGAATGCATGAAATAATATCGTTTCACTAAAAGCTTGATTTCTCCGTATTTTGGTCCAAAACAGGCGAAATTGGGTCAAACTAACCATTTTCTATTGTTGATTACTAAAGAACGGAATAAGGTAGAAACAAACTGATGAAAGATGAAAGTCCAATCTTTCATTTGGTAGTACGTGTGTTTCCATAGTCCAAACAGAACATTTTCTGTGGACCTTGAAAGATCAGTCAAAATGCTTAAATCGGCTGGCACTGACGGCATCCCTTTTCTGAAAACGTCTGGCAGTCAAAGAGTTAAAATCAAGGTCCATGTTTTATTCTTACAATGCAAAATTATACACAGTAGAAACATTAGCACTCTGCTTGAATGTATGAAAAATAAAAGTGCACCGGTACTTAAGTAATTATTATATTCATTCAATACATGTGTTGAACATATTGAATGAACATTTTTGTGAATACATTGAATATTTTGGGGGGAAAAAACAAGTACAAAGACAATTTAGTATGGATTGGTATCAGATAGGTATCGGCAGATACTAAAACCTAAGGTATCTCTATCAAATCGGTAATGAAAAAAGTGGTAGTTAACTCTTTGACCGCCAAAAACATTCAATAACGTTTAGTAGAATCCAAATGAGTGCCGTCAAAGACGTTAACTATGTTTTTTTTTTTTTTTTTTTGGGAAACGGGTGGAGGAAAGCCTTGGCCAGCTGTGCTGAAAGTATCAAGCAGATCGAGTTAGTATAACGACTATTTATGGGCACTAGATGGCAGCGATGACTCTCTTTGGACAAGATTGGGTAGGAGTCAGTAGAAGACGTGAGGCGGAGCTAGAGTGTTGAGGGGAGAATGGCTGAGGAAGCGAAAATGGCGACCGGTTGCAAGCAGCTCACGCTTGAGCATTTTTTTCAAAGACGAAAAGCATCGACCAATGCTAAACAGCACATTGATGATGATGATGGTGACTCCGAGGTTGACGGCGAAGTTGGAAGCGTTGACGCGGCGGCTTCGATCACGTCGTAAAGCCTCACCGGCTAGCCATGCTAACGGCGGAAAACGTGGTGCACAACCGATCACTCCTGCACAGGCGGACGTTCAATCGGACGATGAAGAGTACCCCATGTCCAATGCATATTCATCGGAGGAGTGGGTACAGTCTGATCACAGAGAAGACACTGGTTCTGGACTACGATGCCACCATGAATGGAGTGGATAAGATGGATCAGAACATCTCTTACCACCCCGTATAGGAACTGAAGGACATGAGGAAGACAGACGTAACACCAGGTCACCGTATCATGATCCTGAGAGTAGACTTGATGACAACATGGCCAAACACACACTGCAGTATATACCTGCTACTCTCTGGAAAAAAAGGCCGGCAGGAAAGTGCACGCGAAGGGGCAATCGCAGTGAAACTAATCTGTGGTGCAAATCCTGCTGCGTCCCCTTGCACGCAGGGGAGTTTTACACAATAAACCACACAAAAAGAAAAACTGTGTAGTTGAAACATCCACACAATTGTAAATAGTACCACAGTTGCACACATTTGTAAATAGTTTGCCAAATTGATTTGTCAAATTGTTACACTGTTGAATGTAAATAAACTTATTTTGCTATCAAAAAACCCTTTTTCATTGTTGGTGGTAGTGTTTTACAGAAGTAAAGCACTGTTTAGGTGTTTGTGGCATCATTCATGGAAAAAAAAGGTGTCAAATTCACTAGAGTGCATGAAATAATATCGTTTCACAAAAAGCTTGATTTCTCCGTATTTTGGTCCAAAACAGAGCATTTGGATGAAACTAACCTATTTTCTATTGTTGATTACTGAAGAACGGAATAAGGTAGAAACTAACTTTTTTTTTCAGATGAAAGTTCAATCTTTCATTTGGTAGTATCTGTGTTTCCATAGTCCAAACACAACATTTTCCGTGGACCTTGAAAGATCAGTCAAAATGCTTAAATCAGCTGGCACCCACATGTTCTCTTTTCTGAAAATGCTTGGCAGTCAAAGAGTTAAAGGTAGCACAGTCAGCAGTACGACATTTTTAGTATAGAGCCTTAGAATGGGATTTGTTGTTTTGTGAGTGTTCTCCCACACTCGTGCACCTCTTGAAGGACTACTAAGGTCACAGTCCACTGCTTTTACACTATGGTACTAAAGTAAAATTCAGTGATTATCTTAAATTATGACAAATGTTTCATCATTCAGTCATCAACTGGTTGTTCTAAATCAAACAGACTTTCTTTAAATGGTATGTTTTTTGAGAGGTTTGATGAGGTGGTCAACATTAGAAAACAATGGACGTTTGGGATACTGAGCAATAAGAATACACAATACAGTTAAAATATTATAACTGCTGTTGCCACCCACTCAAATTGAACATATTTCTTTGAAAAGATATGTGCACACTCACTCACTCACACACTCACAAAGGATGTCTTTGTTTAGCTATCGCTGCTGTTTTCTTGACACCCACCATCTGCCACCCCAGTAACAGAGAAGAGTGAAGAGGGGTTTCAACAGGAAACTGTCCCATTGATGCCCCCTCCCCCCCACACACAAGGTTTTAGTCAAACAAGTGCAGACCTCCCTCCCACTGCTGCTTGTCTCAAATGTTTATACAAGTTTTAGCACTTCTCTCCAAACCATTTTTTGTATGTTCTACAATCAATTTTAAGTGGCATATTAAACGTGTGTGCATTTGTCTGAGCACGATGGCAGGGTTGAGAGGAGTCCTTCTCAGCCACAATCTGCAGACACACAAATTGCCGAGAACAACCATTCAATAGTAAATGAATAAATAAGCAAATAAAGTATAATATGCAGATAGGGGTGACAAAGCCTCCATCTCGGCCTGTTCTACAATGCACCAACCATTCATCACCTGCACACGCAAAGTGCTGTCTACGGTCCTTAGCATATTCACTCACATATTATAATGAAGGCTTGCATGCAAATCAGTACGACCTTTTCCTTTTGGCTTTTCTTTTTTTTTCCACCTCACGTTTTTACAACTTTACATTAAGAGGAAGGGAGTGGAGACTAGTGGCTGGCATGGCTATTAGAACACAGGCTGAGTATGTGACGTGATCTAAACTCAGGGACTTAATTACGCTAATCTATTAACAGACGTTAGCTGTCAGAGATCTTTATGGCAAAGGACAGACTTTCCCAGACACTTTATTTATTAAAAGTATCTGTGGTCAGTTAAATTCAGAGCCCAACCGATTTGCATTTTTTGAGGCAGATACCGATTTTTGGCAGAAGAAAAATCGGATTACAGATTAATCTGCCGATTATTTAAAATATATAGATAATGCATACAATTATTGTAATTATTATTACTTGTGTGCAAACTTTATTAAGATCTATATATAGCATTACCTTATCAATAAATTTAATTTAGTATCCAACATACAGTTATTGTATAGATTTATGTATCAATAATAAAACCATTCTTACTTGTTCACAACTGCTGTACTGTATATGGCTAGAATACATAATTGGGCTGGAAAAATAGCAATCAGGATTATTTGATTGAGATTGAAATCATGATTGAGAAAACAATTTGTGATTTCAAAACGTATTATTTATTCAACTACTAAAGCTCAACTACTTAAAATTGTCATCATAGCATCATGCCCATTCATCCCTGCACTTTGAACCGGTAAACATTATTGTTTTTGTCAAGTACAAATTACGTTCTCAATAGCATGTGAAATTCAAGCCACTTACATTTGTATTACTCATTTTCATTTTAAGCATTAACCTTCGCTTTTATTTTTTAATGTTGTGTTATTTTTACAAGACATGCTGGGCTAACCTTGGACCTTGTATTGTATTGTATTCCGTGCCATGTCATGTGGAAATGTGTGTTAAGACAACAACAAAAAGTCATTGGATGTTTGCATCCTTGCCTTTGCATCCTTGAATTTTGAGAAAATAAATTATTTGAATCCTTGAAATATCAACTTGTGAAAAAAGAATACTAAAATAATAGCAAGTGGAAAAAACACTTAGAAAAAAATACTGGCTGTTCCTGCGTGTTTTGGCCTCTTAGGGGCAGTGTGGTGCCGTGCATGCATAGTGTACACACTTAAAGTGAGAACAGAATAAAGTTGTGATTGAATTCTATTAAAATAATTGTCTTTTCAGTGGGAAGTTTTTGTGCAGTTTTTTCAGTGGGAAGAGTTTGTGCCGTTGCGTAGTGTTACCTATGGGTATGTGTTCCCACAGTATTTGCACTATTCATTATTTGAAGGAAAAACACTTCCCAAGTCGATGCTAACTTCCTCTTAGCATTTGAATGGGATCCTCCATTAACTTTAGCATTAGTGCTAGGCTAGCAATGTTTTAAAAATGAAACATGTTTTGTATTTAAATATACAGTGGATGTAATTCTTATTGTTGTGTATTTCGTTTTACAGTTAACTCTAACTAACTCGGGTGTCATTACTCCGCTTAAAGGACGCTTAGGGACAACAGAATAACGTATGCTCCACACTTGCTCGTTGCTAATACTACGCAAATAAAATGGTGCATTCAGAGTACTTTTACAGTCGATTAAAACGTTTTAAGTCAGTCATTTGGCCCAATTGGCCAATTGTTTTGGCCGATATTTGAAGGGCAATAATCTGCTGGTTATAATCCGCAGCCAATTAATTGGTCGGACCCGAGTTAAATTCACAGAAGAATGTGCCTACACAGTGACATGGGAGAAATGGACGGCATCAGTATTGGACATGACAAAGGCCCCCAAATCCGTGAGGTACAGTACATGCACAAACATAACAGTAAAGTAAAGCCAAGTTTGCTCATCTTAAAATAGAATAGATAATTTTAAGTCAGCACAACAGCTTGTTTTAACAGCTAATCAGTTATACACCAGCTGTAACAGAGCCTGGCTGGTAATTAAATCTAAGTCAAATAACAACCAAATTATATGACCTTAAGTATTTTATACAAGCTGCTAAATGCTTTATTTGTGCTATATATTATACATATATAAAAAAAAAAAAGCCTACATCTGCTGTGCTATTTTGTCACTAGTGACCAATAGAGGGGGGAGACAAGCCGTCACATGTCCGCCAGGCGGGTTCCTGTGGCGGGCCAAACTTATCCTTCCTTACTATGACTTTGAACTGAGGCATAAATATTGAAATATTGAAATGAAAGATGCGGCAGACGCAGAGGGAGTGGAATGTGTGTGTGGGGGGGGGGGGGGGGGGGTTGAGAAAGGCATAGGATAGAGACAGGAAGAAACGATAGATGGGGTGGGGGAGTGGGGTAGATGAGACAGGAGACCCACTGAGAGAAGAGACAAGGCCCTCACCCCTCTGCCAGGCTGCATTCTAGCAGGCCGACAGTTATGGATAGGAAACATTACTGCTGCTGGTAATTAAAGCAAAAACTAATACTGTCTCTTGGATGAGGGGGCTTCATAGTGAGCATCCATTTGTCACTGCTGCACACTTGCCAAGGCCAGATTAAATTGCTCACACAGCCCTGCTGCATAGAAGATCTATCAACCCATCTATCAATCTATTCACTTTTTTGTCTATTCAATATTAAAAATAAAAAGGCAAGTGTGAATAGTCTCAAGACAAAACAATGCTTCAGTCTTCAAATGTTTAATACTGTATATGTGAGCCACAGCAGACATTAGTGACTGACTGACTGACGCCAGATAGCAGTCAAAAGGCCACTGGCTGGGTAGGAAAAGGAATGGGAGATGAGACCATGGAGGAGGGGATGCCATATCACCAAAAAGAGGGGATCGGTGACACTGAGCGTGTCACAGGGTGACGGCTGCACTCTGCTAGGACCAGCAGCCCCTCCAGCGCTGTCAGAGGAACCGGCAGCTCCAGATAGTGACACTACCAGCCATACTGACAGGCCAAACATGACTCGTCTCCTCTCAAGCCACAGACAAGGCCTGACGGCGCGCAGACACACGGGGCTGGAGCAAGAGGATGGGGGGAGGAATACAGTACATAGATGTCTCTCATAAATGGACAAAAAGAGCAAGGTTGCCCAACAATGTCTAAAACTCAACCAAAAAAAAAAAGTAGAATTACTTTAGCTTCAGCGGTTACAGAAAAAGTGATATAGATTTTCTTACTTTAAGATATAAGACAACATTGAGAAAATTGATAAAGTGATGTTAAACAAAAGAAAAATGTCTAACAAATAACTCCTGACAAAATTTGAGATTTTAATCAACATAAAGTACATACAAAATATACAACAGATCATCTAAATATTTGTAAGACAAGTAAAATGTAACTGAGGGAGGGAGCAGTTTTTGTAAAAAGATATTTTAACTCCAAATATTTTCAGTAGTAGTCCGAATTCATTACACGTGGTAGAACTATTATCTTATTATTGTGACCTCAATGTTGACATCATACCTATTGTGTGGGCAAATAACAGACTATTTGGATGAAAGGAGTAAGTAGATTGTGGGGCAAAGGTAGGAAGACAAGAAAGCTGACAATGGTAAAATACAGACGGAAATATGTTCTGAACAGAAAAAACAAGCATTGGGGAGATTGCCCGTGGGGGAAAGTGAAGAAGACAGAAAGGAGAGAGAAAGGAGGGCGGAGATGTAGAAGACTGTGAGAGAGTGCAGTGGTGAGACTGATCGCTGTTGATCTTCACGATAAGCGCTCTCGACAACTTGTGACCAAAGTGGCGCTTCGACACTAATCGTCCGTGAAGGCTGACCTGCAGCAAGGCAGTGCAGTTCAGTTCGCATAGGGCTACCACTGCCACACAGACAAGATGAACTCGGACAGGAGACATTCAGGCATCAAAACTCCCTGAGAAATTGCAACATAGCTTCAGTGCACTGTGAAAGGAGCGTAAGAGGGAAACACACAAGCAATGATACTCTGCTGTTGGCAGTCAAGGCAGACTGAGCTGGCTCAAAAGATGAAGAGGGAAGGACAGAGATAAGAGGGAGAGGGAGAGAGAGTAGTAGTAATGGGAGAATGGAAAATTTGATTTAAAAAAAAGACACCTCAATTGTGAATACTTTGGAAACTAACCTTGAACTATGTGTGTGTCAAGAACACTGACTAACATAAATTATTTGACAATATGCACATCATACATTTTGCCACACCATGAAGAGTGGGAAGGGAGAACTTGGCGTTTCACTGCCTTTTGCAAGTCTGTTTTTGGTATTCTAAACCAAATGTTACTTTTTTGCGATCTTATATACAAGTCACAACGTTTTTACTGTACAATGTTTTTTTTTCTTTGTTATGCACGTAAGAGGGCCTGGTTGTTAGCACATCTCTGTCACAGTCAAGAGGTCCTGGATGTGAATATCAGATCCTCATGTGCGGAATTACAGGGTTGCTTCCTACACATGATATTTCAAAATTCCAAACATATTTCAGATGCTAATTTCAAGACTTCTCTGCCGAAAAATCTAATTATTTTCTGACATTTTAGTTAGCTGATGTGTATCATTCTGATGCCAAATGCTATTCTGTCGCCAAATAATTGTATTTGTCAGGGTTAATGCCTGACGTGGTATACAATTATTAGGGATTATTGGACAATGTGGAGCGGCGGTTGTCTCAGCCAAATCCATTAATCTCTGATAATTATACAGTACACCTTTAAGGGCACTAACACACTTATGCCCCAAGGTTCGTCAAGCTCCTGTCCGCTCCACTAAAATCGATCCACAAAACTTTTGTCAGCTTTAAGAAAACTACACCAAAGTTCCAACAAGCTGTGGACCACCAACAAGCAAAATAGTGAAGCGATGTGCCCATAGATTGTGTAAATCGGACATGAGGAGTCCACAAAGTGGAGTGATGTTTTCAATGGATTACATAGTGTGGACGACCTCACCCCCAGCTAAATGTCTCCAAAACAGGCATTCCTAAGTTTACTCCAAGGTAAGACGAGAACGGGCTAGGTTAGAGCTGACTAGCAAACGAACGAGCTAAAAAACAGCTTTTAGCTCTGTTGTCAAATTCACTTTAGCTCTAGAGGCAAGATCATCCACAAAACTGAACATCAACGTTATACTTACAATCAGAGTTCCCTCAAATTTTCCATGAGGCTGTGCATTCACACAAACTTTTTGAGTGTTCCTTAGACTACGGTAAGGAACATCCATGGACTTGTATATGAATTAACTCACAAAGTCACTTATTCACCATAGCGAGAAGTGAAGTCACCGGCAGCCGTTTTACAAGCCCTCCTAACTTGAAAATATTTCATCAGTAAGAATGTAATCATAAATTTTCGCTTGCAAACTATATCTCAAAGATTTGTCAGCATCATGTTGTCAGTACCATCAACAATGAAATTAAAGCAATGGCGATCAGGACAAAATTCACTATATAAAATGTAAACCTAACCACTGTAAGAATTGTTAGTCCATTCATATATAATATAAGTCTGTGGCAACATCAGGACACGCTGGGGAGACTATGACTCTCGGCTGGCTTGGGAACGGCTTGAGATCCCGTCGGAGGAGCTGGTTGAAGTGGCTGGGAGAGGGAAGTCTGGCCTTCCGTGCTAAAGCTGCTACCCCCGCGATTCGACCCCGCATAAGTGGTAGATAATGGATATATGGATGAATTTAATGTGCTAGAAAATAAGTTCCTCCTAATCTTTAAGGATTTCTTTCTTTTTTCATTTCATTTCATTTTGTTTGTGTAGATCAATTTACTGCTTTTAAATTACACATACTAGTGAAGAAAAACAAAACGTTTTGGATCAAGATTAAATAAAAGAAAAAGAAAAACCAATAAAAGTGTTCATTTTAGTTGTGTTTAGAACTGAGTATTTTCCTAATTTTACTTATTTGATTTCACTACCTTCTACATTTAAAAAAAAAAAGGAAAAAAAGACTTAGTCCCCAGGAAGAGTGATATATGTTTAAATATTTTTTATTTATTTATTTGTATTTATAAATAGTTTCATAGTATTAGGGCTACTCTGCATAGATTGCGGTTCAATTTTAAAATACACTAAATATTTACAGCAAAAATTCTAAAGCTACAGTATCACTACCAATTGAAGTTGCTCGATCCTTTATAAACATGTCAGGAATTATGGTACAAGCTGCAAATTCTAATCAAAGTTGAATCATGTACTATAATCTTAATTGTGTTCATTATTAATTTGTATATACTTTTAAATAATTCAAAATGTAAATTAATGATTGTTTTAAAAAACAAACAAATGCTTGTTGGTGCAATATGCTGCTATTTACATATTTTCCGATTCGTCGACTAATCGCGACTCCTGTTGGTGATCGGTCAACTAGCAAAATAATTGTTTGTGCATCCCTAATAAGTACTAAGCTTTGAATTCAATGATTTTTTTTTATCAATCGTGATTTCAATCTCAATCAAAACAATCATGATTATTATTTTTTCCATAATCGTCCAGCCATACCAGAGGGCAACACCTCAAAACAAAACACTTGTTACCGAGCCTGTGCAGAGTAAGCCCAGGTGACACAAATCACGCTGATTGGGGTACGGCACCAAAACAATGCTAATAAAGCTTGTCTAAGGGCGCACTCACACTAGGGCCATTTCCTCCGTACCGTACTGAAGCCTGATTGCCTCCCCTGTCCCCCTCCGGCCTGCACTCACATTACTCTAACCAAACTGTGCCCAGTTGCCTCCGAAAATATACGTCATCACGTTGATTCATGAAGAAGAAGACGTCATCATAGGGGGACTGTACTTCATCATCAGACCAATATGAGCCCCTTGCTGCTGTCATCTCTTTGCTAAGTACGCTCTGGCTGTTGTATGTGTTCAACAGTTAAGGTTGCTCGCTATACAAGTCGCACGTATGTACGTGACGTCATGGTTACGTTTTGCCGCGGCTGTGCGCATGTGCGGCCAATCGTACCGTTCTCTGGCCCACCTCTCCCAAATCGTGCTAAACTGGGGATCCCAACCGTACTCAGGCGCGCATGGATTGTGGTCACACTATCGGACTTTAGCAGCAAACATGCTTGGGCACGGTAATATTGGCCCTAGTGTGAGTGTGCCCTAAGATAAACTAAAACAGAACAAAAAGTAAAGCAAAGCAAAGCCAGTGCCTCAAACTGCCGGTTCCATGGCCCACTGTAGTCCGTCTACGCGATTGGCTGTGTTTGAGATCATGCTGGAGAGGAAGAAGAGCGCACGACGACAGCACCAGCAAATAACAAATTTGAGCGCATGGACAATAGGAAGCACCCCAGGAGCCGCTGAATGGATGCCTGTCAAACACTAGTACAGGTATCTGTTGACATAGTAGAGGGATTGCAACGCAAGGAACCCAGGAAGTGGGTGAACCTCAGAGCCAAGAGTAAGTGGATGACAAATGCCATACTGCCTCCTTATATAGGAAGGCCACTGATGCTGATTGGCTCAGGAATTAAGGCACTACTGCACACTTCCTACCAAAGGGAGCTTTATCCCATCCTGATACATAAATATTGCTCCACCCAGAGTGTGTACATTTCATGAAGGATCTGCGCAGCCAAAATAGTGTGCAGCCCCACCACACACACACAAAGAGCCGTTTTTGAAGCACCCGGGAGAATATGCCCCTTACTAATTACTATAGTGTTAGGAAATAGTAGGTTTTCTATTTCGATTTTATTTTTTTTATAATTCATTAGTTTTACATTAAAATAAATGTGTGAAAGACGCACCGTTACTGAGAAGTGTGCACTGTTTAAGTCTAGTCAATTCTTGCTGACTACTGCATCCCTCAGGCAGTGAACTGCAACAGCATATAGTGGTATGAAATGCTACTTATTTTGTAATACTGCATTCACAGAATGATATGCGTTCCCCAGAGTAACTATCAAGAGCACCAAAAGTATAACTGTAGTCATCACTAGAAGTGTAAATGTAGTCTGATTACTTGATTGGACAAATTTACGTGACTAAGCATTACCGACATCACTGGTAGTTAATTGGACAACAAAACTAAAGTGGGTCATGGTAAAGAAGACTAATAGAAACTCTTGCCTTGATATTTTTTTTTTTAGGTGAAACCATTTTTAGAGTGCACAAGGACATCTATATGGTTGCAACTCTAGGTTATCATGACGCCTGCATGCATGCACCCATCTTGTTTGGTTGAATCTGAGACAGGCACTGGGATTCTGGAAATATTATGTTATTGATCTGTTGTGGGAAGCTGCTATCTCTTTACATGGAGTGCAGACCACTGGAGCCAGTCAACACACACACATACACACACAGACCCACGAGCGCAAGCGCGCGCGCGCACACGCACGCACACACACACACACACACACACACACACAGTGAGAATTATGCCATCATCTACAAACTACACACATGTGAAATATTTGAAAAACAACAAATCAAACGCACATGGAAACTTCTGCAGAAATAAAGCTTGTCAATATAGAAACTGCAGTCACCTCCTATTCCACTACATTATAAACCAGAGCTCGACACTAACTTTTGTACTGGTAGCACAGCACTGGTGCTACCAACTTTTTCAGTTGGTCGCACCACAGAGATTTTGGTCGCACCCTTTTTTGGGGGAGGTACAGCATAACCGTATTTGCTGATGTACAGTTGTCTCAATTTGCATAGCCTAGTTTCAGACAACATAAAAATGAACAGCGACTTAACATACATCTGCAAAATATTTTACTGTAACAAGAACTGTCTGCAACAAAGCAGGTAAATTATTTTACTTTATTTTTTAAGAAGACAGTGGAAAAAAAGGCTTTGCTTTTATGTTAATCTTATTTTGTTCAATGCAGAGGGGCCAGATCTTATAGTGAGGCCTCCAAGCCCACTTCCTCTTGGGAAAACCTAAACTTCACAGCCTGCCTAGCATTATGATCCGTCAAGCTGGGCCTTTGGAGCACGACTTTGGATTAGGTCATCCGATGCAGTGTTTCCCTACCAAGTGTATGTGAGCACATTGAAGGGGGGATACGGAAACTCAGTTAACTGATGAAAATAAAATAAAACTGCTATACTATGACTATGAGTATTTTTTGTTCAGTGTTTTGTTTAATGACTAATATAAAGGGGCTCCAATTTTTATGGTAAATGTTATAAGAAAGGCAGGTTTATTCTTTATGTTGATTCATTGACATACCCAAAACTACAATGGAGGATGGAAGCCTAGTTATTTGATTATGCTTTAGTAAAAATAAGTGACTAGATGGACCATTGATTGTAATTAAGTAAAATAAAACAAGTGATTTACACCCATCATTCTTCTTAATGTACAGTGGGGCAAAAAAAGTATTTGGCCAGTTTTCCAAAGACTTCCTATTGTATTTTGGCCAAATTCTTTTTTTTTTCAACCTTTTTATGTCAGCTTATATCAATTGATAGAAAGCCTATATTGTTTAGATATTTGCAATTATTAACGGTTAATGCATTGATGGACTTGTATCTGTCTGAGATTGAAATGTCCAACTGCATTTAAATGCACCTCGCGGGTCCCGAACGCTGTCAATGTTTACGCTCTAGTGGCCAGTTGCTAATAGTCGACAGTCACGTAAGGACAGTCAAGCTGTCCATCGCGATGACTTCTAGAACTGGACGATTAACCAAAATTGTATTGTGATTTAGATTATGGCTTCTCTCGATTAAAAACGATTAATGTGCAGAACGCCCCAGCGTGTTTATAAGTTCCCTACGTTGTGAAAGTGCCATAAATGCACCAAGTAGCTTGTAGCAAGCGCAGAGTAAATCAGTGCGATTCTGTTGTCCCTAAGCGTCCTTTAAGCTGTTTAATGACACTTCAGTTGGAGTTAACTGTAAAACTAAACACACAATAATTCCATAGAGTGTATTTAAATACAAAACGCGCTTTGTTGTTAAAACTTTGCTAGCCTAGCTCTAAAGCTAAAGAGCATGGTGGATCCTATTCAAATGCTAACAGGAATTTAGCATCAAGTTTGGGAGTAATAGTCCTTCAAATAACGAATATTCACACACAATTGCTGTGGAAACACATACCCACAGGTAAGTTAACACTACTCAAAAGGCACAAATTCTTCCCAATTTGTGAAAAACTAGTTATTTTATTAGAATTCAATCGCAACTTTCTTCTGTTCTCATTGTAAGCGTGTACACCATGGATGCACGACACCCCTAAGAGGCCAAAACGCGCAGGAACATACCTTATTTGTTTTCCAATTACTATTTTAGCATGCAGTTTTTTAAACTTTTTTTTTTTAAGGAGTCAGAATTTTCTTTTCCTCAAAATTCAAGGATACAAATATATCAAAGGACTTTTTTTGTGTCATACCAACACACTTTTCCACATGACATAGCACAAAATACAATCCCTGATGTCCCAGGTTAGCTCACTAAGACCCCAGACTTAATGTAATACTTAAGTTTGAAAATGAAGAATAAAAATGCAAGCGGCTTGAATTTTATATGATATTTATAAGGTTATGTTATACTTGATAAAAAGAATAGTGTTCAAGAATAAAGTGTTCAACGTGAAGGAATCAATGGGCGTAAGCCAGGCTATGATCACAGTTTTGAGTAGTTGAATTTTAGTAGTTTTAAAATAAATGAATAATAATTTCATTAATCGTGACTTCAATCTCAATCAAAACAACCATGATGATTATTTTTCCCATAATTGGCCAGCCCTAATGCCTACCACACAATACGCGGATCAATTAACAAGGCAATTGCATCGACGTCAATGTATTAGTTGGAAGGTTTTATTTTGAAGTTGGCCTCCGCAGCGCGTTCCACGGACTATGTACGACCTGAACCGTGGCACCTGATCCTTACGGATGACTCATTTAAACATGTACTCGCGCCGTGTGACCGGGTTGATTTTTTACCAGCACAGACTGTAAAGTTGGCCGCATTTGCCTGTAAATTGGTCGCAGTGTTGAGCCCTGCAAACTTTGTGTAAAATACTGTTTACTTATGCATTTATTACGTTAACAGCTTGATAAATCTTTTCTTTTTATGCACACACTGCAAAAATTTTCAGAAAAACCAAGATCTTAAAACAAAAAAACTAATATATAATACAGTTCCTGAGCACATCTCCACCTAAACAGATTCCCTGTATTTAGAATGGAATGATGAAATATGTTTTTCAGACACAGCAAGAAGTGGACTTTGTTAAACTAACACAGTAAAATTACTGTTCAAGAAGACAAACACCAGTGTCCGCTTCTAACTGGGACTGATCTAGCGTCCCATTCCTGTGCTTACTACACACCGCAAATAAGACCATCACTTTTCATTACCTGCAGTTTCCCACCGAGCTTCACTCGATCATTGCCAAGGGATGCTAATGTAAACTGTTATGTTTTCCGTCCCTTGTTCAGAAGAAGAGCACCTTGCCAGGCAGGAGCATAAGGTTAGTTTGTTTGCGTGTGTAGAAGTGTGCTGGGTTTAATGTTTGTGTACTTTACGCATACATGCAGCACAGCACAGCAACAAGTGAGCAAGTGAATGTGTACGTGTATGTGCAGGAGTTATGGTATCTGCCACACAGACACACACAAACACACACCTCCCAGTCAACCAGATGTGCTCCTGACCCTGAGCTCAGCCACTGATATGCAAAGTCGGATGTCTACTTGGGCGCTCTTCGTTTCAGCGCCTGTACAACCAACTGTCACAAACAATGGGGGGGGCTAAGAAGAATGTGGGTTTGAGTTTGCAACAACATGCTCTCAATGTAAATCATATTTCACAGGTTTCACAGAGACAAGCCAGTCTGCTACCCAGCCAGTCACCAGTCAATGAGCAACAAGGTACTCTGCTGTCTTCTTTCCTTTCCTTACTGCTACAGGGTAATTGACAGCACATGCAATAAAAAAGCAATCAAACATATTCAAATATCTGTTTTAAGATATGGAAACAAAAAAACTCTAGTTCAATCGTACACACATTAGTATATCAAATAGAACAGAGGAATCAGTAGACGTAACACCAGGTCACCGTATCATGATCCTGAGAGTAGACTTGATGACAACATGGCCAAACACACTCTGCAGTATATACCTGCTACTCCCCGGAAAAAAAGGCCGGCAAGAAAGTGCACGCGAAGGGGCAATCGCAGTGAAACTAATCTGTGGTGCAAATCCTGCTGCGTCCCCTTGCACGCAGGGGAGTTTTACACAATATACCTCACAAAAAGAAAAACTGTGTAGTTGAAACATCCACACAATTGTAAATAGTACCACAGTTGCACACATTTGTAAATAGTTTGACAAATTGTTTTGTCAAATTGTTACACTGTTGAATGTAAATAAACGTATTTTGCTATCGAAAAACACGTTTTCATTGTTGGTGGTAGTGTTTTACAGAAGTAAAGCACTGTTTAGGTGTTTGTGGCATCATTCATGAAAAAAAAAAAGGTGTCAAATTCACTAGAGTGCATGAAATAATATTGTTTCACAAAAAGCTTGATTTCTCCGTATTTTGGTCCAAAACAGAGCATTTGGGTGAAACTAACCTATTTTCTATTGTTGATTACTGAAAAACGGAATAAGGTAGAAACTAACTTTTTTTTTCTGATGAAAGATGAGAGTTCAATCTTTCATTTGGTAGTATCTGTGTTTCCATAGTCCAAACACAAAATTTTCTGTGGACCTTGAAAGATCAGTCAAAATGCTTAAATCAGCTGGCACCCACATATCCTCTTTTCTGAACATGCTTGGCAGTCAAAGAGTTAATAAATGTAACTTTTAAAATGCAAAATGAAGAATAGTCATGGGAACTTGTTTTTCCTCAACAAAGATTTACAATTCATGAATATAATTTTCAGGGTGTGTGCTCCCCAATGACGAAGTGAAACGGTGAGCGGCAATGTCAATATTTTCCATGCTCGTCAGCCAACTTCTCTCAAAATTGCACTGGGGAAACATCGCAACCTGGCATGAGAGTCCAAAAAACAAACAAAAAAACATTGCCATATGCAAACTATAATCCCACAATCCACCATCCGGTCAGTGACGCACATGATTGGTTACAGTATTGTAGTAACCCTCTTGCCTTTCAAAACGGGTCACCGCCTGTAGGTTGTTGTTTTGACGCGTGGTTCAATGACGAAAATTCACAACACTAGTTTCAACTTTGCAATGATGATTTATTTAATTACAGTCCGTTTCAAGTTTGTTCACTGCTTCAGAATAAATGTTTCCATTTGGACAGAAAAACTTGATTCTATAACGTCCACGTTCAAGCCACGCCACAACCATGGTCTAAAACTTTGCCTTCTCCACTGGTAACACTTGACACTCACTGACTGCCATTAATTAAGTAGTCTCAGGCAAATTGGCACCACTGCTCCCCCAAGTGGTGGGAGGTTTAACAAAATAAACACATAACAGAAATGACTCTACAGTATAATTACATCACTTGTCAAGCAAATGGCACATTGCTGGTGGCAATGACGCATTGCAAACAGCTTTTCTTGTCGCCATCAAATTTTGAAGACGCTCAAAATTGCTTTGCAAGCACAAAAAACAGTTTGTGCACATAATAAGTGGTTTGCAAGTGCCTGGCTAACGGCTTTGCAACATTTTGCAATCTTGAACAAAACCTGACAAAATACCAACACTCGCTACATGCGTACACTCTTGCAAGGCTGCGCTGCTCAATGAGATACGGGCTTTAAACTTGGCATTAATAATCTCGCAAACAAAACAAAAAAAACATTGTGATGAGAGAGACTCACCACAAATAACAACAGAGGTATTAAAGTTGAAGTGAATAAATAGGTGTGTCCTTGTTTTAAGGAAAATCCGTAAAAGAAGAAGTTCTGATACACATTCGAAACTAAAAACAGTTGTTTTCATTGTATTGACCAAAACTAAATTTGGGGAATACTCTAGTTTGTTACACATAAAAGCCGCACCAGACTATAAGACGCAAGTGTTTTAACGTTACCGCACTGGGTTCCCACTACTTTATTTTCCACAATGAGGGTGCAAATTGTCTCACTCTCGTTCTGTCTCTTCAACTGTATTTGTGCTCACTTGGTTTGTTTTGCTCTGTCTGACGCTCTTGCGCTTCCTTTATAATGTGCCCCAATGTGATCTGATATATAAGCCGCATTTTTGTATTAGCCGTAGGATCGAACGCAAGTGAAAAAAGTAGCGGCTTATAATAACTGTATTCTTGCTTTAAATTCCAATAACATCCATGTGCAACCGCTTCATTGGATATAAGATATTTCAAGATTTCAAGATAGTTAATCCCCAGTTGTACCTGATGCTGCATCAATAGGAATGTAACAATGTAAAAACAATGATCCCAATATCACAAAGACCAATGGGTTTGCAAAGAAATGGAAACGTGATGTGACAATCTTCTATTAATGTCCAGCCTCTCCTAACTTAGAGGGGGGTTGAAAACAAAACAGGGTGGAATTGTGTGGAATCATTATTCTTGACGATTGCGTACACAAACACTCACACACACTGACCTGCACTCAAAAACACACAGCCACACACTGAAAGCATCCTGTGACCCTTTCTTTCTCCCTACTCCATCTCTCTTATTCTAATCTCAGGCTAATCTTTTCTCATTCTTACCTCCCCAAACCGAATCATATTTCACTGCCCATATCTTTACATTTTCTATTATCCACCACTGAAAAATGTGGCCAATGGAGGTGCTGTTTTGAAATACAATATGAATCACCTAGTCCTAGATGAAGATATGTTGTGGGTATTATATTTTTATTTATTTTTAATTCACAGTTAAGCATCACTAGCCTCTGTCTGTTATGGTTACCATGCTCTTACTTCAAGACTGCAGTGAAGTGAGTTTTCTTCTCCGACTCAGTGAGTGACATTTTATAAGTAGCAACACTATGTAATAACTTTTCTCCTTGAATACAAAGGTTAATTTTAAAAAGACAAAGTAGCCTCTGCTGACCACCAGATAGTGGTGTCTGATTAGACTGGGACATAAAGGAAATGTACACAAACTGAGTGCCAGTGCACATCGCTGGACATTCTGGTGGATGGAGCTGCCAGTCCCCCACGCATCTAGGAAAATTGGCGACAGGAAGTAGACTGCCCTTGGCCTAAAAATGGGCACATCCTCATTTTTGTGCTGAGGCAAGTCTAGTTTAGCCTGTTTGTGAATTTGGCAAACACTAAAAAAGCACTGAGCAGAATGCGAACCCGTGCCTTCCTGCTTATAGGGTGATGGCATTAACCACTACACCATGGGTATGCGTTCACTGGCGCAAATATTTTACTTGTACGGTAGTTTACACAAGCGTCGGCCACCACAGAATCTTCATGGATTAGGGACTTGCAATATCCAACTTGTACAGTTGCACATGTATCTCATTATGTCCTATTCATCAAAGTGAAAGATGAACTCACTTGGACAGAATGTTAACTGATAAAGGCTACTTTTATCACTATCTTGCAAGCATGGGGGTCTCAGAGAAAGTGGGTTGTGTTTACTCCGCAGAGGTGGTGCGGGGGTGGGTCCTAATTGCACACATCACAGATTGAGTACCCGCTCATTTTCTCAGGTTGGGAGGGGCTCGTGCTTGGAGAGCAAAATGGCCTAGAATTGCTCATAGAGCGGCGAATGGAGGAAAACACCACTTCGGTGGTGGCATTAGCATTTTAAAATGGTTAAAAGCTCCAAAAAGTTAATTTTTTTTCATGATACTGACCTTTTAAAAAGCTTTAAAAGCCTGGACACGTACCAGTTTTTTGGTTTTAGTTTTGTTTTGATTGTCCCCCTTTAGAAACGCTTGTTCCCCTTTAGGAATGCTACAAGGCTTACCTTGCTTTCTTTATAGACGTTTCACATTGCTCGGCAGAGAGCCAGCCACCATTCTACGTCAGTACGCACTGAATTCATTACGATATCATATTTATGTTAGTAACAACCAGATAAATAATATAGAGCAAACTTGTCATTACATTTGGGGTTTCTTTTAAGACTGTCCCTATTTGTTGGTGTTTTGTCCAAAAGGAGAAGAATTTTATTCGTCTTTTTTTAAATACATTTTTTAAATGTTTAAAAAAAATTCTTGTTTTGTACCAAAAAATAAAAACCCTTAGAGTAATCGTGATTTCAACCAAAATAATCGTGATTATTATTAATTAGTTTTTTTTATAATCGAACAGCCCTCCTTTGAGGGTTTTCGGATTGCATGTGGTAATTGTAACATCAAAGCCTTGTCAATAATAAACACTGGCTCTCCTGTGACTACTGCAAATTGATTACATCAATCAAAAGCTGTGGCAGGGGAGATCAAATCCTGTCAAGCAAGACACATCAGGTTAATAAACAAAGGAAATTGAGGTTGAACCAAGTGTATAAAACAAGGGCATAAACAATATGGAACTGAGAAATAACAGCCTGGATGAAAAAAAAGAACAAACTAATTTATTTCTGTGCAGAGTAATGTGTGTGTACATGTGTGGTTGTTTACGAACCTACGCATGTCTGCATGTGTGCAGCTGCTGTTAAGAGTATGTGTGACGATGTCTGCTTCCATTCATATGTGTTTAATTAAAAGCAGTGTTTTGGCTACCCAAGCCACCACCACACACACAAACACGCACTTACACAACAACTCGGCAAGCAAGGGAGGGTGGCTGGCCCTAATGTGCATAATTAACTTAACCCCCATCACTTGACTTTAAAAGGGCTGTTTGGAGGACTGAGCCAGGCAAATGGAGGCTGAGAGTGGTCCTTTATGTCTAAAATATTCATTACTACATTTCAGAGCATTTTCAAGCATCCGCTGATTTTTGTTTTCTCGTTCGCGAGGACATATTGTTGTTAAGCACTTCTGAGACGACCAGAGAGGCTTGTTACAGGAATGGGGACAGTCACCATTACAAATAAAGAATCCCCACAAATTCACATATTACACAGACACTTACACAGCAAATAACAAATCTGGAAGTGTTGTATGTACTGTAGTACTCTCCGTTACCTGTATTGTAATACTCAATGACATGACAAGAAAGAAAGTATTTGCATGAGAAACAATCGTCGGGAAAAAGAAAGAATGACACAAGTAGAAGAGAATGGCCAATAAAATCCCTAAGCCCTCCAGCCCAGTCCTTTTTCTTTCTCCTCCTCTTCACCCTGCTGTGCCAGAACTGACTGCTACCAGCCATACACTTCACCTTCCATCAGGGTCATGGCGCCAGCAAAAGGTCAACAAGACAAAAGCTGATTGGCTGGGACGGCTCCGGTCAGCATCGGGTAGCCAATGGGTATCCTGACACACCTGATGTGACACACACCGCTTTAAGCATCCTCTACAGAACAAGCCAAAGTTAAAACAACAGCCCACCCTGCAGTTTTGCAAATGAAATGTTCAAATATATATATATATATTTCTGTACATTCCTTCTGTCGCTCTCATTCATTCACCAGTTAGTTGACTTATGCAGAAAATGTGGGTGGAGGTAATTGTTCACATTGTATTAAGCATACATGCCAACCTGAACAAGTTAATGTACAACTTGTTTTGGAGTAGCGGATGATGTGGTGTGTGTGTGGGGGGGGGGGGGGGTGTGCGCGCGTGTGTGCGTTCGTGTGTGTGTGCGTGTAACTCATAAATTGATAGCTGAGTGTAAATATCCACCATCCTTAGCCAAATTCCTGTCAATGGCTGGATAAATATTTTAAGCTAATAAGCCTCCAGCCACATTGATGGTTAGCTTTGCAAATGTGATTTGCTGTTTCTGGATAGTAAATCTATGAGGTTTGGACTGCATTGGAAAATGTCAGATGACTTTCATCTATGAATATAGATAATTATAAGAGCCAGTATTTCCCATGTTTTATATAAAAATGCTCCCTCTTGGGGGCTAATCAAGGATTTTCTTTTTCTCACTCTAATTAGATCCAACAAAATAATTGTAATACAGTATAAAAAGTTCCACCATCACAAAAGCAACTAAAGATGAATAACAAGGTCATGTTAATATAGTTATTGTGGTAGATCTGATTAGATTGGGAAGATTATAATTGTTTTTTGTGTTTTGTATGGATATTAGGGCTGGGCGATTTAGCCTAAAAATAAAATCTTTAACAAAAAATTTGATTTACGATTTTATTCAGATTTTTTTTTTTGCCCCCCTACTTTTTAAACACAATACACAAAAATAACAAGTTTTGCTTTAATTTTATCACTGTAACCTTTCAGCTCTTGGAATTAACGTGCCAAACGTCTACCTTGAATCAAATACTTCTGGAAACATAAATCATGTATGTACTGATTAAGTGGAAAAGTAAAACTTTTTGTGCCAACTTTGTTTTTAAAGATTAACGGTGCTACCGTGTCCCTCAATATGACCCCAAAAAAATACAGTATCACATTTTGGCTTTGATGAAGGAACTGTGATGAAGGTCTGTGCTTGTCATCACTCACAGCTGATTTCACAAGTATAAGTTATTATACAAATGGAGGTAGGTGGCTATTTTGTCGGCAACTTTCCTGCTAGCATTATTAGATTGGGCAATCCCCGGAGTGACTTTGGGATTACACCGCATGCATGTGTGTGCGTCTCCGCTCCGCCGGCGCAGCCGATTCGTTTTCATTCTATCAGCTTGTTCAAATTACACTGGCTGCGTGTGCACTGCGGATCTACTGCGGACCAGCTACATCGTGCCGGAGGCCGCCGCACGGATAGACCTATTTTTTATTTTTGCCGGACGACGCATCCGTCGGCATCCGTCAAATGGCAAACAAGCACAGAACACATCGAGCGGGACAGGAAGATCTATGCATTTTCAAAATAAAGATCCTATTTCGCAATCATGTCAGCAAAACGTCATAATGCTTAACACTAAATTCACTGCAGCAAACATGGACGAGGAGAGATTTCTAATGGAGGTGGATTATATACACGACACAACACATCCTTTTTATTTGGACAACCCAAAAATGGATGCGCATGGAACGTCACAGCAGAAGCTGTGGGAGTGGACGGTGAGTTCAATCAAAGTCCAACTGGCACATTATCGTGCGAGATCACGCGAGACACGGCGGGAAGTTGTGGCGACGGAGCTGCCGGACCACAGCTGTGCACAGCCGGTGAGTTTTATCCATAAAATTGATGTGTCCGGAGCACGCAGTAAAGACGCAGCGGAGCGGAGACGCAACGCACACGCATGCGGTGTAATCCAGGGGTGAGAAATTCTTGGCCTTCTGTAATTCAGCTATATTACTGTGTTTAGCCTGCCTCACTTCACCCCCTTCCATCTCCTTTCACTATGTTTTTATTTTGTTTTGTCACTTAAAATAGGCTGTTATCAGCGTTACCAGCCCAGTATACTACATTTCATAAGGACATTGCAGATGCTCAGCGTTGCCGTTGATAGGCATCACGGCGAGTGAAAGTAAGCTTTGTCGTACCGACTAAATAAACGTGACTTTGCGATGTTAACCGCTAAACTAAGTGCTTGCAAGGCGTGTCCGTCTCGACGAGATGGCGTACAAGTTCTGACCGTGCAGTGACCTGAAGGTGGACATTTGTATTATTCACTTAAGCTTGTAAATGTCTACAAGCAATCATGGTAAAATTTACAGCAGGCCTAAGAGTTCCTCGCTCCAGCGATTGACGAATATCGGAGCCAATAACAGCAAAAATAACGCTAGCAGAAGAGTTGCCAGTCATGGCAAAATAACCACTGCCTCTACCAGGGATGGGCAAACTCGGTCTTCAAGGGCCGGAGTCCAGCAGGTTTTGGATGTTTCCCTTCTCCAACACAGCTGATATACGATCAGCTCATCAGCATGCACTGCAAAAGCCTGATAGCGAACCTGTTGATGGGAATCAGCTATGTTGGAAGAGGGAAACCTCCAAAACCTGCAGGACTCTCTGCCTTCGAGGACTGAGTTTGGCCAACCTTGGCCTATAGAAATGACATCAGGCAACTTCAGCAAAATACGTGGGGCTAGGTAGCGCTTACCTGGGGCTTCCCATTTTTAGCAAGTGATGAAACTCACTGTATATATACATAGGTGCCGCATCATTAGGGAAGTGCAGCATGTGTGCCCTTTTCTTGTCATACGTGCTTCCTTGTGTAAATGTCACCTCCACAGTAACACAGTAAGCTGCTTTTTAGCGGGAGTTGTTTGCTGCTGTTACTTGTTCCTCTCGTACTGTGTGAGGAAACAAAAGGCAGAGCGAAAGCTACGGAAGCCCATGGGGGCTAAATGCAGGGCGCAATGAAAGAGGGAAAAAATATAGATTTTATAATTTTTCAAATCTTCTACAACAACAAAAAAATCCAATTATTCTAAAAAAAAAAAAAAACATCGATATAGTGCCCAGGCCTAATGGATATAGTAAAACTATCCATCCATCCATATTCTGTATCACATATGTAGGTGTGCACCAATTACTCCATTAACTTGCATAATTGGATTTCAAAAAAATATCTGCCTCAAAACTTCACAGGGATATTTTTTCCAAATGGACTATTGTTTCTGCAATCGCACGTCCCCTGTGCAGAAATAAGTTGGCACAATGATGGCAAAACAGGAGGGAAAAAAATCTGTAAAAGACATACAGTATAATGTCCTAAATTTGGGATTATTTCGCATTTAACAAGGAAGATAAAGTGCAATGCGTTCCACAACAGCATGTCTACAATCCGCAAAAAGAATTGTGTCGATGTTAGCTAATTTACTATAGCCAACTATCTCAAGTTAGAGTGTGCTGTAATGTTACAATACCTGCACATGTTACTATGATTAGAAATGAAAAATCAAGTTCTATCAAATGAATCCAATAATTAATTGATTGGATAATCGGTATAATACTTGATTGTAAAAATGTTCCACAGCCACAGCTAGATAAATAAAAAATAATTGTTTATATATGTATAGTTAAACTCTGCCTATTTGCAGTTCGCTAGTCAGGAATGAGCATCCAATCCAAGCTGTAAAAACCTTTCTAGAGCACTGGTTCTCAACCCCGGTCTTCGAATATCACTATCCAGCCTGTTTTCCATCTCTCCCTCAGCCAGCACAACTGAGGATCGTTATCAGGCTTCATGCAGAGCTTGCTGATTCAAGTAGCCTTGGATGCAGAGTGCAGTTCGAGGTGTGCCGCCACGTCGGGTGGACTTAAACGTTTGACTCTGCCCACAAAGATTTTTCAAAATGGTTTAAAAAAAGAAATAAAATTCCCAACAAAACTCGCAGATTTAATGATGTGCCGTTTTATGACGTAAAGTTATTTTTTAAAACACATTATGGAGCATCGAAAATTACAAACATTCAACCCTCAGTCAGCCGGGGCGGAGCTAACTAAACGGTTTGAGGAAGAGGCTGGAGAGCAGTACTACATGTCCCCAGCAGATAGCGCATCCCTGGACGGATGAGGTTAGTATTTGGGTTTCGGTCAGTTTTTAATTTTTGTTGTTCAAAAAAGTGTTCAAACAATACTGTAATTGTTATGTGGTAGGGTTATGGTTATGTTTAGGGTTTGGTTTAACAACAAAGAAAAAAAGAAAGAAAGAGCTTTGAGGTAGAAAATTGGTGTGGGCGGAGTCAAACGTTTAGGTCCACCCGACGTGGTGGCACGCCTCAAACTGCGTTCTGCATCCAGGGCTACTTGAATCAGCAAGCTCTGCATGAAGTCTTATAACGATCCTCAGCTGTGTTGGCTGAGGGAGAGATGGAAAAGAGGTTGGATAGTGGTACTCGAGGACCGGGGTTAAGAACCACTGCTCTAGAGTCTAAGATGGTCTCAAATTCCTGCCTAACAGGAAAGGAGTAAATGGCGTCACTGAAGTATTTTGAAGTGATACATTTGGACTGTCTGAGAGCTTATCATCTTAGTATTTCAAGGTGTCAAGTTTAATTTGGGTTGTTGGCTGAAGTTTGGGAGAGTAACATGTATGTCCACACACACTTCCAGTGCATTTAAAAAACAAAAAATCATCTACAGTATTAGGTGGTTTGTTTTAATGGTAATGTAAGATGCATTTGACTTGACATTATAGGGTTTGTGCATCATAGTTTTTTTTACGATCACGGTCGACTGGTACGGACTAGTCCCAAGTAGACCACAAGGGGTGGAGGGAACAAAAAATGTTTTTGGGGGGTGTGTACGTGCTATTCTAATTTTTTTCTTCCTGTACATTATAGCCCACACACCCTATCAGTCTCACGTCCACAATAAAGTATATTTTTTTTAAATAGTAGGTCACCTAATCTACAGAAGTGCGTGACCCGCATCACAGCAAGTTCTGCTTTATGCAGTCGCGTCGCCGACTGCCAATCGGCATGGAGAATGTACTAATATTATTACGACACACGCAGCAGTAGAACAACAGAGCACCTCCTCTTCTCCACTTGAAGGACCCCCATGTAATTCCCCTACAAACAAAAGCATGCGAGACATGGGGCAACACAATATTTCGTGTTAAGTCTGAAGCTAGGCTTATAGCTATTGATCATCTTGGCATGTGTGCGTTGCCGAAAGTAGGTCTTGCGTCAAAAAGAGACTGGGTACTTCTGGTTTAAACTCTTAATTGAGGCATTTATAACCATTTTGGGGGTCTTGCTTTTGCTATATATAGCAGGTCTTGGTCTCCGTTTTCCATAATGTTGGGTGTACTGTAAACTAAAATTAATCAATTAGTCAGCCGAATTCATCAATTTGATCATGTGAACCATAAACACGTTAACTTGGTAATGTTCAGTTCTATTACATAGCAATGCAACAAATATTAGAGATAGACCGATAATCGGCCTGGCCGATAACGCCGATATTGGGCATTTTGACGAATATCGGTATCGACCTTTTTTAAAATCCGATAGCCGATAAAAAGTAAATCTAAAAACATTCTTATCTCAGAGAGCTATTTATTAAAATTTTAGTTAACCTTTATAAGAGATGCTACTGACCCTGGGAACCTTCTGAACAATTTGTTTTTGTTTGACAATAAAACAAAGAAATGTTTGGGAAAAAAAATATTTACGGTAGAATACTGTAGAGAGCTATGGTATTTACTTGCTTAAGTTTCCATTTAAATTTTTAAGACATACTGATAACCTTGGGAGCTCCCTGAGCGTTTTGTTAGAAATTTAAAAGGATGTCAATTGTCTAAGATAAATAAATAAAAAACTTCTACATTTTGAAAAGTCTGACAATTGTTCAATAAACATTCTTTAAGACATTACAACAAAGTCAAGATTGGTATTTGTATTTTAAAAACGTTGGCGCCAATAGTACCCAGCCCACCCGACCCCCTTTTTTTTCTTTCTTTCCTTTTTACAGAATATGAATATCGGCTTCAAATATCGGTTATCGGCCTCCGTGACTACTAATAATCTGCATCGGTATCGGCCCTGAATAAACCATATCGGTCTATTTCTATCAAATATATTGCTTCATGTACCTTTACCAACCCATTGAAACCACTACGCTACTACTGTAAGGCAGTGTTTATATTTACCCAGTTCACTTCTAATACACATCAGCATCAGGAGTGTGTTTTCACTGTGCTCTTGCAAGCCAGAGAAAATATTTGCTCGTCTCAGTGCTCTCCCCCATCTTGTAAAAAACACTGCTCGCCAAGCAGCTGCACATCCCAACATCTTTATTCCCACATGCACAAATCAGTGCACACACGCACACAGTAACCATATATACACTCAACAAAAATATAAATGCAACACTTTTGTTTTTGCTCCCATTTTTTAGATCCAAAACTTGTTCTACATACACAATATCACCATTTCTCTCAAATATTGTTCACCAACCAGTCTAAATCCATGATATTTTTGTTGAGTATATTTTTATTAGAGCCTGGACTCGGGGCCCTCATCAGCACTGGAGATTCTCCTTCACAACAACGACCGAGTCCTGAATAAACTCGAATCGCTTATTTATTGTACTTCTTAGACTTTAGAGTCCAACATATGACAAATCAAATTTGATCACAATACTTAATGGTAAATGGAGTGCACTTAAACAGCGTAACAACATCATCACACAATCGCTAAGCCTGACATGTACCGTATTTTCACGACCATATTAAAAGGCACAGTCTCAGTTATGGGTTGTATTTCTGTATTTAAGACACATAAAACCGTAATATTGGGCGCATGCATGCTAAAAACAAATGGTAGCAACATAGCATGCATGCTAAAAACAAATGGTAGCAACATAGCATGCATGCTAAAATCAAACGGTAGTAAGCATTCTACCGTATGTTTTAAAAAGGCAACGGGAAAAAAACTGTGAGTTTGGTTGTACTTCATTCAATTATTATTTAACAATATACTCAAGTTACTCTTTGCCATGTAGCTCTTCAGACACGTTAGCCCAGGTGTCCACAGTCCATTCACATACGTGGCATAACTCATCCGGCCGGCGCTGCATCCCATTTTTTTTTTTTTGTGGAAGTGTGTTTGCATCTCTCATGTATTGCGCCCATGCTTCTCGCAATTTTACTAAGGATGCCCAGTTTCAATGTCCAGTGGTAGGAGTTCCTTCGTTAATCCTACCGAAATGATGGCAAGCTCCGACTTCGTTTTCTTGCATCCTACCCTTCCGAACCATGAATTGTGCCTCGTAAGCATTTTTCTTTGCTCTTTGCTGATGCCAAACCGATGTTGTTTTGCACAGTGCAAATACCGGCAGTATTCTGTTATTCGTTCCTGCTCGGTGTTGGCCGAAGTTCGAGTCGTCACCGCGATGCATGTCGTCAAAAAGGTGGGGTCAAAACGGGATAGACGAAGGCGTACCCTCATTATTAGGCATACTGCTCATTTTTAAGATTTTACATTTGAGGCTTTAACATTGATAGACCATCGCGGGACTCCCTGTTCAACATGGCAGCCACTCAGAGTAAAGAGTGGATCACTCACCATCATAAGCGGCAATCACGTTCTTGTGTACTTCTGTGACCGGTCGGAAAACACATTCTCTGACAACATAACAGATGATAGTTCAATGAGGCTCGCTTTACAAGCACCTCTCGTTTTAAATCCGTTACTGTCAAAATGCTCCCGTGCTTAACAGTACCATATAAAGAAAATGCCGGTTAATGTGACGTTACACCATTTGATCAGAGTCTGCTAATTATAATTTGAATGTTAATTATATATATATATATATATACATACACACACACACACACACACATACTGATTGTAGTTTCCTTGGTGTTTGACATTAACAAGGCAGTGACGAGGACTGGCTAGGTGTGGCTAAGGGTTTAGCCACAAACGTGATGTCATAGCTAACTACACTCAAGTGTGGCTAAGGGACTTTATACTGTTTCGGCACATTACAGGTACAGCAAATACTTGAATGGAAGAAAATTGTTTTTCATCATAGATCATCAATTGATGACATCTTTTCAGCAAGGAGGGGTAGAGAAGAAATTTGACACAGATTTATCGACACTCATTCTAACCGATGCAGCGAGGTCCACTCAGGTTTCAACGTGGGAACTCAGACACACAAACACATGTAAACCTCCTCCTCAAAAATGGTGTATGTATACTGTGTCTTATTTTCTTCGAGCTTGTGAAACATCATGACATTGTGTGTCAGCTCCACGAAGGTATGGCATTAAAGAAAACATTACAGTGCCTTCATAGAATTTAGACCTCCCTTCTTGTGGAATATCAAAGCCAGATGAGATGTCAAAAGCCTATATTAATCAATTTCAAACTGAACAGAAAATTGTTTCCTACTCTACACATTAACAGCTCTGATTTCGAAACCTCTAAAAAAAGATTTCACCTCTTTTAAGTGAGAAAAGAGAGGAGGCGGCATGGAATGGAATAGAAAGAGAAGAAAAGAAAAATGTCTGTCTAATTAGGAGTAATTACAGTCTTTTCATTTCAAACTTGATGAAATAATTTGATTCTTTTTAAAGATGGGGTCTGGTTTGCCTCAACAGACAAAGCGCCCCTACGTCGAAAGTTGAGAACTGTAGCTGGACAATGGTGGTCCTTTTGAGACCTGTGTATGACACCAGCCCATAAATCATGGAAAAGGTAGGCTTCAGACAGTTATTTGACTGTGCCTTGCTGATGACTGCCATACAAAGGTGACCCACATTACTGACAAAATAAATATGGGCAATGGATTGGTTGAGAGAGAATAAGGACCTGTGGCACCACAAAACACTTTATCAGTAAAGGTCCATGTTTTTTTTCAGTTTGTGATGACAAAGCAAGAAAATTATACAAGATTCCTCCTGTAAATATCAGCAAGCAAATAATTTATACACGTATTTAAGGCAAGCTGTAAAATGTCTGAAGTCCTTTTTTATGTTTAACAAATTTAAAACACTCATAAATCCCTCTGTTTCTACCAAGCACTGCCTCAAATGTTCTCCAATCTCGTTACTGTAAATTTATAGGATCGTCGTCCGCAAAACTTTTCTTGGGAGTGGTAATATGGCGGCCTCACAGCTCCAAAAGTCTTGGCCTATCAGCTATCCAGTTATACATACATATTAGTGGTAGACCGCTGGGATAGGCTCCAATGCAGCCGCGACCCTTGTAAGGATAATAATAATAATAACGCATCAGATTTATATAGCGCTTTTCTAAACACTCAAAGACACTTTACAATGGAATGGATATATTGTTCATGCCCTCACACATTCACACTGCCCTGGGGCAGGCCAACTGAAGTGTGGCTGCCAATGTGCGCCTACGGCCCCTCTGACCACCACCAAACATTCGCACCTTCCATACACCAGTCTAAGTAACATTGAATAAACGGTTCAGAAAATGTTTCAGAGAGGAAACTAGTAGTCTGCTTAGCAAAGTTTAAATGTAAGTAAAAAAAAAAAAAAAGATTATCTAAAAATAAAAAACAGTTGGTTGTTAATTATTAAGTGTATGTGTTTTTTGTCTTCTGTATTTATGATTGTTTTTTAACCAAGCAACAATATATGTATTTTTATTTTTATCCAAATACGTTATTATTCACTAGAATTTTCAGTAGGATATCCGAGTTCCTCAGCCACGCTCCCTATCTAAGATAGCTAGCCTGCAACCCGCAAGCCATATGCCCATGCTGCACTCCAACTCCCAAGTTTTTGCTGACATAAACGAATATAATAATTATAGTGTTGTAAAGAATTAAATTTTTCTTAATACATTTCAAAGTTTGAAACACATTTTCTTGTTTTGTACCAAAAAATTATCATTTGAATAATCGTGATTTTAATTATTATTAAAATAATTGTGGTTATTATTTTTTTCATAATTGAGCAGCCCTAGCTGCCTATTGTTATATCAATAAGAAGCTATATTTCTCCTATTGTTTTTAAGGTAAACATACTGAGGTGAATAAGTTTAAGTGATGCTCCTCAGGATATGTCGTTATTGCAGGATGTTTCTTAAGTCCCCTATCTGCTGCCATCACCCTCCCCCATATATCGTCATTGTGGACACCGTTTTGAGTTTGCAATATTAAACGTCTGCGTAAAAATGTGTCGATGCACTTAGAAAAAGGTCTGCCTACTACATGTTCTTTCCAGCAGATTAGTGTTTGTGAGAACAATAAAGCCCTTTCTACATTCCCAGTTATCGACACTTATGGTACGCATGTGTATCCATGTCAGACTCAAAGAGAGTCGGAATATAAAAGCAACAGAGATGACGGAGGTCAGAGCCCCTTTTATGCTTACAATCATAGCAGAAGCCCCACTGGGCATGTAAAGCTGGACAAGGCATCGTCTTTTTACACACACATGCATGCACGCACCCCCCCCACCCCCCCCACCCCCACCCCCCCACACACACACACTCCTTCTCTCTCTCTCTCTCTCTCACACACACTTGGACACACACACAAATTGAGATATAGACATAACTACTCAGGCAGACCTCCCTTCTTTGCCTCTCGTCCACCTGGCCGTTTGATGAAGCCTCACTTGCTCATGACAACACATCGATTTTACTTCGAGCTGCCATGTAAGCCGTCCGCCTGGAGGAATCCATTAGGGCCAAACAATTCTCATCCTCCCATTGAGTGACAGCCATGACAGCCCCCACCCCCAATTGCCTCATTGCAGACTGACAGCTCTGCACTCAAACAGGCCTTTTTCACAGCAGCTCTAATAGTTTGAAATGCTTACCAATACCAGGCAGACACAGACACAAGGGGGCTGGATTAAGGAAAGGCAAAGAAACAAGCTTGCTGGTGGTATGGTGGCTGACAGGTGACAAGTCACAGCATCGGGTGGGACAAAATCTTTAATCTTCCAATGAGAACCTTCTGTTGAATAACTCGCATATGTCAGGGCTCTACACTAACTTCTGCACTGGTAGCCCTGGTGCAACCAACTTTTACAGTTGATCACAACAGCACAGATATAATCACGGCATTTTTGGCGGACAGCATGACTATCTTTACAATTGCATATCGTTGTCTTAATAGGCATAGCGTTGTTTTGTATGACGTAAAGATTAACTCAGATTGACTCAAAAATATATTGAAAGATTGACTCAAAAATATATTTGGAAAATATTTTACTGTAACAAGTTGGTCTGCAACAAGCAGTTGCTGACAATTAAAAAAAAAAAAGATTTTAAAAGACACAACAAAAAAGGCTTTGCTGTTATGTGAGCACTATTTTTGTTCAATTCAAGGGGACCAGCTCTATTAGAGGAGTATGGGGAGAGATTAATTTCAAAATTCACACGAATATACATCCACAATTTTCAATGTTTTTATGTCCACAAATGTACTTACTATGGAGGACCAAAAATACCAAAATAAAATTATTAAATAAATAAATATGAAAATAAAATATGTACTTCAAAAATAAATACAGAAAAATAAAAAAAATTGACATTTAAAAAAATAGTATATATATTATATAATGTATATATATATATATATATATACATAAAATAAATGTGTAAATAAATACAAAAATAAATACAAATTGAATGAAAGTGTAAGAGAAAATAACCTTAAAAGCATGTCTAAAAAAAAAAAAGAGGACAAGTACAGCAGCTTTGGTAAATAATAGGCCTCATAAAAATGTGATATTCTCCTGAATTTTTCAAGCCACGACAGCTCATTTCCACGACTTTCTGCCACTGGTAGTGTTAAGGTCTCAGGACTAAGAGGTTGCCAGCTATACATACTCAACTTGTGTGTGTGTGTGTGTGTTTTTTAACATACAGGGAGCCCTCAAGTTACGGCAGAGTTCTGTTCCTACGCTGGCGATGTAACCCGAATTTCAACTTAAGTCGGATTTCAACATTAAAATTGACATTTACATAAAAATATTTTGTACAGTTATTTCAAAAAACATATTTGCGCAACCCGGAACCAATATTTTGTTTTTCCACAGGGACATTCATTGCTGATGGACGGCAGAGCGGAGCTAATGGAGACTTAAACACGGAAATGTGACGCGCCTGATGGCGAGCTGACCTGCTCAATGGATGTCCGTTGCTGGAGGTAACAACAACAAAACTTTAAAATGATTTAAAATGGCTTGATTATTGAAGGAAATTAACGAAAAAGAAGATGCTACGGACGAGGCACCGGCGCCGTAAAGTCGAAACGACATAGGTTGCGTGCAACGTAGCTCAAAGACTCCTTGTTTTTTAGTTGGTACCTGTTGCTCTTTTTTGAATGGCTTTAAATCTGGCAGGGGCCCTTCTAGGTCTCAGTCTTTTTTGCATAAAACCGCATCTCTGGGGAGCCAAAACAGCCTCACATCATCCTCCCATTGGTTTGAACAAAAACCATCAACGCAACGAGACTGCATTACCGTGGTCCCTCGCTACTTCGCGGTTCAACTTATCGCGGCGTTACTATATTGCGGATTTGTATTTGGGTCTAAAATTCATACGGGATTTATCTTCGGTTGTGCCTCAATATTTTGCGGGTTTTTAGGGGAGATTATTTCAGAGATCGTGTTTAAAAAAAATACGATTTTTTTTACTTGTATTTATATTTTGTTTGTTTTGTTTTTATTATTTTTATTACTTTGGCATTTTTGGTCCCACATAATTTACAAGTTGTTTTTCTGTGCATTTTTCAAGACACACACACACACACACACACACACACACACACACACACACACGTTACGCTCATTCTGCTAAGAAGCAAGTAATAAGAAGCTAGTAAACAATGACCAACGTTGCAGCTAAACATGAATCAGATGGCCATCCAGGACTTGGCGTTATCTTCCGAGGATTAGGCTATTTTGACAAGAGACGTTCTTTACTCTAAAATACCCTGTTGAATCACTTGAACAAGTACCACTCAAGTGATGATGTGCAAAGCAGGAAAATCTGAGTGAAGGTTACTAGCTAGCCGTGCATCCAGGGGTCCAAATGGTCATCTTCTGATCATACACATTTGCAAGAACACCAAATGTAGGATCATAATTTTAAATGTATAATGTTTACATCTTATGACTTAGACAGTCCGTTGCACTGTTGAGTAGTGGTACAACAGATCAACATTGATCCGTAGATGGTTTGGATCAGGCCTCACCGTTCAGATCGTGCATAATCCGCGGATTGGTTGGTGGAAAAAAACAACAACAAAGTGTGCATTCACACGAAAGCAACATGATTAATTCACATTCAGTATAATAGCAGAAGAGGAAGTTGAAAACCTTTGTGGAACACGGAAGTTGTATTTTGTTAATTTGGGGTGAAATTGGTCCTCAAATTAATGATACAGGATTAGTTTTTTCCTGCCTCGTTTCAACACCATTCAGGCACGTCAAGGAAGTTGAAACATGCTCAATGTAACACGCTGGCCTACGCTAACTTCAAAATAAAGTTTACCAATTAATACATTGACTTTTACTTTGAAGTTGGCCCACGTCGTGGCGTGATGGCTAGCTTGACTTCCTTTTTTTTGGATTTATTTATTGTAATTTTGATTAATATTAAAAGGTGCATGTTGCAAGATACATAGTGTTTGCAGATTTTCGGGCGAAAAGCAGAATGGAAGTCAGCGATGTGAAAGCGCCCAGTGTCGAGACGTTAGTTAGTGGTAGTTTTATTGTGCATTGCTTATCATAAATTGGGGTTTTACCTTTTTAGCAAGCTGTGGGTCCCGTTTCATCCTCTTAGGTCTCTCCACATACTACAATATTCACGCTGCTTCAATATTGATCCACGTCCTCCCGCGACGCTTGTGCGTCTTCAGTTTTGCCCTTTTTGTCACAATTGACATTGTTATCTTTTCCTGATCGGTATCCTGACCGTAGTCCTTGGGCGCAGGGGTGATTTTTCCCTCCATGGTCAGAGTCATCTCTGGGGACAACTCCCGATGAATGTCGCCAAAGTTTCGGCCCGATGGTCAAACAAAAGGACCCACCGCGAGACGGAGGGTCGCACTGCAGTGTTGGTTCATTATTATTTTGACACACTTTTATATATGCTTGTCTTTTTTTCCACGGTCGTGTCCACACACTCCCAAACACTTCCACCTTCACAGTGCTTGCACGGAGTGAGCGAGCAAGCGTGCACGGGCTTGACGTCACACTCAGGGACAAAACCTTAAGTTTTGGCCGTAAACCGTAATAAATTTTTCACTCTACAGGAAAATAGGGGCAACAGCCATTGTGCCACAGTAGTGCCTCCTATCCATTATACAATTCTTAAAACATGTGTGGGTGAAAATATGGTTATTTTAACACTTCAATTTGCTTCAATCTTGCGACATGCACCTTTAAAGTTGCGACCAACATCAACACAATGCTATCCCGAACTCATATTCAATCGCTAATTTAGGATGCTAAGAAACCGCTTATTATGATTTACGATTACAATTTTAAAATAATGTGAAGTCATTATAGAACCAACCCATCCACCCGCATGGCAGCAAATGGTTACCGCTGTGCGAAAAGCATGTACTTATATGAACCAGTTCATGGCAAAGGGTTGGGGACCACTGCTTTATAGTGCATGTTCTTCATCACAACGGCCACTCAAGGGAAAAAAAATGACCTCACATGAAATTAACCTGAGAGGAAATTCTAGTGACAGACATACATAGCAATATGCTAAAACATGACTGAATGACTGAACAAGTACCCAGTGATTAATTAGCTAATAATGAAGTCACAGGGCAATATGCATTTTCCAATTAATTAAACCTTGCCACGCACCATGAATCAAGCGTAACTGTCATTGTTTTACTAATTAAATATATACATTTCCAAGCAATAATAATGTTGATTGTGTAACTGCAGGGCTTGTCCAGGAGGAAAAGCAGGATGTGTGTGGCAGGCATTGACTCCACTCCCAACACCCCCCAAACCTTCAACAAGCTCACAATTGTGAAGGCAGCCAGCATGATCAAGACATGCTTGGTTACAGATCAAGTTGCAGGCCCTCTCACTTTATAATATATTATCTATTATCAACACAAATGATCAACAACAAATCTGAAGGAATATGTGCATTACATTTAACTATAAAAGTACTCCTTATAAAAGGAGAAGGGTGCAAAAGTAGGTATACAGTATAGTAGTACACATATGAGGAATCACGTATTTTAAGTTGTTTCTGTTGTTTTTACTGTACACAATAAACACAGCAATTATTGCATGTGGTCTCTTATAACTGTATACCTACTTTTGCACATTGCTGGCATTGGGTCGAAACCTCTTAAGTCATAATTTGGTAAATTTAATATATTTTCAAAATTCTTTACTGCTGGCCAGTCCACACGTGTGGGTGTTATTTTTACAATTATTGAACAATCTATAGTGTTCAAAATGTTTTGCTCTCTTTGACGATGCAACGTTAATGGTTGAACAAATATTAAATTTTTGGTTTCTCCTGAAATGTGACTATTTTGGTGGTAAATCTTTTCGACAACACCAGGGATGTATATACTGTGTATATATATATATATCGTACAGCTTCGCATGCAATAATCCTTCATGCAAATAGAAGGTCTATTCAAGCATAGTGACACAGTGTCTGTGCTTTCATTGCACACAAAGAGAATTTCATTACCTAACATTTACAAACGCACAAGCCAAGTGATGCAATCGTTATTCTGAATATGTTGTTTGTCACTGTTGGCAAATAGCGGTATATTTTTCTTCCCAACAGTTTACACATTAATTTGCTGAAACAAGATGTTGTAAAATTATGTAAACACATGCACACGAATTTCAAGTGCCTTGTGACACCCGCATGTATAATGAACAATATGAACCACTGCCATCATTATACTACACAATATCACTGCATCCATAATGAAGTGCCGATTTGATGCCTTGACACAAAATATCAGCATTCAATTGCTTTTCATAAAATGGCATTGATTCATGTGGACACACGCGCAAGACATACTGTAGAAGATACACACTTCAGTGGCAATTAATCAGAAATTCATGAATGGAGCTAAGCATTGCTTTGTGCTCTAATTATTTTAGCTCTCAAACTGTTATTTATTTGTGTTTTTTTACAAAAGACAGATACTCACTCTTCATGTCAAATAATTAACAAGTGCAAAATGTTCAGAAAGAAAGGAATTGCGCTGACATAAGTACAAATGCACATGATGATTACATAACAATCCACCGGCAGCTAAGAACAACTTATATTTTCAAAAGATGTCTACAAGTTGCAGCCTGATCAGTTTGTTTTGTTTGTTTGTCTATCTTCTTAAGTTCTTGAGCGAACTTGGTCTTGTTGCAACCAGTGTGCGCCCTGGGCTGGCATACTAATATGGCCTTGGGTTTGAATAAATTACTTTTCAGATTAGCAGGAAGGATGAATAGGTTTTATTTTTAGAGATTTGAATATTTGTTACATTATTAAAAGGGGGTACATCCTTTGATTCTCCCCATGTCTTTTTTTCTACCTTCTTCCTCAGTGAGATAGTCCCCAAACTGCCTACCTGTGTAAAAACAAAAGTCTTCGTTGGACATGAATATGGCTTAGGGATATGAAAGCAGCGCGTCTCTTCCTTCTGTAGCCTGGCGATGTGCACGGCACGCCACACAAATTCTGTATTTACTGCCACAGCACATTTCTTTCTGCCCCCAGTCCTGCTTCCTTCATTATTCACTCAAATCTTTTGTTATAGAGATTACATTATGTGGGAATAAAGTGGAATTATAAATAAAAGTGCAAAATAAAAGAACAGATTATTTTCCTTAACTCTCTCCCAAAAGTAATCCAATGATCCGATCAAAATATTTTGAGATCCCTGTTGTATTTCAGGTTTTCATTGCTTTTTGTACACTGTCTTACTACTACAGCTATGTTAAATAAATTTAATTAATACATGTAATAATAATATATCATGCATAATAATAAAAATAAAAAATTAAGAAAATTGTTCTGGACACATATCTCTATTCCATAGCAAAGACTACAGCTCTCTTAATCTGGTTTCTCAAATGGTTTTATGTCAAAGGAGCAACAGAATTTCTGCAGCATCTGAATTTACCACGCTAGAAACTCACTAAAGTATAAGCAATTCAATTAGTAAAATATATGTGCCTTCACCCCATATTGATCTATATTGGTCTGTATAGTTAGTGATGCAGCAGACTATTGACTAACAATAGCACCAATGCCCCCCGCACCGCCTCCAACCCAAATACAAACATTTTTTAAACAACCCCCACGGCCCCCGTCGCACCTAAAGGGCATTGATATATCTTTCATTTTTTTCCACTTTATTCTGCCCACGGGTGTGTGGACGGGTTAGTGGGTATTTCAAGCATTTTAAACTTGAGGTTGTGCTTGTGTGTGCGTGTGTGCGTGCGTGTGATGGGCTGATTAGGCTGATGGCCCGAAAGAGGACAGATGACCAACAGAGCAGAAGAAACTGCAAAAGCCAAATAAATCCTCCATCCTTCCATCACGTCAGGAGGAATTCTGCGTCGTGTGAGACACCCAGTCAAAGTGTTATAATTACCACTAGCAACACTACCAGCACCACCCGTGGCAGATCGGCTTTTGCGGACGGATGGCCTTTTTTGGATTCACAAACAGAAGGAGGGGGGATGAACCAGTTTATGTGTGTGAAAGGGGAGGGGTTGCCAATAAAAACAGCATTTTTTTTTAAGCGGGAAGTTTAAGCATATTTGTCTGCTCTATTTATATGATTTATATATTATTTAGTTTTTAATCACACTAAACATGACACTTAAGTATGACAGTTTTATAAGAAGAAAATAATAAAAGGGAGGATTTTTTTAGAATTTGAATGGAAGATGGGGTGAAATTGAATAACACATTCAGTATGAAATTTCTCCAAAAGAGAATTTGTGTCAAGCAATGCAGCACAACCTCCCAAAAAAATCATTGCATTATATAACCCAGTGGCATATTTTCTTGCCCTGAGCAACATCCTAGCAGAACCAGTCCTTTGCCATTAGTTGTAAATCGAATACAATTTCATGGCATCTACAGAGTGCTTCACCAAAGATTTGTGTTGAGGCATTCATGTGGGCTTGAACACAAGGAGCAGAAGGGACATCTCACTTTGCTCCATCTCATTCCAAACTGGCAAGCTGGCTGTATACGGTCTCTCTCGCTCAGACACACAAAGCAGCGGGTGGTGGGGTGGAATGCAATGTTGTGTGAGAAGAGCAAGTGTTCTCTGGCACACTAATCGTCAAGACAGAAATAAAAAAAAGAGAGTTGGACTCAGTCACAACATGTATGGCCCTTTAAACAGAGAGTCAATAAAAGAGCTTAAGATATTTGTCTTTTCAGCTGAGGCTGCTCGGTCACACACACACTCACATTATTTTAAATCAGGGGATTCTTCTAAGTGTCTTAAACACCACAGAGAACCCTAATCAGGATAGACAAATGAGTCTACCCTTATCTGGATTATTACATGACTGGGAGATGTCACTGGAATGTTGCTGATACTTAAAAAAAATGAACAGCATATGACAAGCTGCACAGAAATGTGTGAAGCAAAGCACATCATCCTCAGTACTGCATGGTCAATACCTGCAGGCACCACAGCAAGGGCTTTCACACATACAGTTACTCAAGCCACCCCCAAATTGTGCGTGCACACACATAATATTGGGATGCTTTCACAACAATGGTCAGCCTCTGAATCCACAGGGAGAATTGATTTTTTTTTTCACTTGTTCCCCCCCTCGGAAGGCACGAGGCAGCTTTTTAACCTAACACTCTAACCTGAGTGTTAATGCATAAAGAGACATCGTGTCCCATTGATTTATTGGTGCCGCCAGAGTATTTTCAAATGTCTGAGAGGGAGAAACAACATGAGAGGGTTATGATGAAAGGATCATATGCACTGTAGTCATGAAATAAGTAAGCACATTTTGGACGACATCGGCAATAATTTATACCAACACCGACAGACTGGGGCAAGATCTGAGGTGGGCCACCTTCCCGCAGGCGTTGCTATAGAGAATTCTGCACCGACCGAGCGGGCCGGGTTTCTGAGGAGGACCCACTAAATAAATTGACTTTTGTGCTATTGTATGTGTGTATGTGTACCAAGTTATGTGTTAAATGTTGCCCACTCTGTATCTATTGCAACAAAAATGTTTTAGTTAGTAATTAGTTGATAATTTTGCAAATGCTGCGTGCGACCTGTAACTGGGGTTCAGAATAGAAAACAAAATGAATATGAATATGTGTGTGTTTCTACTCTGTGAATCACATTCTGTCTGATAATTACTGTTAAAGATAATAATGATTAATAATACATTAAAGAAAATTCAGAAAAAAATCCAAGCCATAAAACATGTATTTTTAATAAGAATTTCTGTGAATCAAAAATCTCAATTAGTAACAACAAGTAAATTGCCATGCAAAGCATAATTACTGCAAGGTAAGAAGGTATTATTCACAGTCACTTTAGTTTACCACATTAGTACAAGACAGGATGCAGGGCTAAAATTATGAATTCCATTCCATTCCCATATCTGTCCTATTCTGATTTAGATGGATGAATAATAATTAACTCCTAATTATTCAGATCACTTAAGGCACTTTCTGAATCCACAAAAGAGATGCAGCCATGTCTCTCAGCCCACTTCAGCTGCTATCATGAAATGCAATCCTATAACATGACCAATAACAACATTGTGAAACGGAAAATAAATACTTGAATTCTGGCCTCTTTTCTGTCCCTCCACCACCATCCATCGTGTTAGTTCCACCCATTACTATCTCTGAGGGTCTTAAGGAAGCACACTTCCTTTAAATTTACACATGCAAATTTCAAGATATGATTTGCATTTTAAAGTATTTAACTCCCCATATTTATTGGGCTTTGAGGACTTGCTGATCATTGATTTATGAGCTTCCAGCAATCGTATTTCCATATTTCATGTGGATTTTAACAACAGTAATAATTCAAATATGCAAAAAGTTGTTCCTTGAACGATATCTTTAATTATATTCTCAAAGCATCATTCTTTTTAGCCTCTTTTTTTCCACAGCAGATGACAATGGCTATGGAACAATAAATTATAATGTGTCATGCAACTTTGAGGAGCAAAACTCGAGTCCAGTACCTTATCTACAGAAAGACATCTTAAGAGTGTTTCCCCATCTCTACCAATACAAACAGACTTGCAGCACTCTGCTGCACGGGCACTTGTGTGACCTTGTCCCCAAACCATTTATTAATCGTGACATTCTTTCACCTCAAATCCAATCACACATAGTGAAATTTGTCTCTTATGTGCAACCAAAAACAAAACAAAAAAGCAAAACGTGCATAAAAAAAGACCTTCCCCCTCCGTTTTGCCCCAAACACACAAAGTTTCTCTGTCACCTCTCCTTATTAGAGTTGTCACAGTCGCCGCATGCTCTTATGAAAGCAGTCACCCTCCACATGATTAAAAGTGGCGGGTTCCCAGCACCGTTTGGCCTATCAGCACAAGTGAGCAGCTATCAAAGCTGTCTGGAGTCCTCCATGCCCATATTCACATTGACACCCCAGCACGGCATGGAAACTTTTTAGAATTGCTCACCCATATATCAGTATGTGTGAATAATAGATTTGATTAGTGGTGTTTGGTTGCAAAAGGGAAAGGGGACATTTTATTATCTTGTTCACTTGGTAGACTGCATACTGAGATGCAATATGAACATATAAAACAGATTAATTTAGTAGGGGAGTTTTCACATTCAACCTTGGCCCCTGGCCCCAATGAACTGCACAACAGCATAGCGCATTAAAAAATGATGGCGCTAATCATTTTGTATGTCAGGTATGTCAATCTCAAGTACAGTTACAAGAACAACAGAATTACCAATAGATTACTGCGACAAGTACTACTGCCCGCAAATCATTTTAACAATGTAGCTTCATTATATGCATTGTAACGCAACACATCCAACATGCAATAAGGCACATCCCCGAGCAAGAAAAACATACATTAAAATATGTCTATCTGTAGACAAATGTGCTAGTGCACTCATGTAAACAGGCATGCACACGACACACACACAAAGAACATGAAAACTGTTGAGAAATAATCATTGTTTAATTGAATACACATAAATAGAATGAAATGAACTATACTGATAAAAGTAATACTAATGTGTAAAAATCACGGTACAGTGATTAAAAATTAATATCAATTAATGAGAGCAAAAATCTCATTATTTACGAAGAAATCTTCATTCATAATTTGCATTATTAAAAGAAACGATTTGGGCTTTAAGCACAATGGAAGGGACGCGACATGAGCACAAGAATATTAACATAAAGGCCCTTGAAATATGAAATGTAATTGTTCAACAATCATTGCGGAGACTTGCACTTAGTGAATGCAACATATTTTACAACCCCCGGCAGACCACCTTCCACCATCAAAGATCCATTCTGATGATTTTACTTTATTTGTGTAAAAAAAAAAAATATGTTGAAAGCCGATCAACTGGGCTCATCAGTAAATCGCTCAAGTGGTGAAGTTAAGTGTGAGCTATTGTCTTAACCACTCCAAAAAGATTATGTTGTATGTTATTGCCTTTAACTTGCTCTAATTCACTGTTAACATAAACTGATTTGAATAAGCAGGACTCAAGAAGCTCTCTCATTAGATCCCAAATGTGTGTGTCAACATAATAGTATTAGGTACAAACATTTTGTAATGCCGAAATTGTGTCTCTCACCCCCTGCTTCATAAATTACTGTACAACAATAAGAGATGTGTTTGTGCATTTGTACTCAATTCCTTAAAGTGCAGTATAGATTTTTTTTGTCTTTCGTTATCCTGAATATATCTATTACCTTGTCTGTAAACTCATCAATTGATTTGAAATATTATGAGTATTATGTTCAGATTTGTTTAATTTGGATAATAATTAAGAAAGAAAAAAAATCATTATGTGATGTGATAAAAAAAATCAAATCTTTATCTGTTCTTATGCAGCATTTACCCAGCATGTTAAAATATTTCACTGGCTCTATTATCCTCAAAGAGGTGCTCCCTGAAGATGATGGTTTGGAGTTCATGCTTGTTTGCATTTTGCTCCATTGAGGGAAAACACTAGCACGAGAAGGCATATTTCAAGGAGTTTGTAAGCACTGGAGCTATACGACCTCTGAAAATGTATCCTCCTTGGATAAGTTAAAAACAGACACAAATACAAACAAAATGCACACTAAGGCCATGCTCATCACTGGTCCTCTTAAGAGGCTAACCTGTCTCTTCATTAGGGTGATGTGGGGACTTATCACAGCAAAGTCTTTGTCCTTGCTGTAATTGCCCTCTCGGCATGTCAGCCCACACCACCACGGTCATCATCATTGTAGCCGCCCCACACCCTGCAAGCCAACCAAGCCAGCATCAGACCCCTCGTGACAGGCCCAGTGAGACAACAGAGTGGGAAGTCTCTCCTGAGACCTGCTGATCGGCCCCTGAGGTGCACCGTTATAGAGAGGCTTGTCCTAGTTAAAGAAGCACCAGCAGGGCCGCCTCTGTGAACATTACATCTGCCCCGCCAGCCTCCAAACTCTGCTCGTTTTCAACTGCACTTGCCCCAACTATGGTTGTCTAACATCTCACCATCAAGTTCTATAGTTCAGTTCATTCTACCCATTCATCTTTATTGGCTTTATTATCATCGCCATCATCATCATCTCCGTTTAGGGTGTCCATTCAATTAAAAACAGCTTTTCATTTGATCAGATACACACACAAACATACATATATGTATATGTATGTCATCAATGGGGTGTGCTTGGCGTGTTTCACTGCCCCATCTGATATAGAAGATGCGCATTTTGTGTAATACATCCATTTTCCAAACCGCTTATGTGAAATGAAAATATATGCATGGCAATTAATAAGTCCTAATCTTTAATATATTAGCTGCATATCACTCAAACCACTCAAACAGGGTGTCCACATAACAGCGGACAATATTCACATACAGTAGTGCATCTGGAAGTCTTGCAGGTTTTTAGCAAGTTGAATGGTGCCATCTAATGTTCAATAAAGACACCACAAGATGTCAGCATGGATGTTTGCCTCAAAACTGGATTTCATAGAAGAAATTTGTTTTTGGTATCTTTGAAGCTTATGTAGCTTGTAAACGTTTTAGTAATCACATATTGCTGGGGGGCTTGAAAGGCCAGGCAGCCTTTGAAACGACCATAAAAGTGATGAAAGTGAACTGCCTAATTTGAAATTTAACTGTAATAGACACCCAGCTATCAGCGTTTGAGCAAAACCCTGACCTATGTTTGTTTTGCTGAACTAACAGAATAAATGAATAAACGCTTCCTCTTCACACAGTGTGCTCGTCCTCATCACACACAATGTTTTTTCACCCCCTGCAGGGATAATTGATGTGTCAGTGTTTTTACGGTTGGACGCAGGGTTGCAGACCTACGGCGCCTTATTTAGGGAGCCAATGTTGCAGGGGTTAACATGGTGTAATGTGAAGAGATCGCACAGATAGTATGGTTGACAAAGTGTCCACTTCTTTTTTTCTGAACAACATTATCACATTATCATTAATATCACTATTTTTGCTAAATGCACGTGAAGTATTCAAATAAATAAAAAATTGAATAAGACAAATACAAATCCAGCTACCCAATGCAAGTTTTCATAATTTTATTTATTTCTTAACACATGCAAAACCTCTTGAAATACACTCAAAAGTACTAATATAACACTGATGGTGATCACCAAAATAAATCTAATTTGGTATGTTGACATACTGAATTTTTTTCCAGCAATCTCTTTATACAGCACAGCAATGAACAATTGATCTGCAGTCTTCTAAAAACGTAATATTCTAATAGTTGACAGTAGATGAAAATACATCGCAATCCACTGGCCTCCCTTCTACCATGTTTTCTAGAACTGTAACATGCACCTGACAACATCATTTATTTGCTGTGTAGGTGTTTTCTTTCTCTTTTTGCTATTGTGGCGAGCACTGAATGTGCAGACCCAAAAAACAACTACTACTCAAAGAGAGGTTATTGTAAGGTAGTAATGATTAAGAAAATATGAAACAGTAATACTAACCCTTTGTAAACCATTTCATTCCTAACTGCAAGTGTGCCCCCAACCTCCTCATTTCATCATTCCCTATCTTTTACCTCCTCAACTAATTCTTCCCAAGTGACCCTGTCAGGGGTTTTGGCCTAATTTGGTGGCAACTGTGATATATTGGCTCAACTATGAGGAGCATAGTGGATGCAGGCAAACAAAGAAATACTATAAAGGAGATAAGGTATGCAGCTTAACACTTTGGTGCACCACATCTAAAAAGTGCACACACAAAAAAAAATCAATTTCATTAAACACATACAGAAATGTACTTACATCAACATTATATACAGTCAACTCCACACTTAGATGAACACAAAAAAGACCACATTGCCTTTCTGTAATGCTGCATCCATCCATGGATGCCACAAATAAGCCTTGAGAGTTTCCAATGGGTTTTATGCCTCCCATGAGACTTAAAGACAGTGAGATGTTGCTTAGAGCACACAGAGGTATTCTAGTCAAGGACACAAGCGCCATCACTCACCGCACCATTATTTGCTCATATTTAAAGCTGGGTGGCACAGAGGCTACCTGAGGAGCTGTAGCAACATATACAAAGAAGGATGGGTGATTTTAAAGTCCGACGGGTGTGCTGAGCAGCTGGAAACTAAAGTCGATGCAACTCAGGCACACACAGAGAGGATGGGACGAAGGGCTTTATGTCAGCCCTGTGATATGAGCACTTTTATGGCCAAGTACTTTTCCTGATGTCAGAGTTGGAGAAGAAATCACCATAACGTTGGGGACTATGAATATTGCCCTTGAGGGCCCACTGTAGCTGCTCCTGTTTATGGTTGACTAGCAATCAGCCACTGATACAAGACCCACAACCTCTCATCCATCCATGTCAGCAATTAATCAATTAAACAGACAGGGGGAATGAGTGGGATCGTTTAGGTGTGTTAATACAATACCATGTTAAGGTTGATATAATGTCATCACTAATGCCACACATTTATCACAGCTTATTATCTAATCAAACATCTAGCCTGAAGGAACCTCACACAGGATGATGGTCTGCATCTGCAGTAACCTTGCTCTGCAAGCTAAATTCTCACGGTATATGTGAGTTCACCGATCCGAACCCCAACCTATCACAAAGCAACATTGTGTTTGGTGGTGGGACATTCAGCTGTGACGAAAACAACAAGTGTCGAAGCCGTGGGAAACAAACAAACCTAACATGGCGAGACCTGTGGACAAATGCATGGACGCTGCAATTAATTCTGTTTTTGCAGAATTACTCAGTTTCCTTTGTGAAGAAAAACACAGAGTGCATTTTTAGCTGGTAAAAATGTTTGTGCTTTTGTTTTTTTCTTCCACGACGACGACAAATGCCATGATTGGTCAAAATAAAAGTTTGGTAGACATGAACAAATTGGGACATCGTCCAATCAACTCAAAGTATTGTACAGATTGTCCCGGCTTTCCCGAGCAAATCACAGTGGAGCAGTCCCAGATTGTTATTGTGGAGAACTTCCTTGAGTGAATCACAATTAACAATCTGGCTATTGCCAGGTGCCTGGCTCACACGGCAAGATTTAAAAATTGCCGTCCGATTTCCAAACTGTAAGAGACCCCACACGTGACGAGAAAAAAATCACGGGAGTAACAGTTTGGAACGTACCGCGTGTGGTGTGCAGCCACACGGCACAATCAACACATCACACACGCACCGATTCCATTCATGAATGTAAAGTAGGGCGATATGGCCTAAAATTCATATCCCGGTATAAACTGCGGTAGCGGTATAAATCACGTTATAGAATTAAGTGTTTTTTTTCAGTTTTTTATTTTTTATATAAATAATTTGCTTACTGGTTTACATAGTCCTTTATAGAAGCTAAATTGATTTTTTTTAAACAATGAAAGAATAAATTTACTTTGGATAAAAACATTTACTGTGCAAATCTCAAATCAAAATGATGCATATGCAGTATGGCTTGCGGTGTGCAGACTAGCTAGATTTGATAGGGGGGAGTAAATAAATTTGTGTGCATGCCACAAAACTAACTAAAAATGTATATTATTAGGGCTGCAGCTCTCAAATATTTTGGTATTCAGATATCCTACTGAAAATTCTACCAAATAATCGGGTATTTTGAAAGAAATATATATTCTTGATTGGTTAAAGAACAATTACAAATACACAAGACAAAAACACATTTGCAGGTTATAATGAATAACCAACTAGTTTTCATTTTTTAGATAATCAACTTTTTTTCTTAAAAAAAAAACCTAAAATTTTAACTTTACTTAAGTAGCACTCTATTTTCCTCTGAATCTCTCCCCATAGATTTTGGTCTATGCGATTTTGGTGACCTTTAGCGCATCTAGCTTGCTGCTTGGTGCTGCTAGCTGGCAGTCTCCGTTAAACGCTGGCAATGTCAGCGCATTTATGTCTTACTGCTCTCAACATTATGCTGTGGCGACATGCTTCCGGGAACAACTTCAAAATAAAAGTGCTACATTTATCTCATACAACTTGGTTATGTGAGGTTTATTTATAAATTAAGTTTCTCTCACCAATTTAGATGTTTCCGGTGGTTGGTGAAAGATTCTGGTTGGTAACAGGTGATGTCTGGTCGGTGCTGGATTACACTTTTCTTTCTTTTCTTTGATCCTTCCTCGGGTCTCCTGACAACTTCACGACTCTAGCGGGATTCTGAAGTATTCGGTTAAGGTGAACGGTATGGGATTTTTAATAGGTTTTAGGTGAATTAATGAGCACACATTCACAAACACACACATATGCACACACACACCCGCACACGCACACACACATTTTTACAAAAAGAGAGAGAGAGAGAGAGAGAGAGCAATGATGATGACATGACGAATCGGCAAGAATACCGAATGAACAACACTGAGCTCTCTAAAAAAAAAAATAATAATAATAAAAACATGCGCTACCGCGGTAAGACGGTAGAGTCCAAATCTCTACCTTTAGCAAAATGTATACATTATATATTGAATATACTGTTTAGATTGCCCAGTCCTACATAAATGTTTCCTGGTTAGACGGGAAATCTCGCAAAACCTCTCGAGATTAAACGTGACTTCAGAGTAAACAAACATGGAGGACCAGTCGCAATACTTAATGGTTTGGTTTTAGCAGAAAAAAAGCAATACAAAAAGAAAAGGCATTGTTTAAAGGAATGTAAACAGCTTAAGTACGGACTTTCTGTCGTGCCATGACTGTTTTGACTTTTGATTCCCCACAGTCTTCCTCGCCGCCTTGCTATCTGATTGGCTGCACCTCACCGTTAACCGGCTGCATGTTTGTTTGTCCTTGGGGCATACCACACACGGTGTGAAGTCGGGCCAAAACAATCCAACATGTCGAATATCCCCGATTTGAGATCGGAGGAGCCCAAACGACCTTCCGAGCGGCCGAGGTCGGTCTGAACAGAAAACAAACGGCAGGATTATGTGTTAAAATTATCATTTGGATGCCGGCACGTCCTGTTGTGAGGGGAGATTCGGGGCTAAATACGGGCTAATTCTCCTGCTGTGTGAACCCGGCTTTAGTTCTGAAGAGCTTCAGGAATAAAGTTAACAATCAAGAGAGAAACATTGTGGAGCAATTTAGAAGTTCAAACAGCCCAGTAATTAACTAAAACGAATAGAAAATTGTTCAGAAATTTTGCATACCATCCTCACGGAATAGTTGAAAAAAGGTGATCGGAAATGTTTTTACATTTACATTCCAATAATACAGCTACTGCTGCTCGCTAACTGGTGCATGTAGGTAGGTGGGAGCGCATAACTCCAATTCTGGCCTCCCTTCAATGGCTACCAGTACATTTTAGAGCCCACTATAAGAGTCTTACATTTATGTTTAAATCTTTAAATGGTCTCACCCCACTTTACCTCTCGTAGCTCCTCCACCCCTTTTGCTCTTGTCTCAAGTCATGTTTCATTTACATTCTAAGAATATAAACGGCTGCTGCTCGCCTCTTAACTGGATCATGTAGGATGGTGCACATAACTCCAATTCTAGCCTCCATTCAGTGGCTTCCTGTGCATAATCATCTTCATCGGCCAAGTATGTAAAAACACACAATGACTTTTTCTCTTAGCTACACCAGTATTGCAGTAACAAGCAACTATGACAAATGTGACACATAAGTACCAAGAATCTTTACATAATGTAAGCGTACCATTAGTGCTGTAGTACTGACCAATGGCCGCTGTACAAACAATGTTGAGATTCATCAAAGATTAAGTGACCAGTAGTGCGGTAATTAATAAAAATAAAAATAAAGTAATACAATGGCAGTTATGCAGATAATTGTCACACCGTTTAAAATGACCAGTAACGCGATACAATTACTTTAAAATCCACTTCAAGAGTTTGATTTGTTTTTAAATCTTTAAATTGTCTCACCCCACTTAACCTCTCTCAAAACTCAGCTGCTCCACCCCAATGCTCTTGCCTCAAATCAGCTGACCAGATGCTCTTGCTGGTATCAAGAATTAAGCGGAGCCTCAAAGGGGCTAGAGCAGGATTCCCCAAACCTGGTCCTTGAGGGCCGGAGTTCTGCTGGTTTTACATGTTTCTGTCCTCCAACACAACCTGATTTTAAAGATTAGGATTGTTATCCAGCTTCTGCAGGGCTTGCTGATGAGCTGATTATATGAATTAGGTCTGTTTGGAGGACGGAAACATCTAAAGGCCTAGATACACCAAACCGACGCCTACCCCATGTGTCGTCGGCCCTGACGTCGGCACGTTGTGTAGAAAAATTACGTAAATACACACCGCACCAACCACGACTATTGCGCGAGAAGTAATTCCCCTCCATACCATCAGGGGCGGTAGTCACCGAGCGTGTTTTGAGGGTGTTGTTAACCATGTCCTTAGCCAGCTAACATGAAAAAGTAATTATATTTACTAATTACAAACAGTTGCTATACTTCTCAAGTATAAAAGTAAATCCATCCATCCATCCAGCCATCCATCCATTTTCTGTACCGCTTGTCCTCACAAGGGTCGCGGGGGTTGCTGGAGCCTATTCCAGCTGGCTTCGGGCAGTAGGCGGGGTACACCCTGAACTGGTTGCCAGCCAATCGCAGGGCACACAGAGACGAACAACCATACTCACAATCACACCTATGGACAATTTGGAGTGTCCAATTCACCTGCCATGCATGTTTTTGGAATGTGGGAGGAAACCGGAGTACCCGGAGAAAACCCACGCAAGCACGGGGAGAACATGCAAACTCCACCCAGGAAGGCCGAAGCCTGGACTTGATAAAAGTAAATCATACCTGCTATATCCAGTCGCGTCCCCAGGTCATGCTATAGTTTAGCTTTCATAACTTTGTCGGCATATCCTTTAAGGGTAATATCATACAATGCCGGTCTCTCTTGAACCAAAGAGACAAAGTCATCTTCCCGATCTTCTGTCCAGACAGACATTGTACGTTAAAATGTGGAAGGTACAGCAGGGTGACGAGCGAAAAAAAACAGGTCCAGACTTTCCATCAGTACTGTTTCGCCGCGTTCGTCACTTCCTCTTCTTGGCCCGTGCGCTGATTCGCGAGCTAACAGCTAATCACAGTGATCAAATGCCTCGACACCCGACGCCGATTTAACATGCCGAATTTGCTGAAAACACCAACCTACCCCCCAACCCCACATATTCCAACTTGATCCGACTTTACGACACTGTCCAACTCCCGACGTCGGATTGGTGTATCTAGGCCTTAAAACTCAAGAACCTGGGCCCTTGAAGACCAGGATTGGGGAAGCCTGGGCTTAAGCTTTTTACAATGCCGGTCCCTCTTTTTGGAACCTCCCACCTAACACCAGGCAAGCCCCATCTGTTCATTGTTAAAACTCCTCTTAAACATAATTTTTATTCTTTGGCTGTCAATTTAGCATGAGACTGCACTGTTTTAGTATTGTATTGTTCATACAGTTTTTATGTTATTAATTTATAGTTATAATTGTCATGTTAGCTGTTTTTATTCATTTTTTTTACTTCATGTATAACACTTTGTGTGTAGCTGTGGTTGTTTATAAAGTGCTTTAGAAATAAAGTTGAGACAAGGTACAATGCAATGACTGAACAGCGATACTATGAAATCCCACTCTATATGCATTCCAAACACTTCAGTATCATAGAACAACGACTGGGTCATTATGTAGATGTGCGGCAAAACTGTTAATTCAAGCTTGTAAATTGAGCGTTGTAGGAGAAGGGCCTGTGTGTTGGCCACCGACATGTGAACCGCAAAGTGGGAAACCTTTTGTACAGTATGTTCTCACAGAATATCTTTAGCCAGCATGTCACTGCAAACTGACTTGGCCAATCTTTCATAAACTTGAAAGCTGTGAACTTCAGGCAAGAGTAACAAGATCCTTCCTTACACCGACAGAAACATCTCTTCCAGGTCTCCCACCAGCTACATCAGTTCAATCATAATGATGGCAATGACAGATCATAATAAAAAACAACAAATACTCAGGTAGATAAACGAATCAAGGACATATATTGAAGCATCCTTAAGATAGAAGTATGCCAAATGCCACTCTCCAGAATGGTATCTATATATCTTAGTGAGAGACTATCCATGTAAATAATGTATACCTACAGCAAGTCATTCAAAACGTGCTGGTGGAGATCAAGTGTTACGTGACATTTTTTAGGCAGGCAAGGTGTTTGTCTGGGAAAACGATCATGATGTGTGTTCTGCTGTGCTAATGTAAGTGATGAAAAGTTGATGTGTCCAAAGTAAAGACATGCTCAAAAACTGATTGTGGTAGAGGGACAAGACTGAATTGGAAAACATTGTTTTCAAGACCCCACCCCTATGAATATTAAAGAGGCCCTGGCAGCAGACAGCCTCAGGTTTACAAAACAGAGTAATGTGTCAGTTTGCTGAGGGAGAGGCTCCATCTGATATCAATTAAATCACAAGTTGTCAGTCTGATGGCCTCTCAATAGTGGAGGAGCCCATTCCCCTTTACCCCTTAGCTCAACTTGGTGTCACCCATCCATCTCTCATTGTCCCCATCGCTATTTCCTCACTCTTAGTTGCCATATTTATCCTTTCTCCCTCTCTTGTCTCTCAAGCAGCAGGTAACTGAATGCACAAATTACTCTCCCACCCATCTTTAACTCACACTAAATTGTTCCCTTTCTTCACTTTTCTGAGCTGGGATATTTTATTCCTCCATCAAATATGCATCCCATTAATTAAGTTAAATTACTCCTGGCTACCAAATATCCCCTGCCTCTTTTGCCGTCAACAGAGAATACATGACTGTGAACCTCCAATGACACGGCCCCAACACTTAACATGAGTTACAGCCTTTTCAGCACTATCCATGGGCAGATTACCAGGCACTTTGGGCTACTGGAATTAACCCCTGTTCGTAGTTTCCTCTCTATCCAGCTTTTAATAAGTGCACGATAGATGACGCTCATACTTCTGACAATGAAAGGACTGATATTTTAATTATATACTTTTTTTCCCATCTGCCTTCCTCATCATGGTTTAATTGTTGTTGTTAATCACTCATTAACTACCCCCTTTCTCTTCTTCTTACAATATACAATGGGAAAATTGGCTCCAGATAATGCATTGTAACTATTTATTTATTTGCATGTGCCGAGTGTTTGTTTTGTTTTTTATTTAGGTTGTTTTTTTCTGTTCAGCGTTGGGTCAATTTTCTATTACTATTGAACAGAAAGGTGTTGATTAACACATCCCAAGGTCACGATTCTGTGTGCACTGTATGAGATTGTTATTAAAATAAAACTGGTAGTGAAGAATATTTCTCTCTTTGTCTCTGGCACTCAGTAAATGCCGATTTGGGTCCACTTGGAAAACATCTTTAAAAAAACAACAGACTGACCAAGCAATCAGCATTCGCCTTCGTTACGTACCCTCAGTGCATAATTTAAAACAAATAATAATTGTATTACTGCCACAGAACCAGATTTTTATTTTGCTTATAGTTTTAAGAACCGTTCATGAAAGTCAAACCATATAGTAAATTCATAGTCATTAACTCTATACAAATAAATTATTTTATGATCTAGCGAGAGAGAAAAAACCAAGAATATACAGCCATACAATTCTCTCTGAAAAATATGTATATTTCTTCTCTCCTTTTCCTGTTGCATTTTTATTAACGTGCATGTGTATGAGTGAGCTTCTTTTGCTCTTTCGCAAAAAACATTAATTTTACAAACATCAGCCCAAGGCTACTAAACACATCTAATCCATTATGCCACACTTTATCGTGTTATGGGGAAACGGGCTGTAAAGCTGTCTCGGTCATAAAGAGTGATCACAGAGTATCGAGTCAAACCAGAACAGAACACCAAGCTCTCCAAGCCATACACAGCCCTTGTTATCATCACAACTGCTCATTCACATACTTAACCTTTCCAGACCAGCCATGCTGCATTATTTTCTAAATGACCTTTAGTATAATTCATTTCATGTCAAATAATGGTGTATTAAATTCAGTTAAATGCATAAAAGCAGAATGTGTTTATTTTGGTGAAAGGGCCAGCAGAACCTGAAAAACACAGTGTTCCCAGACACACATTCAAATCAAACCTTATCCTGACGTGAAAGATCAGGCCTAACATTTGAGAAGTATATCACTGGTGCTGGACAGAAACCTCATAAATCATAATTTAGTAAATTTCATATCTATATATTTTTTAATCTGTACTATTGGTCAGTCCACCTGTGTGGGTGTTATTTTTACAAATTATTGACCAATATTGTTGTTGCTTGACACTCAAAGTCCGCAAAATTAGGGGTGTCCCAATAAAACTTTTTCACTTTCGATATGATACCGATATTGCAGCCTAACATACCGTCCAATACCGATATTGATGCTTTTATTTATTTTAGGTAATACTATTCAAACAAAGAACAACAGCCAGCAACTGTAGGTATGAGAAAATATGACCCGTTTATTCCAAACTTTATAAATATGACCTGTTTCTTCCAAACGATATAATCCGATACTGTTTTTTTTTTTTATATAGTGAATATACAATGGCCTTAATCGGACTGGCAGCCCAAATCCCATTTTTAGCCCATCCAGATTGAATGTGGAAAGCCCTTTTGTAGTCTGAACAGTCACAAAGCACATGAAATCCGATTTTTGCGGGATGGATTGAAACCACATGCGGGAGGTAATTTCATATCAGATTTGGACAGGATGCGTCTCAGTCTGATCAGCTCGAAACACTCATAACGTATTTGAGTGTCCTGAAGTCACTGTACGCGTGCAAAAAATAATGCACCCACGCTGTCAATATCCAATCAGTTTGCATGCTCGGCAGTCAACTCCTTGACAGCTCCACTGCCCCATCGGCTCCCGTCATGCTCAACCGGAAATACAGTGACAGTTTACATTACTTGCGCTGAAGCCGGTCTCGCCTACCCCATCAGATCTTCATAACCGGATATAGCGAAATAGTGCCCGGTCTTAGCCATAGATATATGGTCGTTAAAAAAAAAATGAAAAAAAAAAATGAAAAAGAAAAGAAAACCGCTTAACGCGCTTGCGAGGAACAGGAAGTATGGAGCGGTAAACAGCGTCACATGATGTCAAAAACTACACGCGCTGGGCGCCGCCTCTGTTCGCCGTTGTTGCTACAGCAAGCTGTCAGATGGGTTAACAGGGCCAGATCGCATTTGGACACTTGCTATAAAAAACAGTCTGGACAGTCAGCCCAAAATATCCGATTTCAGGAGAAATCCGATTCGCCTGCAGTCTAAACGCAGCCAATATCAATATTGGATCGGGACACCCCTACTCAGAATATCTAAAAATGGGATACAATGATCAGAAAGCAGTTGCGAACACAATCACTAAGCGTATGTATAATGTGTAGTATTTAATGCTCTTGCTATGTATGAGAAGGGTTAATGTGAGATCTTTGTAAAAAGGCTAAAGTATGATTAAGTGTAACTCAAAACATTGTGTGTGTTGTCTGTAGGCCTGACAGGCAGTAATTATGTGTATTATATTTGGCTGCTTAAATTGCACGCCACCAACGTGTCACTCTCACACATTATTAAACGATGATGTACAATTATTATTGGGTGGCGGGAGATCAGAGGGGGTGACATTATAATCATCCTCATAGGGATACTTCTCTTCATCTGTAACAACTATTAATATTTAAATGGGAGGGAATAAGGGAAAAAAACAAAAATAGTTCTCAGGGAGTTTTTACTCAAATCTGTTTGAGGATTACAGAGAATCATGTCAATGGAGAAGGAGAGGACTGTGAATAGACAATAGAGGTTCTGCATTAAGTGACGGTTTCTCTGGATAAGTAGCAAGCTAAGATGCTCTTCTACTGTCAGTGCCAGGCCTCACAGTACTCATACAGGCTGGGGCATTAACACACATTACTGTGGATGAGCCCTGCAGGGCGTAACTGATGGGCTATTCTGGGAACAGACCAGACAATCTCACAAGACATGGGGACATAAAAACCCTGACATGAGCTAGCCCCATCCTGTTAACAGTCAAATCACACACAAAACATGAAATTGTGACTATTTATATATTTCCTCTCCAACACTAAGTTAAGAGAACTGTGAGCATGGAGGGAGGATGCCTCAGCAGCTGGAAAAAGAGACAGTACAAACTCTGCAAACTTTTGAGTTCTAAGCAACAGTTTTTAAAGTTTTACTTAAATTCCTAAAGTGACACGCAGTTTATGACTCATAATAATAAAAAAGCAGTCCACAAGAGAACAATCCACGCCTTTGATAGTGTTAATACTAGTAAGGCCAAGGCTGAGGGGCTGATATTAAACCAATGCCTCAAAGCATTTAGATTGTTTATGCATAATTTAACACCTACAACAACACTGGATGTCCGTCTGGACCAGAGAGCAGGAGGGTGAAAATGCTGAATGCAGGGCCTTTCTGGTAGATGATGGAGTAGAGGAAAAGGAGGCTCATTAAATGACCAAGACCCACTGTGGACAAAACATGCTGGGAGGAATACACAAGAACCTAGCACCTCACATGCTGGTGGACTTTTTTAAACCAATTAAATATGAGAAATCTTATCGCGCATGCTAACAGCCAATTTGTGTTTTCTGCTGTTGTTGCACCTTAAGAATTCTTTATAGGCAAATTAAAAACGTATCTCTTTGTTGTGAAATGAAGACACACATATGCAGATAGGTAAGATCACTGACAATCATGCAAGTGAAGGAAGATGGCGAAGCAAGTGGCTAAGGCGATGAGCAAGACACAGACTAGCCCTCTCTGGTTTGAATGGCAGCATGGTCAAGAGTTCTATATCCATCCTGGCCTTGCATTTGCATTTGTTAATTAAATGCCACAACAATATGATCTTTAACCATCAACAACTTCCCCCAGTACCAAAAAGACATCAACAGCAGTGGACAGGTGAGGGAGGTCCAGCCCACCCAGTCACTGAGTATTAGGCCAGAGGTAATCTTGTGACTGAAGGTTTAACAAGGGAACGAAGAACATTGATGGCAAGGTGATAAGAATGGCTCGGTAAAGATTCTCATACTATACTGTTGAACAGGCTGAAAACTTGGGTGGGGTTAAATGGAACCGTTCTAAAATGGTTCAGGTCCTACTTGGAGGAAAGGAGTTACTTTGTGACCAGTTAACATTCTGAATCTGATCGAATAGCAATGGGGTCCCTCAAAGGTCAGTCCTTGGCTCCCTTTTGTTCAGTGTGTATAAGTTACCTTTGGGTCAAATGCTTCAGAACCCCAATGTTGACTATCATGGTTATGCAGATGACACACAACAACTGCATTTATCAATGTCCCCAAATGACAGCAGTTCAATTGACGTATTGTGTCACTGTCTAGAGCAAATTAACAGCTGGGTGAACCAAAATGTCCTTCAGCTAAACCACAGGTGTCAAAGTCCTGCATGTTTTCAAGGTTTCCATACACCAACACACCTGATTCAATGATCAGAATCACTATCAGGCTTCTGCAGAACTTGCTGGTGAGCTGATCATTTGAATCAGCTGTGCTGGACAAGGGACACTTCTAAAACATGCAGGATTGCGGCCCTTGAGGACTGGACTTTGACACCTGTGAACTAAAACAAAATGGAGGTAATTGTTTTCGACAAAGAAAACAGGACTGACGTTAGAAAACACCTACATTGTGTTGTGTTCTTATGTGTTTGTCTTGTGTACATTCCATATATGAACTGTCCATTCATCAGTGAATACAGATTATTAAAAAGCATTCCTTCCTCGTGTGATTATTAGTAATTACAGTTCTGGGAAATAAAATGTCACCACGGCCAAGTGTTTCAGATCTTCACCTTCCACCAGGGGGGCCCCGGTTCAAGACCACTCCCGGACACACAACTGTGGTATCCTTGAACAATACACCAATACCCCAAATTGCTCCACTGGCTCTTAAGCAGCCCCTTGCTCCAGTGGGACTCACTAGCATTGCGGATTCGCTGTGATAGATCAAATGCACGTTCAAATTTTGTGTACACATTAGTACATGACAAAAAAAGAGGATCTTCATCTTCTTCATCGGCAACTAGACAATGTCGACTCAATTTTAATTTCTTGAGTAGTGACTTAAAAAAAATCTGAAATCATCTACAACAGAGTGATAAACACTAAACCCCAAAAAATGCAAGAATGAAACTTAAATTGTCCATCCATCCATCCAGCCATCATCTGCCGCTTATCCGGGGTCAGGTCGCGGGGGCAGCAGCTTTAGCAGGGAAGCCCAAAATTACCTCTCCCCAGCTACTTCAACCAGCTCCTCCGGCTCGAACCTAAGGCATTCCCAGGCCAGCCGAGAGACAGTCTTTCCAGCATGTCCTGGGCCTCCCACCGGTGGGACATGCCCGGAACACCCCTCCATGGAGGCACTCAGGAGGCAGTCAAACGAGATGCCTGAGCCACCTCAACAGTCTCCTCTCAATGTGGAGGAGCAGCGGCTTTCCTATGAGCCCCTCCCGGATGACCGAGCTACTAACCCTATCTCTAAGGGAGAGCCCGGTTGAGGAAACTCATTTCGGCCGCTTGTATCCGGGATCTTGTTCTTTCGGTCCCACAGCTCGTGACCATAGGTGAAAGAAGGAACGTAGATTAAATCGAAAGCTTCTCCTTTCGGCTCAGCTCCTTCTTCACCACAACAGATACAGAGTCCGCATCACAGCTGCACCGATCCGTCTGTCGGTCTACAACTCCATATCATCATTGTAATACTTGGAAGCAACAGAAAATCCTCCATTTTGGGTTATGACAGACAAACAGATAATACCTCAACATAAGCAACATAACGTAGATCTTAAAATACACAATCCCAGATTTCTCATAATTAATTATACCTACTATGTGGCCACCCACTAGTGAAGACATCGAAAGATACAAATGAAATCTTCAGTGATATATTTTAATTTAAAATTAAGAACAAATCATCAAACGGCAAATGTTGAGGTTGTGTACATGTGTGGTTCTGTCCTTAATGATTGTGCTTCTGGTGTGTCTTTGTATTTGCTCCTATTTATTCATGATGAGGGACGGCCTCGTAATCAATCAGTAATGAGAGCGCACATAGGGCCGATTTGTCACCAATGGCTAGCTCTGGCAGGACGCTGCTCTTCTGTGGGTATGATTTGTGACAACAGGGACTGCATTTAGTAGTGCCATTTAAAGACATATTGGAGGACTGTTCCATATGTATGGGTGTGTGTATGTAAAGTGTCACATTTGCAGCACTTGGGAGAAGAGAGGTTTTTCGCTGGAGAGCTTGTGAAACATGAGCTTTTCTTCTCATTAAAGGAAAAGCAATGTTTAGACCAAAGCCTGCTGATGCCTGCTGTAATGTACAGTATTTGCAAACATCGTTGAAGCACCTAAACTTTCACTCAGTGGCATTGGTAAAACAAAGTTGGCCTGCAAATGAACCAAGGGGAGCCATTGACAGAAAAATACAGATGAAAAATGTAACATCTTTAAATAGATCTTCATCTTTGTGAGTCTAAAGAGCAACAGACGCATGATGGTTAAAAAATAAAGAATTTTCTCTAACTGCATGCTAACATGGTCTCAAAACACTCTTACACAACCTGATTATTTACTTCCTCGTGGTTACCTTCATTACCAAGTACATGGGTGAAATTCAATTAATTTAAATTTTGAATAACAATACAGGTTTATTTGAAGTAGCATATACTTAGGTTGTGGGCATTAATTAGAAGTTTGCAGTTCTAACCCATTTTGAGCGGGAGCACATAACCGCGTTTCCACCACAGAGCCAGGAGCGCACCAGCGCCACTCCACTCCCAAAGTCAGGAAAGCGGACACGTCACCCTGCCTTGCCCCGACCAATCCTCGTGCCCCCAACCCATGAAATGCATCACAACACACACGTGAGGGTGACGTAGGCCTCGCAGCACCCCCCGGAACTCCACTCGAGCACTCATGGCTGACGCAGACCCGCAGGAATCATGAAACAAATGACGGCGACAGACAGCGCGCTGAGCACCCCGAACCAGCGGTACCAACTGACAGCGACACACTGCCAAGACATATGTTTGCAGACAAGGATGCCAAAAGCCCTGATGGCTTTGCAACAGAATGGACGACAAACAATCACCACTGGGTTGTCCGAGGCCACCACAACTGGGTTGCATCTGCGGGTATATTTACCTTCAACGCTGGAGCGCAGTTGCAATAACCTCAGGGAACCGAGTGGCAACCACTAGCTGTCCATTCCGTACGTTTGCTAGTCTTATGCCTAGTTGGTAGCAAATGAGTGATGGACATTTTGATTGATTTTATTTTTTCCAGGAGGAGGATAGTCCAACAGTTTCAGCAAAATGCCTGTAGCTCAAACTAACATGTTAGCAACAAGGCTGCAGGGGCTGTGCCAGGAACCGGCTTGTGAGTGTGCCTGTGAGTGCACAGCAAATGAATGGCACCTTGTCCGTCACGCCTTCTTACTCTGATTCGTAGTTCTTAACTGGGTGTTGTGGGTCCTTAAAAATCAAAATGGAGGTACATGATTGGGCCAAAAAAAAAAATATCACAGATTGTTTGTCTTGTGTATATTCCATATATGAACTGACCATCCATCAGTGAATACAACAACTGTCACACATATACTGTAGCGATATATTTAACAACTATGACAAAAAGTTGTTGTTTTTTTGCAAACTACCCTTTAAAGATAGGTTTCAAATTTTTGTTACGAGTGGATAGTTTAAAAATGCAGATGTTCTATATACAGTACAGGCCAAAAGTAACATGCCTAAACACTTTGGTAAAACTCAGCAAATAATTATGTAATCACTTTTGCATCCAAATAGTTGCAACACCATTAGAAACAGTTGTCTGAACAATACTGTATATTCCGATTAAAAAGGTGGGAAAACCACAGTTTTCCTTCCACTTAGAAATGTTCAAATTATGCCAAAGAGTTGACCAGTTTATGACACCCATTTTCTAAACTCAGATCACTTGAGTTGACACCATCCTGCAAGCCCAGTAGATCACAAAAGAGCAACGTTGGTCACCACCACTCACCCACAGATGTCGCATCTGTACTCCCTCATGCCAAGGTGCCTTTTCACGTGGTTTCTGGCATCTCCCAGCTGAGCCGTTGCAAAATGGCAAATTTTACAAAGGAAGGGCTTCGATCCTGTGGAGGGGAAAAAAATAAGAGCTCATGCATAGTACTATTAAAATCTGCAAACATTTGAGTAGAAGCGTATGTACTCTATGCACCGGTATGTAGTGCTGGGCGATATGGAAAAATGTGTCTATCACAATATAGGCTATTTTATATCACGATAACGATATATAGTGTGCATGTAATTTTCATCAAGAAATTATTTTGAAGTTTGACAGTATATTTAAATTGTGCTTAACAGCACATTATTTTCCTCTCTAGAATGTTAGGGAGACAAATCTCTCCCCATGGATTTTGGAATGCCCTTCTGTTAAATATTAGGCAACCTTCCCGTCGACCCTCTTTTAAAACACATCTTTGTTCTTTGGCGTTTGACTCGGCATGAGACTCATTGTTTCAATGTTTTATCGTGCCTGCTGTATTTTATTAATTTATTTATTTTATTGACTTACCTACTTGTGTTACTTATTTTATTGACTTATTCATTTACCTTCTTAAGATAAATATAAATGTATTTGGTATTAATTTTGTTTTACCCATCTTTATTCCAGTGACCAACTTTCATTTCTAGATAATAAATGTATTTTTTTTTTTACTTAAATTTAAATTGTGCTTAACAGCACATTGTTTTCCTCTCTAAGGTGTTAGGGAGATTTTAGACAAATCTCTTCCCATGGATTTTGGAATGACCTTCTGTTAAATATTGGTCAACCTCCCTCTCTACCCACTTTTAAAACACATCTTTGCTCTTTGGCATTTGACTCGGCATAAGACTCATCATTGATTCAATGTTTTATGGTGCCTGCTGTATTTTGTTATTAATTTATTTATTTTATTTACCTATCTACTTGTGTTATTTTATTGACTTGTTAATTTACCCACTTAAGATAATTATTTGCTGTTATTTTTGTTTTACCTGTCTTTATTCCATGACTGATTTTTACGAATTATGAAATGAAATTCCGAGTGACGTCAGAACCACAGTTGTGATTTTGTCGACCGTCAACTGTACAATTGAGTGAGCACGGTTTATTAAACTGATCTCTAGGAACAGCAACTGTGTCCGGCTGTCAGCATCAAAGTGTGCAATCAACACGTCGATTAGACTTTGAAAAGTAGTCCAATGACTCTCGCTGCAGCCACTAGCACCGTTAGCACGCCAACACTGTAGATGTCCTAAACACTGGCAACAGGCACCGTGCAATACAATGTCAGCGAAATTAAGTCTTCTTTAAATGTCCTTAATTGGCGATCGAACGTGATTTATGTACGAAGTTGTTTTGTTGACTTTGGTCGCAATTGTTTACGCCGGCAATAAGAACGGCAGACACACGTTCCGCAGGACGAGTCAAGTCATCTGTTGCGCCAAGACTGGTAAAACGCTCCCGGGAAAAACTTCAAAATAAATGCGTCCAATGGCATTGCGCTCCACATATTACTTGATATGGGAAGGTTTATTTTGAAGTTGGCATTCTCTCCGCATTGGTGGTGTTTTGCCAGACGTGTCAATTATTCCCCACATGTATTTGTTTACTTCGCTGGATTTATCATTGCGCTACTGGCTCTTACGCCGGAAATCCGGCACTGTGCCGGAGTACTTTAAGCCCTGATTGTGAAAACAAATAACATTAAGTGATGTTAAATGTATTCACTTTAGTATATCCATCCATTTTCTGACTCACTTATCAATATTAATAAATGTTTAATCCTCCTCCCGGCTGACGTATTGACGCCGGAACACCGTGACAATCCCATCACTTCCTGTTTAACGAAGTGTGTAGCATGAATTTGCTAAGCGTGTATGTTGGGAAAATTGTACAATAAGTTATCACATGAATAAGCACTTTACTATTTGCTGCAATGAAGAATACTTTGCTCCCACACTCACATTCACATAGCTAGATTAGGGAAGCCTTATTTAACAGCTGATTAACAGGAGATGACTCATGATGGCTACAAGAACAAAAACATCTAACCCAGCAGAAGGATTGAGCCAGTCCGCTAAGACGCGCCTGTTGTCTGTTAAGAAATTATTGCAAACTTGACCACACATGTACTCAGCACTCACATGCACACACACATAGACAAACAAGTACACTGAGTTCCAACTATGCCTTGTTCCCCAACCCCTTAGAGTTGGAACACCCATGTAACTAGGGGTGTAAAAAACTATAAAAAGAGGATGAGGACGGGTTATTTAGAGAGTGCAGTAGTATGAGGCAGTTCCTCTTCTCTCTCACATTAATGCCACGTCCCCGATAGCATTAGCCGGTTAGCATAGTAGCTAGCACGACTTCTCCGTCTTTCTCGCTTGCTAATCACTACTCTTAATCGCTTCGAGAGAATGTCAGTACTTGCAACTTTTATATGCCGCCATGGAGGCTATCATTACTAACTTTAGGAGTGACAGCGCAACGTGTTTATGTGCAAAAGCCAGCCGAAGTTTGTTGCTATGCTAGTATGCTAGTAGAACGCATCTTGTCTCGACTTGAGTACCCGCTCGTAGTTATTAGCTAATGTAAGCATCCCAGCAAAGCTTTTGGGGCTGCCCCTATGTCATTAAATTTTTGGAAACACTTAAAAATCCTTGTTTTAATTAGGCTAAAAATGCACATGTGATGTAGACACGCAAACTGCTATGCAAAACAGATAATTTCAAGCCTTGCGTTGGCCGAAAGGTGCGAAGGAGTACCCAGCATTCTTTGAGGTGGCATTTTTTTTTAAGATAATAATAATTAAGGATTTGTTGTTTTAGTTAAGTGTTTCAAAGTAATATTATTCGTTATTTGCATTTACCCACCTGGTTTTCTATTATTTTTTTGTTGACTATAAGTGGTTTAGATAATGGATGGATGGGTGCATGATAGTTGGCACCGTAAGCTTGTAATGTATGACGACTACGTATAATGGTTCACTGTCGAACAAGCGTTCTGTCACAAATTGTGTTGGCTCTCAGCGACAAATGATAGACACGATAAGAAAAAAATGACACGATAAGTAATAAAAAAACAGTATCGTCTTCACGATAATATCGTCATATCGCCCAGCACTACCGGTATGCCTGTATAAAACCCAATTCCACTAAAGTTGGTGTTGTGTAACGTGTAAATAAAACAGAATACAATGACTTACAAATCCTTTTCAACATACCGTATATTCAATTTAATACACTACGAAAACAAGATATTTATTTGCAAATATTTACTAATTTTTATTGGATGCCTGCAACATGTTCCAAAAAAAGCTGGAACAGGAATAAACAGGCATGTTTCCCACCGTGTTATATCACATTTCATTTTATCAGCACTCTATGGACTGTATGCACACAGCACCAGAGGTGGGTAGTAACGAGTTACATTTACTTCGTTACATTTACTTGAGTAACTTTTAGAAAAAAAATACTTCTAAGAGTAGTTTTACCACACAATACTTTTTACTTTTACTTGAGTAGATGTGTGAAGAAGAAACGCTACTCTTACTCCGCTACATTGGGCTCACTAGAGTCGTTACCCGCCGCCCCATTCATGTATCAGATTTACCGTATTTTCACGTAAGCGCTCCACTTGACTAACTGTGTGGGAGCATTTCTGCTGACACATTGAGGCGCAATTCTCGTAATATCCCGTCTCGACCGATCTCGCCGTTCTGTAGGAGGTGCTAAGGATGTTTACGAAAAACAGACGCCCAGAGTTGTTAATACTTTTAAAAACATCTCCCTCCCCTCATCGGGCAGGTTCGGCCATTTCGTGTTGGTGTGTGTGCGCGCCCTTATAACTCGTGTTATGGTGCGGACGGATGGATTTCAACGACGACATGCGGCGTATGTCACTTGTTTGCTCGTTGCCAGGGGCAACGGCCATTTTCTCATGCAACGATATGAGACGTGCGTTGAACGGCGGCATATTGGCTCCATAACTGAATCGCTTTGTGTTTTAAAAAAAAAAGAAAGAAAAAAAAGAAGAAAAAAAAGACTTGTTATCGCCTCCGGGGGCAGCTCCAACACGAAAGAGAGTGGCCCTGTACTTCCTACTTCCTTTCCTCCGTGACCCGGCGGGGGTCACACTACTACAGGGAATGCGCAAAAAGAGTTCTATGTGAAGCTTGGGTAAACCATTGCACGTGTGTGACTCGGTGACGGGCAGAAGAGAGCCGTTGTGCGCATGAGCCAACCTTGCAAAGCATTATGGGTTATGGAGTTGATTACATTCAATAGCGATTATTGTACATCAGCTTTGTTGTAATAAAAAATTGATATTTGAAATCAAATGAAACTACATAGAACATACAGTTTAACAATAAATAACAATGTGTATACAGTGCATGTATTTGTATAATTATACATGTAATATTAGCATTATATAATTGTGATATTATTTTTATTTTTGTTCCAGGTTTATGATCTGTGTTCTTATGTTCAATAAACAAACAAAGACAAACACGAGCCATAACAATGTGTGTGTCCTGCTGAGCCTTTTCGGAGGGCTAAAATAAAAATATCCGAACACTTGGGCTAACGTGTCTCCTTGCACTGTTGTTCGAGCTCAAAAAGTTTTTGTTTTTTTTATTTTATGATTTGAAGATGCCAGCATTTTTACACAATTTTATGTTTTTGTCTGTCTGATGACATTGTTTAAAACAAAAAAAAAAAAATCAGACTTCATGTTCAAGCAGTTACTCAGTACTTGAGTATTCATTTCAGCGAATACTTTTTTACTTGTACTTGAGTGATTTTTTATGACTCATTTTTACTTTAAGTAACATTATTTTGAAGTAACGCTACTCTTACTCGAGTCAGTCAATCCATCAATAACGGACGCCCATTTTGTTGACGATTGAGGGCAAACTTCGAAAAAATGACGAACTAAGCATTTACGGAAGGGGGTTTTCGTCCGTCCATTTTTGTGTGTTTATTTTAGGTACAAAGTGTGATATCACTTGTGTCTTAGGATACATTTATATTTATGACCCTAAGGTAATTCCATGCTTAAGGGGACCTTTGCACTATGAATTGAAGTTATAAGTCGTTAAATCTCTCTATTTACATGGATATTTTGATAAATAATAACTCTACACATGGAACAAGCTTTCCTAAAATTTGTGTTGAGTCATTATGCGTCCCTTGTCCATTTCCTGTCTTGAGTTAAAAGGTTTACTGAAAGCAGTACATGAACTACATGGAGGTCAACACTACTCACCACGCTTGCTTGCTTGATTATTTTGCAAACACAGTTGGAGAAAAACAGTATAACTTCTTTGGCAATACTAAAAAGGGAGCTGAATATCCTCTACTTATAGTACTTAAAAATTCAAAGATTTCTTAGGCTTTCACATTGAAAATTGTCCGTTATTCATTGTTTCTCTGAGTATTTACATACACTTGTAAAGAACATAATGTGTGCTCTGTGGAGTTACCAGTCATTTCTACAGCTTTGATTTTTCTCTGAGTGTGATTGGAACAGATACTTCTTTGTCACAAAAAATATTCATGTTTGGTTCTTTTATGACTTTATTATTGGTTAACAGAAAAAGTGACCAAATCTGCTGGATCAAAAATATACATAAAACAACATGAATTTGCAATTTTGGTGACTTAGAATGTTTGTTAATAAAATTTGCTTCACCGTATGGCCACTTACTTCTTGTGAGTGATTATGAGTGACTGACTTCTCTGAGGCCATTGAAATAGGACTCATTGGATACAAAAAACGCTACAATAGGAAAGTTAAAGGAGCTCAGCAGTGTCAACGCATTCTGGAAAGGCAAATCATTGACTACATTGAAACAAGTCAGAAAAGTCACTTGGAGCCATTTCAGAGCAGCTGCAGGTCCCAAGAGCAAACAAACGTCACTGCCACGATCAGCAAGAAAATGCAAACTATCACCTGCTGCTAAGAGAAATTGTTCAGGAGGGTGAAGAGTCAACCACCAAAAAGCAGATCTTCCAAGAATTAGAAACTGCTGAGTACAGGTGTCAGTGTCCACAATCAAGCGTGATTTTGCATCGCCATGGACTGAGAGGCTGCCGTGCAAGGCGCGCACTTGCTCCAAAAGTGGCACCTTAAGGCTCGACTGAAGTTTGATGTTGATCACATGGACGAAGATAAGACCTTCGGAAGGAAAGTGCTGTGGTAGAAGAAACAAAAACTGAGCCGTTTGGCCACAATGCCCAGCAATATGTTTGTAGGGGAAAAGGTGAGAACTTTGCCTACTGTCAAGCACGTGGTGGTAGTATTTTGCGGTGGGGCTGTTTTGCTGCCAATGGAACTGGTGGTTTACACAGTGTAAATAGGATAATGAAGAAGGTGGATTAAAACTTCTAATTTTTCCAAAATCATCAGCTCGAAGGATGGGTCTTAAGCGCAAGTTAGAGACAGGACAATGGTCCCACAACACATCACCCACACACATCAAAAGTGGTAATGCAATGGCTAAATCAGGCTTTTCCTCAGCATTTTATTAGCCCAGAATCCACCAGGGTTTGTTTGCCCCCCGCCCCCCCACAAGGATAAGATCCTCTGCATGAAAAAATAATAATAATTTTGAAGTTGTGCGCACTAACTTCCCCCATCAATGAATGTCGAATAGTAATCGTTGAATGTTTTTTGCCAACCACACACCCTACTTCGACAAACATGATATATGATTCTGGCATGTAATTCGTCGTCCTCAACACCCCCTCCCAAAAAAAAGAAGCAGATTATTATCCTGGGTGGAATTCTGTCAGTTTTTCCTTTGGGATGCTAGTTTCAACCGATACCGATAAACCAATAATTTAGAAAGTGCCAGTTTCGATAACCGATAAGTGAGCCGATAATTGTTTGCAAAATTAACTTGAATACAAATATACTGTCGAGTCCTACTATAAGTCTAACGTACACATACATTGAAACATTGTGTAAAGCACCATGAAGCAGAATTGTATTGATATCTCTGCTTCAAAGACAACCGGTAACTCATTTTGAGTTTGCCAAAACAAAACAGTCATGTTTTAAAAATGCAACAAAAAACTGCGAGGGTAACATGTTGGGGAGACACAGTAAAGAAAGCCCACACTGACGACTGCCAAGTCGCCATGATGCATCTTCTGTCCGTTGTGCGCATTATGACGTCACAAATATTCGACACTAAAATAACCGAGGGGACGGGTTGAGGAGTTGGGCACAACTTGAGCCACAACCACAAAAGATGGACCAACATGGCATGTCTATTATTATTGGCGGATTTCTTTATCATCTGGTGCATCTGTATGACATCAAGTTGGTTAATATTTATCAACAGGTTTCTTGATTATCTGGTTTATCTGTTTGACGTCAAATTGGTCAATAATTGCCAATAATTATCGGCCACCGATAATATCGTGCATCCCTAGTTTTTTCCCAACCACCAGGCTTGCCATCACAACCTCGGAATATTCAAGTCACATCAGCCCTTACACCGCGATGACGCTACCGGGAACAACTTCAAAATAAAAGCTCTACCATGCATTGATTTGGAAAGGTAAGGTTTATGGGTTTGTCATTATGATAACTGTGTACTGTCATGCATACTGCCATTGGCATGAGGACTGGTTTCAGCCCTAGTATTTTTTTTATTATAACAATTTTGTAATCGTGTAGTGTAATAATCAAAATCGTATTTGAATTTCGATTAATTGCACAGCCCTGCCACATGGTCAACCAAGTTGAGCGGTATAAGTCGCTATGGCTGGGGGCAGCACAAAATTAGCTGGTGGCGGCCGCCATAAAATTTTCAACGCAGAAAAAACCCTATGTATATTTTTCACCCATCAGATAAACTAAATTGTTCTGTTAACCCCTAAAAGAACCAAACTTCATTCATGTTTTTTTGTGACAAAGGCATAGCTGTTCAAATCACTCTATCAGAAAAAAACCTGAGTTATAGAAATAACTGGAAGCTCAGGAGAGCCATGACATTATGTTCTTTACAAATGTATGTAAACTTTTGTTCACAACTGTATTTGTTATTAAAATTGCAATATGTTTTTTTATTATTGAGCACACTCAAGATTCAGATTCAGGTTTTGCTTAAGCAGTCCAGATTACATTTGGAGGTGTCACAAACATGAAAACCAGAGAACTGTCTACAAGTGAAAAAACTGAAATTGTTGGAAAAATAAAGGAAAATAATAGCTGTTGGCAAGAGAAATATGATTATATAATAAGGCAATATCACCAATTCCTAACAACTCACCACACCATTCACAAAAACTGAATTTTATAACTAGTCTATTGTATAACGTTTTGTTTGTTAAATGCAAAATCATACAAATGTAGTTACAGTTTCGGTTTTCATTAATATTGCATCACTTGTGTGATGTGTGTGATGATCATGAGGCATGCTGACCCATTACTTTGAGGCTCAGTCTTAAGTCAGACAAATGACTCAAATGAAAAAGTGACCAATTTACCTAAAGATGCAAATTCCAGTAGTACCCTCATTGGGAAAATGGAAATGTGCACACGTTTTCTTTAAGGGACAAATTGACAAATCTTTGTGCAGCCTCCTACTACCTTCAGTGATTAATCAAGAGGATAAAAACTAGGTTGTAATTAAAAGGATCTGGACATGCTCCCAGCCTCAAAACTGGCAGACCCCCATTGAGCTTCTTCACAACCCCATGAACAAATTCAAAGAATAAATGAATGCCATATAAAAAGAACATAATTCACCATAATGAGGGAACTTAAGCAATAACACCAAATGGCATATGTGGTGTCAAAATGAAGAGAAATTGGTGCTTTCTACCATTATGAAAGGCTTAAATTTAAGGGTGAATGGAATTGCATGGAACAAAAGAAAACAAAAACAAAAAAATGTTAATCCTAAACACGAGGGAAGGTAAAGCTATTACTGACTTGTTGACATATCTTAGCATGATTGGTGTCACCGACACAGATTTTATATTCAGAAGGTAAAAGAGCATACATTATGTATAGGCAACTTACATGAAGAACAAAATAGCTGTACTCACACAAATCTGGTATTTAACCAGAAAAACTTTAATAAATCATATACAGGTATTGGCAGTTATTATATTAGATTTAGCACACACAAAAATACTAACAAATTGCTTTTTTTTACTGATGCAATTTGTTGGAATGCATGACAATAGCTACATACGCCATCCACAGATAGAGAAAATGGATTGTGGATTCGAAGGCTCATTAATGCTTGAGCAGACGAGGGGGAATGAAACATTCAAGGCAGAAAGGGGCATTTATTGATGATTCCCTCACATCTCATTCATGCATTAAGTTGATTTTAAAAGCAATTAATACACATGGTCAGGGAAATGTAACAGAACACCGTATGTTCTTAACCTGTCGAACATTTCCCAGTCAAAGCCCTGAGCAATGCTCTGCTTTGCATTATAAATGACAGGATAAATCTTAATGGATTGGGGATAATCAACTAGCCATGAAGGCTGCCATACACACACATTCACTACACATTCTAACACGTACACACAACTGTGGACGTCCAGACACAAGGGAAATTAAAGGCTTTGAATACGTCTGCATTGATTATTTTAAATTATTAGCCCACCTCTCTTTGGACCTCCAATGCTTTTAGCCTCAGCTTTAACACATTTACAGAGACTTATTGACTATAATTACAACTGAGTCTTGGTAATGGACACATCAATTATGAGTCGCACATGTCTCTGACCATGCAAGCGTTGCTCAGGGAATCCCAATCTGTGGTCCATTAGCATTTCTCTCACTGGTCTGAAGCCTAATCAGTCTTTGCCGTCACATCTAGTGAAACAGCTTTTACCTGGCCATAGCAGATATAGTAGATTAGCTTTACCATAGGGCTGTGTGGCAATTTGGCAAAAGGAGGTTATACTGTAACTCCCCTTTAGCTTTGGGTTTAGGTTAGGGTTTATTCAACTTTTATCTAAAATCTGTAAAGTGCTTAAAAATATGTGGTAACACAAGTCCAGTGGACTTGCAGTATGTGAGGGTAGGAAAATAAAATGAATCACCCAAACTTTGGTAGTCACATTTACAAAAGATAAACACTGTAGTTACACTTTACTGATAAAAAGATCACATCTCATCTGAATTGATTAATGTTGTCTATCTGTTTTTTTTTTTTAAAGCCTATTTATTGGGCGATACTTGGAGTGAGAAGATTTTTGGCCCAAAGTTAAGTTTTAGGTTTAACGTTGTCTCTCAATCTATACAACATCAACTACACAGAGGCCAGCATTTTTATGGCCCAATCTACCCTATCTTGCCATGGCACTTTCAGCTCATTTTATGGCCCAATTTAGTCTGCTGTGCCCTGCCACTGATAGTTCATCCCATCTGTATAATTATCAAGTTTTTACTTACATTAAACACCTTGTCAGTTTCAGAATAAGAACAGCTTTTAATCAAGCATTTTAATGAGGAATAAGAGCTGTGACTTGCTTTCAAAATCACAATATATGTATATAATATTATGCGCCAAAGGCATGGAGTCAAATACACTGGATATCGCTGATGTTCGGCCGAAACCTCACAATTTGGTAAATGTATTTACCGCATGTATTTTTATGTTTTTTTTTTTGATAAATTGAAAATCTGGTGTTTCACTTTTTTTGGTCTTATTTATGTTGTTGTTGTTGTGACTATGATTACTGTTTTATTATTATTTTTCTTTCTAATTCCATATGGCTAAAGCAAGTGTGTTTCCATTACCCTCAGTTTTGCACAAAAGCAAGCTGGTAAAGGAAACAGGATTTTCGGGGTGGGGGGGACACTCAATTATTGCAAAACAGTTTTCACGCTCTCATGAGGTGGTTTTTGAGACGTGTAGAAGTATTTCACAAAAGTGTAATGGAAACACTTTTTGCGCATTCCCTGTAGTCATGTGACCCCACGCACGTTCACGGAGGAAATAGAAAGTACGGGGCCACTCGATTTCCTGTCAGAGCTGCCTCCCGAGGGGATAACAAGTCTTTTTAAGCACAAAGCCATTTAGCTATAGAGCCAAGGCCGCCGTTCCATGCACGCTTCATATCGTTGCATGAGAAATGGTCGTTCACCCGGGCAACATGCAATCGAGCGACATACGGCGCACATCGTCGTTGAAATCCGTTACATCCATCCGCACCAAAACACAAGTTATAAGCGTGCACACACACACAGAACCAGGGCCAAATGCCTGAACCCGCCCGATCAGGGCAGAGAGAGATTTTTAACGTAATCTTAACAACGTCGGGCGTCCGTCTTCGGTAAACATTATGAGCACCTCCTACAGAACTACGAGATATCGCGAGGCGGACCTTTACAAGAATTGCACCTCAGAAGCGAAACGCCTTTTAATGGGAACACCTACAAGTCGAAATTGTACTTTTATCGAAATAGTACAATATTCCAGTGTCCGACGTGCCAATTTGTTGTTCGAACAAAATCAAGCCATTAATTGCTATTCGATTTGTCGCCGTGAATGGACTGGGCATTTGGGAAACTCATGAAATTCCCGATGGCCAGTCCTCCCCAAAGGTCATCTCTTTCATTATCCATTTATATTACATAAAGTAAAGTATAGCACTGCGGGTTGCAGTCCCCTCTAGTGCTGCAGCTATCGAATATTTTGGTGTTCAAATATCCTACGGAAAATTCCATTGAAAAATCAGGTATTTGGATAAAAATAATATTTTTGCATGGTGAAAGAACAATTATGAATACAGAAGGCATTAAAATATATTTCCACATACTAATGATTGGCCAACTTTCATTTCTAGATAATAAAAGTCTCTTTTTTATTTATTTTTTTACTTCAATTTAAATTGTGCTTAGCACATTATTTTCCTCTAGAATGTTAGGGAGATTTGAGACAAATCTCTCCCCATGGATTTTGGAATGACCTTCTGTTAAATATTAGGCAACCGCCCTCTCTACCCACTTTTAGAACACATCGTTGTTCTTTGGCGTTTGATTCGGCATGAGACTCATCATTGTTTCAATGTTTTATGGTGCCTGCTGTATTTTTCTATTAATTTATTTATTTTATTGACTTACCTACTTGTGTTACTTATTTTATTGACTTATTCATTTACCCACTTAAGATAATTATTAATTTATTTGGTGTTATTTTTGTTTTACCCATCTTTATTCAATGACTGATTTTGTACTCCATGTATGAAATGAAATTCCGAGTTGAGCAGTTTTTGGTCTGTGAGACAAAGTGACCACAGTTGTGATTTTGCCGACCGTCAACTGCACAATTGAGTGAGCACGGTTTATTAAACTGATCTCTAGGAACGGCAACTGTGTCCGGCTGTCAGCATTAAAGTGTGCAATCAACACGTCGATTAGACTTTGAAAAGTAGTCCAATGACTCTAGCTGCAGCTGCTAGCACCGTTAGCACGCTAACACTGTAGATGCCCTAAACCCTGGCAACAGGCACCGTGCAATACAATGTCAGCGTAATTAAGTCTTCTTTAAATGTCCTTAATTGGCGATCGAACGTGATTTCTGTACGAAGTTGTTTTGTTGACTTTGGTCGCAATTGTTTACGGCGGCAATAAGAACGGCAGACACACGTTCCGCAGGACGAGTCAAGTCATCTGTTGCGCAAAGACTAGTAAAACGCTCCCGGGAAAAACTTCAAAATAAATGCGTCCATTGGCATTGCGCTCCACATATTACTTGGTATGGGAAGGTTTATTTTGAAGTTGACCTTCTCTCCGCATTGGTGGTGTTTTGCCAGACGTGTCAATTATTCCCCACATGTATTTGTTTACTTCACTGGATTTATCGTTGCGCTAGTGGCTCTTCCGCCGGTAATCCGGCACCGTGCCGGAGTACTTTAAACCCTGAATATTGCTTTTATTTTTGCAAAAAACTGTAATGGAAACGCAGCTAGTGAGAAATTGACCAATCCCATTAAGGGAGGATTGCTTCTCTCCTACTAGCTTAATGTTTCCCTTAATTTGCTTGCGATTTTTTTTTTACTGTTTTGTCTTATGCTTGTATTTTTTGGTATGTGTTTTGTTGTTGCTTTTGTTTGTGTTAAGATTGGACTTTTGGTTTGGCCCCTTATGAGTAAAATAATTTCACAAACTGCCATTTGCACGTTGTATTCACCTATGATTTGTGTTGTTTTTGTTGTTAATAAAATTGGCGGTTGGCTGTTGAATGAATTAATTACTTAAAGCTACTGGACGCAGAAAATTTAACTTTGAATTAAACGTCACACCCGCAGACAGAGAGCGGGAAATTCTAACCTGAATTCTGTCTGAAAACTATTGGCCATAGGCTTGCAGGAGTACCCATTGTGAACAGCTAAGGTGTTAATCTCCTAATTAGAAGATTTTTCAGTCATAAATGGTCAAATAAAAGGCTATTGTAAAGATATTTTTGCCAAATTGTTACAGAGAGCAGCTTTAAGTGTACAACTCATTTACAGTAATTATAATGTAACTTAAGTAATGCAGTAATTTGATTTTTGTTTTGGCTTTTTTTTTTTACAGGGGTTTGTTCACTTCTGTATCCACTATGCATGTGAGATAGCAAGGAAGAGAGGGTATAAAACAGCATACATACCAGTATGTGTACGAATGTGTGCCAGGAAGGCCATGGAATTGCTGCTCTTGCAGACCTTGCCACAGTACTTGCACTTGTTGCCTTGGTGCTCCTCCCGCTCACGATTGATCTGTTCCGTGTCCTCAATCACATACTTGTTTACTTGTCTCAGAAGCTCATCATGTTTCTCCTTGATGTGAATGAACAGGTCTTGCTCCGTTTCAAAGCGATCTGTGCATTTTGTGCACTTGAAGCAAGCTTTGCCATCATCCCGCTCAGCGAGGCTGTTCTGCTCATTTCGGATGTGTGAAGCGCTGGTCAGGTGTTGATGCAGGTTGCTCTCAGTGTAGAATGACTTGCCGCACACCATACAGTGGAAATGTTTATCCTTGGTTGGGTGCTTCATTGAGATGTGCACATTCAGGCCGCTTAGGCCGTCTGCCAAAAAGCCACAGTCGTCACAGCGAATTCGGGTGCTTCTCACTTTGGCTTGAACGCTCACTTCCTTGTGTTCAAGCTTTTTGACATAATGTGGCAAGGGCCCAGAGGGCACTGGTGCTTCTCCTGTCATGTCTTTAACTGCAGCTGCACCTTCGAGAGCAACTCCTTCCGGCGATGCCTGCCCCTGTTCAGCTAGGGCCTTTGCGGACATAATACAGGTATCAAAAGGTCGAGCAGTGGACATTCTTGGAACTGAAACACAGCTTTCTTTTGTGGTGGTACCTTCAGTGCACTCGTCATGTTTTCCTTGAATTTCTTGCGGCGATGGTTCCACTTCAAGTTCAATTTCTGCTTGGGCCATATTCTCAGACTGTGCTGTTTGCCCTACTGTACGATCATCACCAGAAGCACATGAAATACTCTCTGGTTGCTTATCCTTTGCTTTGCCAGGTAGCATGACCACCGCATCAGCAGGCTCAATAGAGACAGGAGATGCCAATGTGTACTGTTTTTTTTCTTTCTGGTTTAGCTTTGGATCATCTGGGATTTTTAAAGGTTTGGAATTAAGATGAACTGCTGCACCACTAAGATCAATAACCTCATTGAGTTCTGCCGGGGTCTGTGAAGACTTTTGGCCACCATTCTCTTGTTGTGCCTGGAATGTCTTCCTTTTCTGCTTGTGTTTCTCTGTGCCAGCATGACGAGACATTTCCTCGCTTGTTTCTGCATAGTAACTGCATGCCAAACAGACATATTCAAATGCTCTGGTGTGCTTTTTATTCACATGGAGATTAAGGGAAGGAATTGAGTTAGCTCTAAAATTGCAGTGACTGCAAGCATATTCTGTTGGGTCTGTGTATAACGGTGTTTGTTCATCTTCACTGTGTATTTCCGAGTCTTGAGATTCCTGCTGCATGTCTCTGGTCTCTGAAGCTTCATTTGGTTCCTGGGATTGTGTATTTGTGGGTTCTTGGGGTAAAAGGCCTGCATGTTTTTTGACAGGGCTGCTATTTTCACACTGCTGTACGCGTTTCCTGTGTTTCTTAGTGATACAATGGCGATCAATGTCTCCTTTGGTCACACAGCTGTAGCAGCACAGAATACACTTGTAAACATACTCCTTGCTGTGTTTGCGACGGACATGGACACTGAGGTTGGCAGCATTGGATACTACCAAGCCACAATAACCACATTTGGTTGAAGCAATTTGTTTGGGTCTCCCTCTTTTAGGTTTTGGAGGCTCCAAGTCCAAGTCTTCCTCATCTCGAGCAACTTCAGCAGCCTCCAGTTGCTCTTTAAATCCCTGAGTCACACCACTTATGCCGTCTCCACCCCCATCTACTTTGGCTACCTTCTCAACACAATCAGCGGAGGAATGAGAAGCGCTATTCTGCCTACTCTGATGTTGTTTGTGAGTTTCTGAGCACAGGTGTTTGTCCATCCATTGAGATGTGGCAGAAAAAAAGTTACATAATTTACAGCGGTACCAATCCAAGTTAGCGTGCTTGATGCGAGCATGGCTCTCCAGTAAAGAAAGTGTGGAAAACCTTAAATCGCAGTTTGCACACTTCATCTTAAATCTGTTCCCTGTACATTTTGGGTCCAATTGTGCAGTGGTTATCTTGACAGCACTTTCAGTGTTCTCAGCATCCTCTTCTTCCTCCATGTACTCTTCTGCATCAACTGAAAGACATTTCAAAGACACCGTTACTTCTGGCAATTCAATCCCAGATGTATATTAATAACTAATTTGCTCCCAAAAACATATAAATACGTTCTATTTTAAATGTTTTATGAGTCCCAAAGACGTATTTATACGTTGTTTTTTTTATGCTAGAGCATACAGAAGGCTTTGATGCAGCCTCTGAACTGCAGAGAGCGGGTGAAGCAATGGTATTAATTTAAAAAACGGCCAGCAGGTGGCAGCAGAGTATAAGAGATCAGCCAGGGCCATGTTGCAAACAAGCTAATTTACCCACAGTTCTTAACAGATTTGTGAATAATGATGAAACTTGGTTATATTATATTGCTAATTGCTGCAAAACGGAAACAGATAGAAATATACTTTTTCCTGATGAAATAAGAAACTCTAATCTTTCTTTTGGTAGGTTCCATGTTTTTATAGCAATAGAACACAATATTCTGTGGGCCTTGCAAAATCGGTCCAAATCCAGTAAAACAGCTGGGAGTGAAGGGGGTTGTTTGAGTGAAAATGGCTCGGAGTGAATGAGTTAATGTTGACCACAGATGCCCCTTCGCTTCCTCCCTAATCATGGTGGTAACCAATTTATCTCCACCAGAAATTAAATTAATTAAAAACATAAATGTATACAGTGGAACCCCCTCAGGTTACATTATAAAACCAAAACTTTCACAAACCGACGTAATGTTTCTCATTTAAATAAATGGAACTAATTAATCTGTTCCAGTCGCAGAACAGCGTTATATTTTCCTTATTTTGATGTTTATGTGGATAAAGATCAATTCTCTGCAATATAGAAATGGGTGAAAACAATATTGATGATGAAATAACAGTGGGTTTGCCAGCAGCTCATTGTGGTGTCTTAGCTTTTTTGCATACAGTAATGTTTACATTATAGTGCTGTCAAAGTTAAAGCGTTACCTAATTAATTAATCACAAAAAATTATTAATCGTGTATTAACGCAAATTAATCAGTGTCACACTTTTAATTTTGATCGCAGATGATCATTTAGCTGACAGTGGATGGTTACGCTAAAGGTAGTACAGGTTGTGTTTGAGCAATAAACCTAACTACATGCATTAAAGTAAAGCATTTAAGAAAATGTTTGCATGTGACATTCAGAATATTATTTCTTGTCAAACTATCGGAGTAATTTTTTTCCATTTTAAATTATGCAAGTAATAAACCAATTAGACGAGGACGAGTGTGTGCAGTGATCAAAAAATGTTGAAGACGTCCTAATAACATCAAATGGCGGAAGAATTAACACATAACAGGTGCTCTCTAAATTTGACAGGCAAATGTTTTTGATAAAAAGCCTTTTTAATTAAGCGAATAATCGTGATTAATCAAAATTCTAAGATGTGATTAATCTGATTTAAAATTTTAATTTTTTTGACAGCTAAAGTTTACATTGACTGTGATTACTGCTGGCTTCAAACAGGGTTCTACATTAAGCCTATTTAGGGGATGGCCCCGTCGGGTCACTATGAGCCATGTTGGGGTGGCCCTGCCAGAACCAGCACTGACCTTGTACATTCATTATATAATACAAAAATGTTCAATGAATGATTATTTCATATTTAAGGGTTCCTACACATTTGAAATGGGTGGGGTGTCACTATTTTTTAACCGGTAAAATAAATAAATAAGTGGACAATATGTGCTGCTTTGAAGACTAGGGTTGGGTACCGAAGACGGTACTTTTTGTGGTATGGACCGATTTGGGTCGGGACTTCTGAGCACCGATTCACGTAAAATCAAATGGTGCCATGTGTCGGTTCTATCAAAGTTGTGACTGTGCGGGATTGGAAGAGTTGACGATTTTTTATGGCGCACTTGAACCCAACATGCACCAGCGTACTGACGTCACACACTCGCACAGGATTTTACGTGCGAAGAACGAGGGCGCGGTTGGGGCTCGCAGGTGCCCGGCCGGCGGTAGTGACGGGCGGCGAGCGGGTACCGGCGCCGCTGCCTCGGTCTGCCCCGCAGCGTCCATGCAACCTGGTCCTGGTCCGGCTGCAAACGGCGCGGGGACAGCTAAATTTCCGGGTTTGGAAACGAGCAAGATTTTTACACCGCCAAGCCAGACAAATATAGTTTATGAAGTATAAAAGCCTCAACGCCGGGCGGAAACTGGAAATGTCCCCGCACAATCAGCGCACGGCTGAGAGAGGTGTCTGTGGCGATCTTCCCCCACTGAATTGAATCATGCTGGAATGTACACGGCTTCACCATCGTTAAGACATATAGACATTGTAATTTGGATATACTACTGGTGACCATATTTAAAATAGCAAAATATTGTGGCCAAAATGTAGCGAGCATTACAGACCATGTCGGGTACATTCAAATTATTAATTTTAATCAAATTATTCTCTTTGTTCATGCATGTCCTCTTCCAACTGTAATTTTTTAATATTTGAGTCCAACGTGGGTTCAAACTTTGTGGCTTTACGTCTTTGAAAAACAACTGCATCAATTGTTATTCATTTATATATTTACTGTTGTTCATTGCACATAACTTAGATTCACACTGTTTTTTTGTAATATTAACTTATGTTTATTATTTATACCTCAGTAATTGTAAAACTTTAAACCTTTATTTTTCCTCTGGCTCATTTGAATGAAATTTTATTATATTTTTTTTATTTTTCAAGTTTTACATATTGAAAGGTAATTGTTAAATTGATTTAAAATTAAAATATTTTACAATTAAATAAACAATGCTAAACACCCAAATAAATTAATAAATAAAATTTAACAAATAAATAAAAAATTGAGAGTACAAAACTACCAAAAATTGGTAGCGTTGAGTACCGGTATCGATTCCTAGGTACCAAGTATTGGAACAGTAACGGTTCAAATGTGAAAGGTACCCATCTCTATTGAAGATTGATTCTTGTATCGTTCAGTTCCTTTGACCCTAATATTAAATTTTTTTAAAGTTATAATTCTTTAATAATAATTTAAAAAAAAATACAAGTTTCCTCCTGTAAACATCATTAAACATATCATTTATACATGTATTTAAGCCAAGTTGTTGAATGTCTGAAGTCCTCGTTTATGTTTAACCAATTTAAAACATCATCATGCTGTTTCTACTAAGTACTGTCTCAAATGTTCTCCAATTTCGATACTGTAAATGTATAGGATCTAGGGGTGTCAAAATGAGTGCATTAATATCAAGTTAACTAAATCTTCCTTTAAAGGCACTCATTTTTTAAACGCTAGATTAACGACCGCCCCTTATTTGGAAAGCATCTAGTAAAGTAATTCCAGTTGCGACACAGCAGAAACATCCACGTCAAAATGTACTGTACTGCACTGGAACCAAAATACACAATGTTTAAGGGGCAGAATGTTCGAGCGGAGGAGCCATTTGGATTGTGTAACATTACCACCGGCTCCCTGCTTTGGCAGAATGCATTCGGTAGCGCCGCTGTTAGCAATTAGCACCGAGCTAGGCTGCTACAGCCATGTGAAAGCCAAAAGCCGAATGGATGCCATCTTGTCACTTGGAGTGACTCCAAGTCACTTGATCTTTTCAGGGTGCACACTCTCCATTCGCCACGTCGCCAATAACGAGGTGAAATGGGGAGTGGCGACGTGAATATTCCCCACGCTCGCCACATTGGTGCAGCCAATTTTGTTAACATTGCACTGGGGGAATATCGCTATACCAGGCATAAGTGTCCGTAAGCAACAACAACAAAAAATGGCCGTATACAAATTGCATACAGTAATCCCACAATCCTCGATGCAGCCAGTGACGCACACAATTGGTTACAGTATAATAAACAACATCGCTCCAAGGCCAATGACAGCATTGTTTACATCTGCCGGTACAGTAGCAGTATGCTGATGCTAGCAGACGCACTATTTAACCATACAGTCCAGGACGCAAACCCTTGTCAAATCTGCGTGGTTTGCCAACGTCCCCTGGCTTTGGCACAACGAGGAATATGCAAACTTTTTTGGTAGTGTGTAAAAAGAAGGATAATCAGACGCTTTCACGAACGGGAAGTCAGACAGGATCGCGGAGATACCAGGTAAAGTGCACGAAGTTAGAAGAACATCAAAGGTACGTGGACTGTGTTTCGTAACCTGTTTCATTTTATTGTAAGATGATTTATTTTTTTTGATACATTTTATTAGTAGGGCTCTATTTTGTTTCTGATTTGGGGGGGAGGGGACGATTGTAAATGATCGCCATTGGCGGAAGGATACATAAAAAGGAAAAGAGATTGTGACAGTTGTGTTGTGAGTGGAGAGCTAGAGGAGACAATAAATTTGTGCTGGAGCTAGCTATTCCTTCCCCGAATGCTGTTTCTTCTTCCCACGACATTCGTTTGGAGTGATCCACGATACACTCTCGTATTCCCCAAGATTTAATGTTACATTATTTTCATGTGTCGTCACGTCAACTGCGCACATTTGCCAATATAAACGCAGCACTGATTAACGATTGTTGTCTTCAGTTGCAATTGCAGTTGAATGTAATAATGCAGTAATCATGACAAAACGTTACTGTGTATTAATAAAATTCCATGTGCAAAACATAGCGGTATAGAGACAAAAAATGCCGCTCTACAAGTTCCACCATTGGGATCAGCATCTAAATACGAGCATAGTGGTCCTAAGTGTTCTTAAAAATGAGGTAACGGTTTTATTCCTAAAATACACTTATTATTGTAGCGAGGCCACCCACTGCAACATTATGCACAGTTCAAACATTAACACTGTACTGTATGAATGTAGGAAAATAAAAGTGTACTTAAGTAATGATTACAATCAGATACATTGAGAATATTGAATGAAAATCATATTCCAATAAATGTACAAAAAAAATCCTAAACATTAAACAACCTGTAAAAAGCTTCACAGTTATTACTATTGTTTTTTGGGGTAATACATTAAATATTTTGTAAGGAAAAACATGTGCAAAGACTGAGATCAGTTTAGTGCGGAATTGCTGAGGTATTTCGGGAAACTTGTTCACCCTCTTAATTGTCCTGATTTTTTTAGTTGTTGTGTGGGCTAAAACGGTGACAAGGAACAGTATATAAGTGCCCACATTTCTTTAATCTGTGGCGATTTGGCGCATTTGTCACTTTCATTTAAAATAACTTTGCCCATTTCTACCACTACAATGTGCAGTTAGCCATCAAGCTATGCCTAGAACCAAGCACCAAGCAGCAGGCTATCCGCACTAGCTAGCAGCGGTAAAGTGCTCCAGCCGTCTAATTACTTTTTAAAGGCGTAAATAGTAATACTACAGCCCGTAGACAGCTGGGGTAGGCTCCAGCACGCCCGCAACCCTCGTGAGGATTGGCAGTTCAGAAAATTGATTGATTGACTGGGCACACTTTGATGCTGACAGCTTGACTAATTTGCCGTTCCTACTGATCACTGATTAACAAACCAGACTTACTCAAATGTGCTATTTATTTAGCCGCCAAAATCGCTATTGTGGGTCTGACGTCACTTTAGTTCCATTGGCCAAAATCTATGGGGAGAGATTTGTATAAAATCTCACTGTTTCAGAGGAAAACATTTTGCTGACAAGCACCCTTTAAGTAAAGAAAAACAAAAGTTGATTATCTAAAAATAAAAAGCAGTTGGTTGTTAATTATTACATGCAAATGTATTTTTTTGTCTTTTGTATTCATAATTGTTCTTTAACCGAGAAAGTATATACAGGTATATTTTTATTTCTATCCAAACACCCGATTATTCGCTAGAATTTTCAGTAGGATATCCGAATACCAGAATATTTGATAGCTGCAGCACTAAAAATATTAATTTTGAGTTGTTTTGAGGCATGATACACGAGTTTTTTGACCACATACCCAAAAACTAGCTTGCACCCTACAAGCCATACTGCATAAATAATATATATTACAACTTATTTTTGGTCCAAAAGGAACTTACTTAATTATAGTGTTTCAAATAATTTTATTTGTCTTAACATTTTAAAATGTTTAAACATTTTCTTGTTTTCAACAAAAAATGAATAATCATTTGAATAATCGTGATTTTAATTCTTACCAAAATAATCGTGATTATTATTTGTTCCCTAATTGAGCACCAATACAAGAACGTAACAAAATAAAAGTTAAATGTCAGGTAAAGGAGTCACTATAACACAATTTAGCAGTAATAAATTAAATTATAATACATATATTTGTTGGAACTGGTGTCAAGTTGTATTTTACTATTTTAAAAATGTGCAGAAGTTCACAAGTTACTTCATGTTAAAAAATTAAACACTCTTAATATGAAAAGAACACACCGATCTCTTCTGGGTCGTATGCAGTAAAGTTGTGTCGTGTTACAATGCGCATCTGTATTGAACTTAACAAAATAAAAGCATTCAACATTGTGCAAATGAGTCACTGTAACACAATTTAACAGTAATAAATTAAAAAACAATGCATATATTTGTGAAAAAAATGCAGAAGGTTAGGTTAACATTTCTTCTCACTTTTATGTTAACAAGAGTAAAATTAGCAAAAAAATATTGTATTGTAAATGTAGATATAAATTGAGATATGAAATGTGCAAGTAATTTGCGATTAATCGTGAGTTAATTATTGAAGTCATGCGATTAATTACGATTACAAATTTTAATCGCCTGACACCTCTAATAGGATCGTATGCTGAGAAACGTTTCTTGGGAGGAGCAATATGGCAGCCTCGCAGCTTCAAATGTCTTGGCCTATCGGCTATCCAGTCATATATTGAATGAATGAAAACGTATTTGGTTCATTGGCAAATTAAAAGTTCAACATGGTAAAAAAAAACAAATTCCATACATAAATTTACAACCAAAAGGGTGTAGGCAGAAGCAAAAGCTTTTCTTATATTCAAAACAGTGGTGGAATTGCATAGCCATGCGTCTAAGAGCTTGTATCTCCCCATTGTTGGCGTGCTGCAAAGCCATTGAGGTATATTCTTTAAAACACATGCAAAACCCACATGAAACCCTTCCGTCTCCGTCTTGATGAAATTTCAGTGTGTGAGACAGTGAAACTTAATGATATGCTACTTGGGGGCTAGAGAAGGCTCATGGGGCAGCGGAATGGACAGACCAGCTGCCAATCAGGGAATAGGAGATGGGATTTTTTTTCGAGATGTTTGCTCTCACACAAACTGTGCATAAATCACTATCTGGATTGATTAATATAGTTTTAGAAACAACTAGTTTTCTAATTCAGAAAACAGTATTTTAAAACAGTTATACTATTATGGAAACATTTTTATTTTTCACACTTTTTAATACCTGGAAATTTATCAAATGTATTTCCATACTTTTCCATGATTTCCATACTTGAATAGGAATCCTGATATTTAGTATCGTTAACTGTATTATTTAAGAAATACGATTTCTGTGCAGTTGATGTTGTTTTTTTGTTTGTTTGTTTTTTTGCTTATGTTTTTTTGTAATATGAAATCTAAATGAATATTTAACATTTGGCATTTTCTGGGCTATGCATCTTATGAGCCATTCTTTCTTGAAGGATTTAACATGACTAAAATGTGCACAATACAAAAAAAGATCAGTGATGATTAATGAATTTAAGTGGATAAAACTCAAAATATTGAAAATTTGGGTGGCCCGACAAAGCCCCGTGATGGCCACGGGCCACTTTTAATGTAGATACCCTGCTAGCTACCAACTCCCACAATTCAGCGCAGCTTTTGCCTTGTATTGTGGTATGTGGTGGCAATTTTAGGCAAAATACAAAGATATCTGAAGCACGGAGACAAAGTTGTTTATGCCGCACTAGAAACAGGGTTGTTAATAAAGCGAAACACCGTTGTAATTGATTAAGATGGTATATTCTACCAAAGACACAATGCTTAGTGGAAATACTCACCTATGTGTGGGCTGTCTTTGCTGTGATATCGCTGGACATGAACATCAAGAGGAGATTTGTCCCTAAACTCAAGTCCACAGTAGTTACATGAATAGATAATCTTGGGTTTGGGGGTTCGTTTGCTCACCCTTCTGGCCTGCACTTCACTTGGGTGCTTGTCTGATATTACAACTTTATTACAACTATCATCAAGAGAGACAGATAATGGATCATCTAGCCCTGGCCCTGGATTTAACTCAGCAGAACTTTCTGTCTCCATTTCCTTCTCTTTATGAACTTCACCTAGACCACCATCAGGAATGATTTGCATGTCATCAGCAGGTTTTTCAGCTTTATCTAAGCTGTTTTTATGTTTCCTTGCATAGTGAATCTTTAGTGATCTTGGGCATTTTGCAGAGAAGTCACAATCTGAGCAACGAGTATTAGCATCTTCAGTCAGTGTGTCTGCCTGTATCCTTTGAGTTGGTCCCCCATCTTCTTTTTTCGGTGTCATAGTCTTACTGGGTGAGCTGGCTTGTACATCGTCCATGTGCACGTTATCTTGGTTACCCCTTTTTGGCATTTTGTCCAAAGAAGTCTCCTCTTTGGTATTTGTTTCTGGTCTATGTCTGACCTTGCTCCATTTACATAAAACTGAAAACTTGGGTTGACGGAGGATGAATCACCTACACAAAATGAGACAGCACAAAACATCAATTTGGAAACTTTAATTGCCTAAATACATAAGTCAGAGACATATAAATTGAAACTAGGTAAACAACCGCAGTAAGTACGTTTTACAAACCTCCCAGCAGCAAAAACAAATATGTGCAAATGTCGCCATCTAACGTTTCCTGAAGCACATTGTTTAAAAAGTCATGTAGGTGGGTTCCTTTATCAAGTAAGCTTTTCCCATGTGTTCTCTTTATACGCAATTTCTTACTTCAGACAAATGTATGTATAAGTTGGATACAAGCTTATGAGTGGGGTCATCATGGACAACTGGCACATTAAGGTTGAATAAAAAAAAGATATATATAAATATAAGGCCTCGTGTAAACCGCCTAACTAGGGAGAGCCACTAAAAGAGCTACTAAAATTATTATAATTATCATAAACCTCAGCCGCTATTGAGAATCAGTGATTTCTTTAATACACAAAATTTACACAATACACATTGCATGGAATAAATGGACTGTTGTAAATGTAACACAACCATGTACAAATATATTTGAATTACATCTTTGAATTGCATCAATGCTTTTCTGCTGCTCTTTTGTATATTTAAACTAAAGCAAAACAAAAACATTTTGGCAGGAAACTTATATAAGTAGAATTACCACCCAGACCCTGGTAAGATGGTTTTGATACTCGGCGAAACCATAATTATGTTGCCGTTTGTTTGTTTTACAGGAGTCCTTAGGGGAAGAGTGTTCACAAATCAAAGCCATTGAAGCACAGCTCAAGGCATCGTAACGGTCGCTGATGACGCCCAACGGGTGATATGTTTGATAATACTGTAGTGTACAGTATTAATGCTGCCTTAATGTGGTATCAACGTTATGGTAAATACCATATGTCGAGTTGAAAATTGCACTTGAACGCCCCCTCATGTCGTATTTTCCATTAAAGAACTGAGAATGTATTTCGAGTGAGCGAACTTAATATTAAGGGTCAGGGTTAGCAGGCTGTTTACGAATCTATACAATTACGTAGCGTACACATTTCAATGTCCTGTCCTTTACAACCCTATTTGCCCAAATTGGTCGGGTTTACAAGCAAAGACGACGGCAGCTGCCATGTGTTCCTTTTTTCTTTTCTTTTTTTTTAACAATCATTCGAAATAACGAGTTTCCGGGTGGTAAGACCGATCTTTCCCATTGCAAGTGAAGGCAGGGTCACTTTTGATATGACGTCCCATTAGTTCTGCTAACCCTGTTGTCAAGCGCATTAGCTTAAAAAGTAGCGCCGAGTTGACCCAACTACGCCCGCTATTTTGAAAACCACAAGACATGATCATACATTACAACCACCACTGCTTGAAAACTCATAGCGGTGTAAATAATGTCTTGTTTAATTTAAATGCACTATTTAAACCAATCAAACTTGGAAATCGTGGAGCCTTGCGAGCTAGCAACATGCTCCTGAACAGTTATGGAAAGACTAACCAATAGAAGTTCGGCATTGGCCGTATAAGCCAATCACAATCGAAGCGAAAGGTGGGTCTTATCATATAAAACGCAGCAAACGACGGCGGCACAGAGGCCCAAAAAGTAGGCTAACGTCGGCCGCCTGAAACCGAGCAATAATAGTGTCTACATCGCTGCTAGCATACAACTGCGGTGCGCTCAGACAACTCGTGATATAGGAAAGGAGTCACGGGACCAATACTGCTACAAAAACATGTCCAATAAAACAAACTCACCTTTGACTATCCAAATACCGCCACCGTCCGCGCGTTTTGTTGCTAGACACAAATGGCGTACCGTAGCATGAGCGTTACGTCACATTAAGGCGGTACATTTTGCCAGTCTTTCCCCCGACCTCAGCTGTTGAAAACAATGCTGCTTTCAAGATCATGGGAGAAACAAGGGTCACATACGTGCTAAAACCTCAAATCCATTTTTAAATCACAGGGTGTGATGTAATTTGAAATTATGGGGGGGGGGGTTACTAATTTAATTTCTCCATTGGTTAAGCAGCTATCTGCAATTTGTAGTCGAACAAAGAGGCGTAATTATTCATGGAAAAAAAATATTTGACGTGTATTCAATTGTATATAGGTTAGAAAGGCAGGAAAACTTATTAAAAAAAAAGAAAAAAAAATCGGAATTGGGGGTGTATATATGTGTATCTCTAATTATTATTGTATATTGTGTCTGCTGATTTTAATTCAAAGTGCCGAAACATATGACAGTATGACATACACAGTTGACTCTTAAAACTTAGATAATGTATTACTGTATTGAAAAACAAATGGCACTTCAAATAATTCCGTTTTGATTTTAGACACTGTACAAACATAAATAACAATTCAAGGAAAAAGTTACTAAGAAGTAAGACAGCATGTGTTGTAATAAAAAAAACATTCTATATTTAATGTACTATAATAAATGTATTATTTATGAGATATTTTTCAGATAAGATATATTGTTCGGAATAAGTATATCTGGATCATTGCATAATTGGAGGACATTTTACGTCCCACCCATCAAATTCTAAATAATCCACATACAAAATACTAAAACATGCCGTTTCTGTGTAATTTTACTTGACCCTAGACCAGTGGCGGGCAAACTCTGTCCTCGAGGGCCGGGGTCCTGCAGGTTTTTAATGTTTCCCTTCTCCAACAGAGCTGGTATATGATCAGCTCATCAGCAAGCTATGTATAAGCCTTGTAACGATCCTGTTGATTGGAATCAGCTTGTGTTGGAAGAGGGAAACCTTCAAAACCTGCAGGACTCCGGCCCTCGAGGACCGAGTTTGCCCATCCTTGCCCTATATCCAAAAAAACATAAGACAGTGAGATCGAGATCGAGATCGAGAGAGATAGAGAGAGAGAGAGAGAGAGAGAGAGAGAGAGAGAGAGAGAGAGAGAGAGAGAGAGAGAGAGGAATTTTGGAAAATATTTTTTAATTACCCTTTAAATGCTATTTTTCGCTTGTGTCCCCAGCCCACCCCACTATAATTAGAGTGACGGGGTTGCACTACAATAACAGGGTTGTGATTAAAAATAAATAAATAAATGTACCAACATTGTACCATTGATCTGCAAGCTGAGGTAATCAAGTCTTTGATAGTTTATTACCTATTATTGATGAATATGTTTGGAATGACTCATATTTATTCATTTATTTATTTATTTGTGTATTTACATTCCAAGGCCGTAGGATAAGATGACTTTACAAGATTTTACATTTTATTATCTTAAAATGTGCCCTGCGATTGACTGGCAACCAGTTCAGGGTGTACCCCGCCTACTGCCCGATGCCAGCTGGGATAGGCTCCAGCGCCACCGCGACCCTTGTGAGGAATAAGCGGTCACGAAGATGGATGGATGGATGTTTTCTAAAAGTTGTAGTCTTATGTGATTGTGTGGGGCAACATTAGTTGTGATTGTGAATCATCCTAATATTATCGTTACCCTAACAACAAAATATTAATAATACCTCAAGACACATACACCTTACATATTAGTTATTTTGATACTCTCAGTGGTCAGATGTCTGTTATCTGTCATTATTTGCAGTTGAATGTTGTCTGGCTTTGCCATCACTTGCTTTGTACTTTGTTCCTAACAGTACCTCAAAGATACATGCACTTTGCATATGACTTTTTTTCACAATATACTTTTAGTGGGTCATTTGTCTTGTCTTGTTCAGAGGTCAACATGACGAACATAATTTCAATTTTAATTACTTTGTATGTCAAGCACTAGCACATGTCACAATATATAAACTTGACAATAAAGCTGACTTTGACTCTGATCAAACCTTTTTTTCGCCTAAAGTTCATGGCATTTTAGAGCAATGAGGATAGTATATCTCGTGGTTCAGTATTGCGGATTCCTCTATTGTATATGTATATACATGTGTGTACATGTGTATAAATACCAAAACAGAACTCCTAATGTACAACATAATACAGAATATAATTGTTTAAAATTAAAAGAGTTAGCATTATTGTATTATACATTATAATCATCGAATTTTAATTGACAGTTACAGAAAGCAACCCTTGCTGACTTTCCTCCACCAGAGGGCACTATCTACACATTTATTCGACATACACCACAGATTCAACTGAGGTAAACCGCTACCAAGTGAGTAGTGGTAAGAGTTAACTGCCTGGCATTTGTCTTGCCAAAATAGTTCAAGAAAAAAAAACTAACAGCAGAGTGATGATGGTAACTTTTTATTTGACCAAATAGAAAGTGTTCATTAATTTTCTAGCATTCGACCTGTTTAATGGATAAGCTGGAGCCTATCCCAGGTGCAAGGGCGGTTGTAGGGTTTTTGATTGATTGAAATATTTATTGACAACAAAGCATGGTTACAAACATACAACGACAACTGCTGCCAAAGGGATAAAAACACAATGAAGCCATAGGCTTATTTCCATTGTGGTCCCTCGTGTGTGTGTGTGTGTGTGTGTGTGTGTGTGTGTGTGTGTGTGTGTGTGTGTGTGTGTGTGTGTGTGTGTGTGTGTGTGTGTGTGTGTGTGTGTGTGTGTGTGTGTGTGTGTGTGCGTGTGGGGGTGTCCATGTGCCAGCATGTCCATGAATGTATGTACATATTATTCCATAGGGGAAATGTGTCAGAGGTTTTAGGGGTGCTGAGCTCCCACCTAGGCAAGATATATGTAACAGTATTGTACATTTTAACACAATTTCATTCATACATTTATGGAAGAGAAACATAACACTTTTTGTTCATGAGCACTCAATCAGTTAGATTGTCAGTAGTGCCTTGGCTTTAATATTAACACATGCACAGGACATAATAGCTAGCTTCTCCCATTCAAATTCCTATTCAGAGGATAATGTTTCCTAGGAGGAAAAAAAGCTGCTATCAAATAACATGAACCATCAGCGACAATTAAATTCCATAACCATGAGAACTGGCAATGATAGTAGAGTGTTGATAAGGAAGAAATGCTCCACATAAGACAGATTTAGTCCAGGTATTTACTACTTATACCACAACTGTACTGTCTGATAATAAGTGGAAGTCAGTATATTGATCTGTGCAAGAAAGCCATGGGTTTGAAGAGAGGTGGGAGGAATTGCGTGGAAGAAACCATTTTTGAAGCAGAGGCATGTTGCTGTAATTTAGTTGTTAAAATATTAAATTTTACCAAAGTACTCTATGTTAATACATTTCTCTATCATGTATAAAAAGCAGATGTGGGTTGTAGCGAGTTACATTTAGGCCTATGTTATTTGAGTAACATTTTGAAAAAATTATGTGCATGCCGAGCCAATATATCCTATTGGCCCTTAAATCCTCTGAACCAATGGCAGGGCTGCTTTTTCATGTTGAAAAAAACAACAACAACCTACGTATCGGTACGGTATCGGCATCGGCTGATACTGCAAAATTGGGTATCGGAATCGGTATCGGGAGCCCAAAAATAGTATCGGAACAACACTAGTGATTCGACTGGGATGCAGCACAGAGCGAATTACGCCACAATTTGTGAATAGATTGTGCAGATGCCAGAATTTCTACATAATGTTATGCATTTGTCTGTCTGATGACATTGTTTTTAAAAATAAATCACACTATGTTCAAGCAGTTACTCAGTACTTGAGTATTCTTTTCAGCGAATACCTTTTTGCTTGTACTTGAGTGATTTTTTTTATGACAAATTTTTACTTTTACTTGAGTAATATTATTTTGAAGTAACCCTCTTACTTGAGTAAAATGTTTGGCTACTCTACCCACCTCTGATAAAAAAGGACATACATTAAAAAAATATATATAACACATAATCTCTTGAATTTTAGGGGGCTCTATATTGAGAAATATAAGACGAGGAGCACTATTTTCACAACGGTGCAAATACTTAAAATAATTGTGCCCGTCTACGGAAATAGCAAAATAAAGAAAACTCCACCTATGCGCACAGTTACACTGCACTTTGCGTGAGATTTACCCTGAGTACAAAAATATAGGAGCCATGGTTTCAATATCTAGCAGGGAGAACCCCCTCCAGTACATTTAGCATGAAAGAATACAGATTCTGCGTGTACACTCATTCTCCATAGGACAGTGGTCCAATCTGAGCAAATCTCCTTTACATAATATTAATGTGAAATCTGCCTGTCTAATCTGGCAGGTGTTTTTGACCTTTGATCTTTCAACCCTAAAAAGATTTTTGAGGAAAATACACTGTAAACACAGAGCCATATTTAAAAGGTAATCCACTCAATGAAACACTGTATTGTTTGAGTTTAAAATACACAAAGGGAAAATATACATGTTTAGAAATGTAATCCACACTTACACTTGAGACGTTTTTGTTAGAGATGAGTACTTAAATCTGAAGGTATAGTTGACAGTTTTCATTCCCATTGTCATCCTCTTCTTGACATGATTCTAATGTATTGTATTGTTTTGTGTGTAAATTCAGCTATCATTTCCTTACTATTTTCTGCTTTTATGCCATCTGTAGTAAATACCAACCCATAAAACAAATGGATTGCACATGCAGCATCACTCCCTTAGAGTAGTTCCCTTAATCACTTTCACTTTAGTTATTACTTTTATTTTCTACTACAGATCAGGGTCAAACCAGGGCTTGGTTTCAGCGTAAATACAGCAGCATTTGGACCTGAATAGATACAGAATGTCAAGGTAAGAAGACAAAGAGGTGACTACTTCCCCTATAGAAATAACGGAAATAATATACAAGAGGAGTGGCTAGATTTTAAAGTATTGCTTTGAGTTGTGTGCTGACTGGGAGTATCCAAGTTGAAACAATGTGTTGATGGACGCAAGGGAGAAGCGCCTTACTTTTCTGGAATCAAACACAACAGTGCACCACACAGCTGTGGGATACTCCTATAAAAGGGTCACTCTGTGTCTCAACCCCGCCCGCCATCCCCCTCTCAATCCTTCGTAACCCTCATCCCTCCTGTTTCATCCATTCCTAGAAGCATTAGCTCACATCACATTAGGCAGAGCCAGAGGTGTCACCTGGGGAGTTTAGAAGTATAAAGTGTTAGCGAATGTGAGGGTGAATTAGAGAAAGCAAAATCCTCTTTGAATATTTCTGCTAAAATTTGACATTTTTAGAGCAATGGGTGGAGCACCCCAAACTTAATGATTCTCTCTTTCATTCCTTGAATCTAAATTCCTTCACCAGCAACTTCAAAGCACAACATAAATAGTGATAATATAATGTGGACAAATCAGTGGCGTGTGTATATAAAGGGTAACATTGGAAAATGAAAATAACAAATGACAATATTTTCACTGATATATCATCACAGCCGGTGTTTTATCTCACTCCTTACTGTCAGAGGTTCAAATACACTCATCATGCGTATGAATGTCGTATTCGTGTTGGGCTTTTACCCACTGATTTTGATGATTGAATCCCCCCCTCTAGGCGGAATGACTATACTACATACAGTATATTCAGTGAGTCCACAAGTTTGAATTTATTTTATATTATTCTTGAATCTCCACAGGGTCCAAACTATACTCACTCATGCTCAACATATGTAAATACATTAATTAATTAACACTATTATTTAAATAAGTGCTAATGTAAGTTGTAGACCAGAGGTGTCAAACGTACGGCCCATGGGCCAGATCAGGCCGGCAAAGGGGTTAATTCCGGCCCGCGAGATGATCTTATATATATTTTCCTCCATGTAGACCCTGAGCTAATATGAGTTTGACACCGCTGTTGTAGACTATCTTTCAAGTTGGCAAAGCCAAGCCGTCTAACTTAAAATAGAATAAAACTTGGTTTGTCATCATTCATTGTGTTGACTGATACAAAAGAAGTCCAATGAACTCAGGACACATCTGACAGAATAATAATTATAGATTTACACAAGTTGGCAAAGTCTTTTGGAGCCATTTCTAAACAGGGAATTTAAAGATCTTTGGTTAAACTAGGGTGACCAAACGTCCCGTTTTGGCCGGGAAAGTCCTGATTTTGAGCCTTGGGTCCCGGGTCCCAACGGATTTCGCCAAACTCTTTGTTTTGTCACACTATTACGCAGGTTCCGTCCCGGTGTCCCATATTTTGCCATGTGTATGTCAATCACAAACTTGTCATAGCAGTTCATACATTAAACCATTTAGGCCGGAATTTAACCATTCAATTCCTTCGTATTTAATAATAATAATAATGCATCGGATTTATATAGCGCTTTTCTAGACACTCAAAGACGCTTTACAATGGAATGGATACATTATTCATGCACTCACACATTCACACTGTTGTGGCGGTAAGCTACTTAAAAGGACAGTAGGTAGGAGAGATAGTTGTTGGTTGCTGCCGGAGGCACTGGACTTGCTGAGAGTTGTGGAGGCCATTGCTGACCTCTGACACCTGACCCAACGCGGGTGGCGAAGCTGGAGCTTCTGCCCCAGAGCTGCTGAGTCGAGACGCTCGTGGCGCAACCACTGCCCAGGACGGTAGCAGAGGATCCCAAGAGGGCATGGCGTTCGTGTATTGGAGGCTGGACAACGTGGACAGTAATAGGCTGAGTCAGGACGCCGGTGGTGATATTCTTACACAGGACAGAGACAGTGGATTCCAAGAGGGAGCTGTGGAACTGAGGACCAACGGGATTACTTGTTTTGCCGATTAACAATTACCCCCTACTCATTTTAAGAGACAATTGCATGCGTTGTTTTATTTGTGACTTTTTTATTTGGTTGAGCCAGTTTGTGATCAGCCAATAAAAAAACTTTGGTTGTTCAACTTCATGCTTGTGTCTTGTCTAGTACTGCTCTCCCTCGCGATAAAGCACTAAAGGGTGATTGTACCATTTTCTGTACTCATTATCACCCTCATCACAGGGTGTTCTGAATTCATTTTACATAGAAAGTGGCTCAGGATCAGTCACATACAACATTGATGAATTACATACAAATATCTAACTGATGAATACACAGTATACTTTTGAGTCATTCGTCTTTCAACAAGTTGACATTTGATGCAGCTCTTTACTACACACAATAAGCGAAGTGCGCATCACGGAAGCGCGGTGCATTATGGGTAGACCGGCTGGTAGCCTGCTACCAACTTGTCATTGAAAACATATGGAGTCTAACAGTTGAAACGTTTTTTTATTGAATCCATTTCAGACATGCATAGCATGTTCTTACTGACTGCCCTCTGCCGGGGCACGACAGTTAAGCCTATTTAAGTGCTTATTTGACTGAATGTGTTCACTTAACCGAGAGTTGGACCGAGGACACAACACCGCGACGTGAACAAGAGACTGCTAGGAACTGAAGGTTGAAGCAGGTTCTTAAATTACACTCCATTACGTACGTCCGCTAGCAAGCTTCGTGATGCTTCCGTCCTCTCTCTTTCAGGATATTGACAAAATGTGTTAAAAAAAAAAACTATTTTAGCCAATTGTACGTCTGTTTGGATCTTTCTTTTCTCTTTTATCTGGAAATTGGGAACAGTGAATCGAGGTTTACAAGCGTACACTTTCGTCTTCTTCAGCTTTGCAATGGTGTTTTTTTTGCCGATAAACTTTATTAGGTCAGTTAAAATTGGCATCAAGTGCACCTGTCGTTTTGTCACTTAAGGCTGAAAGTAGTTTAAACAATGTTTTCTAGCTTTAAGGTGTGCAGTTATGCAAACACTTTCAAAGCTCCATTCAAATGACAACTTTGTTTGGTATTTTCACGCATGCGCAAACTTAATGCGCACTTCGCTTATTCCCCACACATCAACTGTTGTGGGTCAATAGTCACATCTAAACTTGCTCTCTGAAGACCAGTCTTCTCTGAATTGTGTGTGAACGTGCATGTTGTGTGAGTCTCCATATACATGTACATGTATGTGAAGAAAGTTTGTGTTTGGGGCGGGGGTTGGAGTGCCTAAATGCTTTTCCGGGTTCAGCCCTAACACCAGCAGATGTCATGACACTCAGACAGTTATTTGCATCTGTACTTGTATTTAATGATGCCATGTCAATTTGCTTAAAACACATATCGGTTAAGGTTTAAGATAATCCATAATTATGAGACAGAGGTTGGAGCCTATCAAACAGTGGTGTGTGAAAAGAAAAGAAAAAAGTCTCAGGGCTGAAAAGCTTGTGAGATAAGATTAGGTCAAAGTTGTAAGGACAGCATAATAAAAAGCAAGCAACAGATGTAAACTGCTCGCCATTTGTTTCATTTCTCTCTTTGGGTGGGCTTCAAGAGTCCCTGAGATTAAACTCACAGCTGTTTGACTGATGTTATACACAGCCACTTTCATAAAACATAACATCGAGGATGTTTAGATGACCGGCAGCATCACTTAATGGGTCTAAGACGGGGGTGGTCAAACTCGGTCCTCGAGGGCTGGAGTCCTACAGTTTTTGGAAGTTTCCCTTCTCCAACACAGCTGATATTTGATTAGCTCATCAGCAAGCTATATATAAGCCTTATAATAATCCTGTTGATTGGAATCATCTTGTGTTGTTGTTGTTGTCTTGTGAAACATCAAAACCTGCAGGACTCAAGGACCGAGTTTGACCACCCCTGGTAAGCAGAGGCTTCTATCTAGCAAGCCTTCCATGAAAGTCTTGTCGATTGACTTTTCTTCTGATTGTTGAAGCATGCACATCTGTCCCAGATGCAGCAAAAGAGGTCTGCAAATCCCTCGATGTGATGCACAGGTTGGCTTTCACCTGAATTATCATTTTTCTTGTGGTTCTTGCTGATATTTTAGAAGGTCGTCCACTTCTATGCTGGATTGTAGTAATTTTCAGTGTTCTCTAGTTGCAGATGATCTGCTTCACAGTGGAATGATGACGCTCCATTTTTTCCCCCTGAGATTTCTCTTCCTCTCAGCATGACTGACCTTTATGGGTTCACCTGGGTAAGACTAAAGTGATGTGGTTTTGTCTCTGTTTCAGTCAGTGATGCACAATTTCTTTGCTAAACCTCTCATTTCATTGGTCCATTTCAGTGGTTAGTTTAGCTACTTGATTGCTTTTTTTAACCAATGCAGCTCAGGGTTCACTTACTTTTACACCTATATGAATTGACCAAAAACTCTTGTGTAGTCAAAACCAAAAGCTTTGACCACACAATTGTTGAAGAAAAAAAGATCAATGCATTGAATTGAAACCTACACCTGTTATTTCATATAAAATGTAATGATTCAGATAGAACAACAAAATCACGTTTAACGTTAATAATTGGAAAGTCCAAATTGCTCAAGAGGTTCACAAACTTTTGAGCTGCACTATGTGTGTGTATGTATGTATGTATGTATATATATATATATATATATATATATATATATATATATATATATATATATATATATATATATATATATATATATATATATATATATATATATATATATATATCTATATATATAACTCAACACAGCACCTTCAGATTGGAAGAACCACTAACCCATACCACTCTTACACTGTGTCAATATATCGCAGGTGTCACCTCCATTTGTGGTCTACTTTGGGACACACCAGCAATATACTAGCTAACAATAAGTCTAGCATAGCTCAAGTGGTAGAGCGGCTGTCTTCCAGGGTGATGGTTGTGGGATCGTTCCTCAACCCTTGAGTGTTTTATTGTTGTTGTTGTTTTTTTGGGGTATAGTATTTTACTCTCTTCCAAATGTAAAAGTTTACTCTGTTCAGAGTGGGACTGAATTTAGTCTTTTTATTTTTATTTTAAGTATAATATACTCTACGAAATTTACTCTATAGACAGCAAATGTTCAATCAAGGTTGAAGTCTCCAGAAGCTGCTTTATCTATTCCATAACTACTTTTAATGTGTGTTTGGGATGATTGTCTTGTTGGAAAACTCTATTTGAGGCATTTTGCTGTTGATTAGAGGCGAAAACAGCGCTGGATAAGGAATTAAAAAAAAAAAGTCAATGTATTCAAGCTATGAGCACAGAGGAAGTGGCAACGTAAGAAGGCCACTAAGGCACTTCTGGTGGCATCACTTCTCCTGACGGACGGTCCATTCATATATTAGTCCGTGCTGCCACATAAGTCCTGTCCTGCTACCGACCGATTAGATGTGGATGTGAATGAGAACACAAATGTGAAATTGGAAGTGTGGCGGCCGTGGCTCACGTGTAGAGATGGTCGTTCGGACATCAGAAGGTCGGCTGTTTGATCCCTGCTCTCCCCAGGTCATTTGTCGTTGCGCCCTTGGGCAAGTCATTTCACACACATTGCCTTCACACTGATGTATGGAAGGTGCAAATGTTTGGTGGTGGTTAGAGGGGCCATAGACGCACACTGGCAGCCACTCTTTTGTTAGCCTGCCCCAGGGCAGCTTTGGCTACTTAAAGGAAAGGGAGGGGTGCCTCCCTCAATTGCAATTGGCCACTCTGGCCCGCTTGAAACACTTGATTGGTTGACAGTCATTCAGTCCAGGTGTTTCCAGAAACTCAATTAGGTGCAGCTGTTCCAATAGTGCAATTAAACATGCATGCAATGTAACTTAAAAAAATGCCACAAAACAGCCAAATAGCAATCGAAAATTAAACAGCATAAAAATGAACAACTGACACATTCTACTAGAGACAGCATGACTATTACACCCCCTGCTTCACATTTTCAGCAATCGGCAGGTATAAGATATACTTGGCTGTTAAATGTTACACCTGATGGGTGGGCTTTGAGACCCAAAAATCTTTGTACAAGCAATTAAAAAGTCAATGTTCCATAATCTGTCAACACATGCAGTCAATCAATGCTGAGATAACTGCAACATTGAAACGTGTAAAACCATGCATATATTTGAAATTCTGACCTTTATAACACTCTTTCCTTCAAAAATGGATTGAGGACCAAGATTTCTTGGGTACCTTACAAGATGGAGACAAAGGTGAGATTGTGGACATGTGTCTATTACAAAACAGAATCCAAGAGAATGTAAAGAATATCGGTAACTATAGCACACAGGAGCAGGAAGTGAACACTGGAGCAGAAGAGTGACTTGGTGTACTTTTATTAGACCAAATAAAAACGTACAAGTTTCATGGAACTGAACAGCAATTGCACAATTGTCCTGATCATTGAATAGTGCTGTTTTAAAGGCGACTGGTGTATAATCTAGTCCTGTATATTTTGCGTTTGTTCCCAGAACTGAGAAACACAGTGTAAAATAGAAATAGCACCACTCGAAACTTCATGTTATTCCATCTGGATTAGAGAGTTTATAGATGAGCTCAGATGACATGACACTTCAAATGACTGTGTGGAGACTAATCCGCTGTTTTATTTGTGCTGTGTCACTGTGATCTTGAACCTGAAAGACTGTCTATGCCAACATATGCAATACAGTGTAACATTTTACCAATTTATTCATAAATTTTCCAGGCCACACTGACCTACTTGAGTATGCGTATATTTCACAAGCTTGACGTCAAGGAGGCATGGATGTAAAACAACAATAACAGCAACAGCAACAAGGGGGAAGAACAAAATGTTTGTATTTTTTGGCTCGTAATCATGAAGGGCAGGCAGTGACGGCAGAGCCTCCCTGTACCCTCTTCTGCCTGTGAAGAGTATAATAATAATATTAATAATAATAATGATAATAATAATAATAATAATAATAATAATAATAATAATAATAATAATAATAATTACATTAAATTATTTTCCATTTTGTTATGTGGTCAGTGCTTTACAATTATTTTTCAATGGTGTCATCATAAAAATAAATAAAATAGCTGAATTTCCATATTTATTTTTCAAATACCGGCACATGGGTATTAACATGCCTCACACATTTATTGAGGCCTGCCAATTTCCTGTCATGTTGCTACACTCTGGTCGCCAAAGAGACACACTATTGCTTTCTAATCCCCAATTTCATCATGTGTGTAATTGTTTTGTAATTTGTAAAAAAAAAAATCAAAAAATCTAATCTAATTTAAATCACATAAATCTAAAATAAATACAAAAATATCTAATTTAAATCAGGCGGCTGGTTAGCACGTTTCTGTGGGCAAGTTTTAATAAAATGTCTTGACCTGCTAGGAAGGAAGGGTCTGAAAAAGGTCTCTTCTGATATCACGCACATGCTGATAGAGTTACAGCTGACAAGCACAGGCCTCTGAGAACCTCAGTAACATGTATGCTAGTACACGCAAAAGCCTCATGTGCACTTCCAGTCCTTTAGGAACCAGGAAGTCCCCTTTTTGCTTGTGAAACATCTGGAGCACAGAATCCCTGAATCCCTTATTCCCCTGGCAACACTAAATCAGCCAGCCCACTGACTGTCTTCAGTGTAGTTTGTATGAGTTGTGTGCATATTCTGCAACTATTCGAACATACAAAGAAAATGAGAATAGGGGTTGTGTGAGGAAGCCTCACAGATCTAATTTGGGGTAACTTAATTTTTTTTTTATTGATCTACAGTTTGCATATAAAGTCTAAGACTTGTCATGAAGATGGCATGAAGGGAAAAAAAACATGTGACTGCAGTTATGTTGTTTTCAAATATATGTTGTTTTCAAACCATCTTTTTAGGAATTAGTTTTTTTCAGTGCTTTTTTCAGAGCAGCCTTCCCGAGTCAACATGTCATCATCATCGCTCTTTTTTGTGTGTGTGTGTGTGTGTGTGCGCGCGTGCATGCAGTGCGTGCGAGTTTGTGCTCTTTAATTCACCTGAAAACTGTTAAAAATCCTAAACCCTTCACTTTAACCAGATACTTCAGAGTCCCGCAAGAGTCGCGAAGTTGTCAGGAGAACAGAGGAAGGATCAAAGGAAAGAAATATTAAACAAAGTGAAATCCAGCATCAACCAGACACAACCTACCACCCACAAATTTACAAAACTAGAATCTTTCACCAACCCCCAAAACGTCCAAAAAGATTAGGGAGACCTCAAGAGACCAGAGGAAAGACTAAAGGAAGGAAGGAAGAAAGGATAGATGAAGCAGAACGAGATCCACAAACACCCGCCTCCACTGATTCAGCAACCAGTGGGAGAAGCAAATTCTGTTTGAATTTCAGTAGATGCTGGTGTGGTGGATCTTGCATGCATGAGAACCTCCACCAAAGAGGGGCGCCATCGACCTTGGCTCGACAAGGCAAGCACTGCCCCCCCAGGCCGTGGTAGCGAACCCAGAAGCCCCGAGCACCCCCCCCCCCCCCCCCCCCCCCGCGTCCCAAGCCGAATGCAGCAGAATGGGACATGGCAGGCCTACACGGCACCTCACCGGCCCACAGCCCCCGCTGTGCCCACGACCACCCCAAACTACTGTATCCACTATACATATTGCAATGTGCAAAAGTGCAATGCTGGAGGTACCCAGGCAGGTTTGGAGTAAACAGGTACACTAGTTGAAAATAAAGTGAATAAAATGGTTAGCAGCAAGTGATCGAGGTAGCAATGACAGTCGGAGGGTTGTGTCAGGAAGAGCGTCCGACGTAAAAACTTTGGCCAAATCAAACATGGCAATAAAATATATTACCTCCATACCGGATCGGTCGAGGCCCGGGTTAACAACGACTGCCATCGGTGCTGTTGACTTACAGGGTGCCGGTGGAAACTGTACTACTGTTGGTCGAAGAAGGAGAGGAGGAATGTGTGTTTGTAGGAGGAAAGAGAAGAGGAACACCAAGAGTCTAGTCTTTTTGGTTCATGGGGAGTTGCCTGAATCAATGCTTTCGGTTGTGCTAGTACCAATAATTAAAGACAAGGCGGGGAAGCTGAACAGTTCGGCAAACTACAGGCCAATAGCCCTTGCCAGTGTATCTAAAGTGCTAGAGACAACATTATTGTGTAGAATTGAGAGGTATGTCGTGTCTGCTGATAATCAATTTGGTTTTAAAAGGAAACAGCAGATTTTTTTTGCACTAAAGGAAATTTTAGATAAATACAATAGGCATAACTCAATAATGTTTATATGTTTTATTGATGCTTCTAAAGCATTTGATCGTGTAAACCATGACAAATTATTTTTAAAATGTTCTTAATATGGGATCCCTGTTTTTTAAATCCGGATTTTAGTTTACTGGTACTCGCATCAGACAATGAGAGTGAGATGGGGCAACGCAACATCAGTTCCCTTCCACGTCACCAATGGTGTCCGTCAGGGTGGAATATTGTCTCCTTTCCTTTTTTAATGTTTATATGAACAACTTGTCTGTGATTTTAAATGCGAGTGGTACAGGATGTATGATCGATGATGTATTGATTAACCATCTAATGTATGCGGATGACCTGGTTATTTTTTGCCCATATAGTGCTGGCCTACAGCAGCTTTTAAAAATATGCACACAGTATGGCACTGATTTTGATATAAAATACAATGGTGAAAAGAGTAAGGTCATGATAGTCACAAGTAGAGAAGACAGACATTCAACATTTCCACACTTTCATTTGGCTGGCAACGCTGTGTTTGCAGGGAAATAACATATCTGGGTTATATTATTTCAAGTGACCTGTCGGACAACAAGGACATTTACAGGCTGCGTCGTAAACTGTACGTCCAAGCGAATATGCTGTGTCGTAAATTTAGTATGTGCTCAGTATCTGTTAAAATCTCACTTTTTAGAACCTATTGTATATTTCTGTATACTGCCCATTTGTGGTGCCGCTATAGGCAAGAAAGCATGAGAAAACTCACAGTGGATTATGACACCATGAGGCTGCTGTTAAGAGCTTCAAGATGCCCACAGTTGACAAATATCAACGACATCCCCTAATCCAAGGGTAGGCAATTTCGGTCCTAGAGAGCCGCAGTCCTGCATGTTTTTTATGTCTCCCTCCTTGAACACAGCTGAGAGGCTCCTGCAGAACGTAATTATGAGCTGATGATTTGAAACACCTGGGTTGGAGGCAGGAGACACTGAAAACATGCAGGACTGCGGCTCTCTAGGACTGAACTTGTCTTTCCCTGCCTTAATCGAACCACAAGAAGGCAAGGAAAAACTCAACAACAACAAAACATCTGGCGAAAAATTTGAAACCAGGATGATCAGGCTATAATGGATGCCGAATGGGCAACGTTTTACATAGTTTGTGATACTAAACATTATTAACTAGAATAGTGCGAAAGTCCATTGAAGAAGTTGAAGCATAGCAAGAAGAAGTTGTCAGGGAAGTGGGTCCTCATCCAAATCCAGCCCGGTTGGTCAGAGCAGCTAGCTCCATGGCAGCAACTCCAAGTTGGTGGTCCGCCCTGGATCTCATCCCGGTCAACCAGCACAGAACCCGTAATCTGAATCAATCTTTAACACCTAACTCTCTCTCCAAGCCATGGAGAAGGGAGGAAAATAAAGCAGCGGGAGTCACCAGGTACGCATAATTCACCCAAATGCAAGAGTATAAAAATGAGTCTTAAGACGCAATTTAAACTTTTCTACAGAGGTAGCGTCTCTGACTTAAGAGGGTAAGGCATTCCAGAGCACTGGAGCCCGAATCGAAAACGCTCTAGAACCTGCGGACTTCTTTTTGGCTCTTGGAATCACTAAAAGACCAGCGTGTTGCGAATGAAGGTTTCGTGTCTGAACATAAGGTACTATTAAATCAACAAGATAGGAAGGCGTGTAATATTTTATATGTAAGTAACAGAACCATGAAATCGCATCTCAAGTGAACCGGAAGCCAATGCAAGTTGGCTAGTATCGGGGTACTATGATCGAACTTTCTCGTCCACGTCAAAAGTCTAGCTGCAGCATTTTGTACTAACTGCAGACTTTTAACAGAGTAATACGTTACAGTAGTCTAGGCGAGATTGCATCGCCATCGTTCAAAATAGGACGAATTTGAGCAAAATTACAAAGGGGAAAAAAGCAGTTCTAGTAATATTTTTAATATGTATTTGAAAAGAGAGAGTTGGGTCGACTATATCGCCAAGATTTTTTACTGAGTCACTTCAGCTAATACTACATTTATCAAGGTTTAGAGAGGTATTCGTAAACAGATACCGCTAACGGGCAGGGCCAACAATCTAAGCATGCGGGTGGATGAAATGCGGGTACCCAGCTTCACGTGCTGGGGTCGGTTGACCAAAAAGTCCTTAATCCAGGAGCAGGTGGAGAATGGGAGCCCCAGGTTGGCCAATTTGGGGATAAGAATGTCTGGTATTATTGTATTAAAGGCTGAGCTGTAGTCGATGAAAAGCATTCTGACATAGCTCCCCCTTTTCTAGAGATGGCTCAGTGTAGCGTAGAGGGCGGTGGTTATTGCATCCTCAGTGGATCTATTTGGCCGGTATGCAAGTTGATGTGGGTCGAGAGTAGAGGGGAGACAAGCTTTGATGTGTCTCAGCACCAATTTTTCATGCACATTGGAGGTGGAAACGCAGTGCATGCGTGGGTTGGGCTGAGCTGACCAGCCAGCGAGCCGAGCAGTGCAGTGCTGGGCTCCAGTGGAAATTTGCCATAAGTGGAGTGGTGTCAGAGGTTGGTGTGGGTTATAATGGAGGTTGGGGTGGTGTGACTGAGTTCTGAGCTTGGGACTCAAAGCGGGCAAAAAAAAACTGTTTAGCTCCTCTGCCAGTACCACGTCTGAGTGACCAGGAGTCGCAGCACAGCCCTTGTAGTGAGGGACTGAATGCTCTGCCACATATGTTGGGGGTTGTTGTCTATCTTCTCCTTGTAGGCTGTTTTGGCGGCCTTGATGCCTCTCCTCAGGTTGGCACAAGCTGTGCTGTAGAGTGCTCTGTCGCCTGATCTGAAGGCTGCATCGCGGGCCCGGAGAAATGAGCGAACTTGGCTGGTCATCCACGGTTTCTGGTTTGGGTACACTTGGATGGTCTTCTCCACCGTGACCATACCCATGCAGTTCTTGATGTAAGACAGTACTGTGTCTGTGAATGTGGCCAGGTCTTCATGGTGGAAAGTCTCCCACTTTGTGTGTTCAAAGCAGTCCTGGAGTCGGGGGAGGGCGTCGTCAGGCCAGGTGAAAATAGTCTGTTTTTTGGGCTTTGTTTGTCGGCTGAGAGGGGTGTATGCTGGAGTCAGGAACAGTAAGATGTGATCAGACTGTCCCAGGTGGGAGACGGGTATGGCTTTGTATGCACTCTTAATATTAGAGTACACATGATCCAATGTTTTTATCTCCTCTTGTGCTGGTGAAATTTTGGTAAAACAGTTTTGAGATTCGCCTGATTCTCCTGCAATGATGTACGCGCCACTTGGGTAGGCACACAGGTGATTGTTTATAGTATCAAGCAGTAGAGAGAGAGCGGTTCTTACATTAGCATCCGGTGGTATGTAGACGGCAGTGATGATAATGGCAGCTAGCTCACTGGGCAGAAAGAAGGGTCTGTATCTCACCGGCATGAATTCTAGGTCCGGGGAACAATGTTTATTCAATACAATGCTATTGTTACACCAACCTTCATTCACGTAGATGCAAAGCCCACCACCTCTCAAGTGCCAACAACCGGTGGTGTCTTATTCTGCAAACATTTTGTGGTCAACTTCACTCCAAATCATCTGAATGGTTTAAAATGGGGGAGAGTCCATCCTGAGTTGGCTGTTTAGCAATTTTGTTTTGAAATCAAACTCTCAGAGTAAACTGCATCAAAGTCCTATTGATACATTCTTGCTTTTGAGTCATTCTTTCATCTGACCTCATCATAGGGATTTAAATTTCTCTGGGATTTCAGATCTGGATTCAATGGACGGAGACCAAAGTGTGGGTTTGCCATTGTTTGAGTCTCCCCATCTCAGCCTTTGTGTGATTGTGTGATTAATGTGCTTGTTTGTGTTGATTTAAAATTAATATACTTTTTCTTACATAGAGGTTACATACATATGTGAAGACAAATTCTAAAATTACTAAAATACTGTAATATAAATATTATTATTATTATTATTATTATTATTATTATTATTATTATTATTATATTTTAAATCCATAACACTGGTAAGAAAAGCTCCAATAATTACTGAATGCATTCCATATCATCACACCATTTAATCTTCCTGCCATAATCTTATTCGATGACCCCTGATCAACCCTGAGAAAATGAATAGGCAGCATAAGATATACAGAAATACTTTTGAAATATAAATGTATACACTTCCTTCCACAAGTAATGGAACAGTGAGGTGAATTACTGAAAACAACTGGGTTTTTTATCTTGAATGGAAATTTCCACCATTTACTCGTGCCAGAAGGAAATGCTTTCACCTGTTTTGATAAAAGTGGAAGTTGGTTGTGCATATACCAGATATCCCTAACTTTTTAACGAGTATTTGGTTTTGGGTAGAGTTTGCTTTTGGTTTGAATGCTCCTTGGACCTACCATTTGAATTACAATTGGCTGCCCTACATCCACTTTCTACTCATGAATTACCCACATTTAATTTGATGAGGAAAAGGTTTCTAACTTGAAGATACGAGTGCATAAGACGAAAAAGACCACAACATTCTTCATGAAGAAGAATCATGACAAGTTTTGCTTTTGCAGAGAGAGAGCAAGTGAGAGAGTGAGAGAGTGAGAGAGTGAGATTGAGTGCGAGAGTGTGAGTGTGAGTGAGAGTGTGAGTGAGAGAGTGAAAGTGAGAGTGAAAGTGAGAGTCAGAGTGGAAATCAATGTTGGGAAAGGGATTGATAACATAATTCACATAATTTTTCAGGAAAATAACTCTGTTTTCCAGGATGGTCTGTTCATGTTGCCACGGTTCAGTCTATATTAAGATTGTGGCTTGAATTGCATATGCCCGATTTTGAGCAGATGTATTTCAATATTGATGTCAGCCAGAGCCTCCTCTGTGCCGTGTTTCAGTCCAACAAGTTTATCTAATTACATTTTTGACATGCATGTAAAACTGATACAAATATCTTATTGACAAAAAAAATTGTGCATTGTTTTTTATGCTGGATCCGAGTAAAGGTTAGATTCTAAAAAGGTGACATTGTGGTGCTTTTTACTTTAAAAAACAAAACAAAGGCGCCTCTGGACGATGCAACAAAAATATTGATGAGTTATGCTCTTTTCCTCGCAAGACTTTCTCCATTGTTTTCTCCAGTCTTGTTTCACTTCTTTTAACCACTGCGAATTTGACATTCAAACCCACAAAGTTTCACCATCATTATTTACAATGTTCAACAGCATTAACGTCAGAATGGCTTGGGATATTGATGTTAGTTTGACTTTGAATTGTCATCTTTATTGGAAACACTAGCTTAAAGTTTATTCTTGGAAAAAATGAAACAAAATTCCACTAGAAAGAAGGATCATGTTTGCACCAACAATTTTATTGAGAGGATGTTAGTACAGCCCTCAAACTTTCTTTGAGACCATGAGGCAATTGATTTTACTGAAATAATTTTAACGTTGGTGAGAAAAGGATCCTATATAACACCCCCCAAATGCACGGGAAGTCTGTGGTTAAGACTGAGTAAATGTGTAGGGGGTCAACCATTCAGCTTCCAGTTGCTTTAATTCTTCATGGTGTTCATTCCCAGTTTCGTCTGGTAATGCTTCTTGCTATTGGATTCCTTGAAAACAGCTACAGTCTCTTTGGCAAATTAGGCACACACATTTGTTTTATTTTTCAGTGAAAAATATGCCAATTTCCACTTGGAAGTGACGGACCTCTGTGTCTTTCTATACTACAGTCTCCATTTCAGAAATGGTTTTGAAAGGGTCAGGCAAGGGTCATTTAGAAAGGGGTTCATTCGGAATTTCTCTCTGAGGCCTAAAACTACTGAGAGTGGTGTGCGTATTCCCGCGCGCACCCACGGATCTGCTGCCATCTTCTAGTTAAATATATACAGTAATATTTTGTTTTGTTTCCGTGTATTATCTACTGTGGTAAACGAGCCACACATGATAAATTTTATGCCAAAGGCTGCGGGCTAGTGGAAATTTGAACACCGGCCGCATTTAGCCCGTGGCCCGGATTTTGGACATACATACCTGCATTAGACCTTCTTCTTATGTCAGAAAAAGACGCACAAAATAACCACTATTTTTTTATGTTTTTAATATTTTAGTGATAAACAAGTCAACATTAGTACTTAAAAACACATTAGCTCCTATGATAACTTATAATAATAATAATAAAAAAAAAGAAGAAGAGATTTGTGCTTCAAATGAGGGAAGCACAATCATCTTTGAGGGCGGGCACAGCCCCCTATGGCCTGCCCATAGCAACGGGTGTGTGTATGAAAAAAACTAAAACATAACCTTAAAATACCGAATAGGCAGAAACCAATGAATATGTTGTCCCAGGAAGCATTTGTGGGATAGTTCCATATTATAGTGTTTCAATGGTTTAGTATGATTATTAGTGTTCCAATACCAAGAGGGCCCACTGCATTAAAACAGTGCTATCTGCATCGGCGAGTACCAACAATTAACATGCCAATACCATTATTTCCAGCACCAATATAGGACTTTGGAACCAGCGTCTTGTGTCTTGCTTGTGCACGATATTCACTGATGTGTGACGTGCACACTGCATGCCGAGCCAAGATATCCTGTTGGCTCTTGAATGCTCTGAATCAATGGCAGAGCAGCTTTTTCATGTTGAGGAAAAAAACAACCTCGGTATTGGTACAGTATCGGCCTATACTGCAAAACTGGGTATCAAAATCAGTATCGGGGGCCAAAAAACAGTATCGGAACAACACTAATGATTATGCCAGTGCCGATTTTTCTTGTGCAAGTCCAGCCCTAGTGTCACCATTTTAAAGTGTAACTGCTTGTGGCTTTTAGAGGCAAAGAAAAATACATGGGAATTTTTAAAACAATTAGCTATGGTGAAAGAGCCTAATTATGTTGTTGGGGTGGGATCAGGCAAGAGGAAAAGAAAAAAGAGAAAGTAGCTTGGCTGGAGACATTATTTGGAGGGTGTGTGTGTGTGTGGGGGGGGGGGGGGGTGACGTTTAACTTACATCACCTAAATGGTGATGTAGCTTTGACCCATTGTGAGAAAGCACTCAGGGAGGGTGTATGGAATGCATCTCAGTGTTTAAAATACTCTACCCTGACATTTCAATTAGGGGAGTCAAAAGGGCAAGTCACTATCACAGGTTCAATAGTTTCTGAGAAAATTCTTTGTACAAGGAAAAATAGAAATAAGAAGTCTGAAAAATAAGCCAGTGGTCATTTCTGACTGCAGGATAGCTGCAGAAGTCTTTGGCCTTGCTGCATTCCCATGGATCTGTGAAACAAACTCCAAGCCAGAAAGAATTTCTATAAAATCTTTTTGGGACAAACAATAAATAAGGATACACATTATGGTATTTTTCTCACATCAAATTAACATGAAAGGAGATTATTATTTTATTAAATTCAGTAAGTGTTCAAAAAGATGGTAACCGTAAATTACACGAGTGCCAACAAGAATAAACAGTGATTTGTACTGCAAATGTTTCATAAATTTAATTATAGTATTTCTTTAAGTGAATTAGGGCTTAACAACAGTGTTCATCATCTCCTATGAAAAAAATAAGCTTCTTAGCAATTAGGGAACACAAGAACAATTTGCAAAGTTTTGATTGTTTGATGTGTCTAACACACAAAGTACTTCTGCCAAAATTCTTTCTAGAATGGTTGTGCAAGGCACTCTGTTTCAGCATCACCACCACACTATAAAATGACTTAGTCTTTCATAACACAGATCATTAACTGCAATGTATATATGATCCACAAATTGCAAGGTTAATGATCATTCAATCTTGAATCCGATTGCTGACAGACAAGACTTTCCTCTTGGGAGCCATTATTGCAATTGCAATGGGCATTGACACTATTTTAATGTCTTAATGAAAGAGCAGTGATGGCGACATACAGGAAGATAATTGATGTTACTGCTCTGTTGGAGAAAGAAAAAATAACAATAGTCACTAATATAACTGCCAAGAGTAATGATAATTTTAATTAATCCTGATAATCACAAAAAATATTGACAGGCATTGCTCATTTTTGATAACCTGCATGTGCCCTACACAGATTCAAAACCGTGTGAGATGAAGCAAGGCAACCCTGGAAGTCGAGTTTTCTCCAACTTTTACAGGTGTGCAGAGAAACTTAAATTACTTAGTTAAAAAAAAACCAACAACTCCACAACACATTGAATCATAAAGTTTTATTTAGTACAACACAAAAGTGCTTAATAAAAACATCTGCCCATGACTAGCTGGGCATGAAACTAAACTTGCGTTTATTTGGAATAAAACCAAACCTTATGTAAAAATAATAATGTTCTTCTTTATTACTCAGTAAAGAACCATACACTTTAAAACATTATTTGCATACTGAAATATCTGTGCAAATGCTTTTAAATAACTTACATGTTTCTGCCTGCACTGGCTTTACTGTCAGATCATTCACCAAATTTACCACTGACTACAGGAAGCATAATAATGAATCGCTCTGTATTATTCCAACAATGCAAACAAATAGGACATCCAATTATGTTTCATCTATTGGAAGCATTTAACCCTCCACTGTCAAATCGTTTAATAGTGAATGTTAAGAAATTAAGGTAAATATACAGTAACATAAAGTATACAATGTAACATTATTTTCTCATTTGTATTGTACCATTGTATCCTTATTACAAAGTACATTCTAACATTTAGCATAATGTTGTAATATAAATATGCAAATTTTCTACAGTCACAGATTAATCATCGCTTTTGAATTCAATAACTTACCCCTACAAATTGCATTTGTATTGCTGTTATTGCAGACAAAATCCCCAGCTCTTATTTTCACATTGTTTGGTCAGATAAACAAGTCAATGTCAGAACAGTTGAGAGCACAAAAGACATATTCTTTCACAAAAACATGAATGAAAAGCAAAATACAATTTAAAAAAAAGCACATATATACACACTACCAGTCAAGTAAAAAGTGTGTCCAAATTTTAACTCGTATATATATATATATATATATATAGAGAGAGAGAGAGAGAGAGAGAGAGAGAGTGAGAGAGAGAGAAAATGCACAGAAATACAGGAAATAATAAGTAAACAGATACAGCAAAAGACCGACAAGGCAGAGTAATCCAGCTTTAAACTGATTATAAAAAGGCCACTTTTATATTTAACAAACATCATAAATTACATGAGCCCATTAGAATGCATTAATCTTTGGATGGCATCCTGCATGGAAAACCACTGAGGTATTTCATCTTGATTATGCCATGCATTACAAAGGACGATGGGAGAGCCTAACTGTCAAAGTGCATAAGAGTTAAACTTCTTCTGGCTTTAGTATAGCAAACGTTTTATTCCAGAATTCTGTTTCCCTTCATTCAAGTGCCCTTATCCACTTTTATTTGAATCACCCCACTGAATCCCGCCCCATCCCATTTAACACTTCAGCCGTCATTTGGTCCTGAAGCAGATTCATGTATTGAAAGGTCAAATGGCATAAGGAAGTGAAGGCATAATTCACAATATCATTAGTTTACAAAATTTTGAGTGTTTTCCCTGTGATTTTCATGAAACTTGGGGGGGGGGGGGTAGATCAACAATATAGTGTTAAACCCATTGTCAAAATATAATCATTTTAAATACAATTAATTGTTTCTGGAAAAAAGATAAAATTGTCACAGCAGCAATGATACCCAGACTCTCTTCTGGTCACATTTTCACCTGATCTGGTGGAATTTATATCTACCAATCAGTGATCAGTTTGAGATTCTTCACTTTGTAAACTTACAAATACTGAATTCAAGTCATGTGGGAATCTAAAAAACACTTTGAAGTAGGGAAAGGAATCGAATCAACTGTATTATAGTCAAATTACTGGAAACCAGTTATTTATGAGAACCAGTACCCAATAATCCAATTCGTAGTGCACTCAACAAGTGCGGTCTTACTACAATAAAGATAATCTGTTTCATTAAAATGTTTATTTGAAACTCCTCAAGCAAAATTTTTTAATTTTACAGTATTGTCCCCATGTGACTTGAAAACAGTAAACGACAGAAAGCAGCATTCCATTTTATAGTTGTTTTTGCAACCTTTCGTATTAAAAAAAAAATACTATCAAGGTACAGCAATATATAGCCTCTGGAACGACTACTTGTAAATGGACGAGAAAAACAGTTCCACACACCAAACTAAGTACGGCATAGTTTGGCATTAACTGCACACATTAACGTTTACATTGCTTAGAAAGCAACCTGGCAGATGCTGATTGGTACTTGCTATTTCACGTTTTAGTTAAGGTAAACAAAGGTTCGCAGAGTTATGTTCTGGAGTTCCTAAAGGTTAAGAAAAACCTTAGTGAGCAATATCCACAGTTTCATTGGATGATATATGGTAACTTAGTGAAGCCCAGTGAAGATGACAAGTGTAAGAGGTAGCTATCCATAAAGCCATACACACTTCATGCCAACTGAAAATGCTTCCTCTTGCCAACTGAGTCATCATGTGCACTGATAGCAAGCCTATACAAGATGTTCTTCAGATGAACAAAATCATTTTAAATAAATATAGGCAAGCTAACGAATACTATAGGGCTCCTGAATGAACACAAATCAGTGCTGTCATATTTGTATTCTTGTCATTCAAGTACATTTTGGTTTTGCCCATTGCAGTTTAACTTAACACAAAACTCCAGAGATGCTCATCTCATCTGAATGTCTCTAAAAAGAGCATCATTAAGGCATTTCAGTGGTGTTGTAGGCAAAGTCAAACATCCAGCACCATATCATAGTGTGCTTCCTTCTTTCTTTTACCACACTTGTTTATGAGCACTGCATACAAAGTCAACAGTATCACCCAATAACTGGCATAGACGATCGCCCCAATGATCAGAATGAGCATTTCTGATTCAGGAAAGGATTTTTTAGTCTGCAGGATTGTAGTGTAGATGAACCCAATGAAGAGAATGGTGAACCACACTGATATTGGAATAAGACCAATGAAGTTCACCACTACTGTTTTCCTCCCGGAGGTCCCCCATCCAGATTTGTTGATTGTTGCTATTGCAAACATTTTGGCTGGCAACAGGCTTGACATGTACAGTACAGAATAAAAGGACATAAACACCATCACAATGTTGCCTCTGAGGCAGCTGGCGAATGTCGACTTGATCAGCGCCACTGCCTGGACAATAAGAAGAAACAACAAAATATTCCAAAGTCTTCCTTGGTAGAAGAGTTGGATCGCAGTGGCGATGAGAAAAAATGGGAAGAACCCAGTAATCACAGCCTCATATGTCATCCAAAGATGATGTTTGTGGAACCACATGGAGTTGTAGAGCCATTCTCGGAAATACGACTTACTCCATCTAGTCTGCTGATTGAGCCACCGCAAATATGTTATTGGTGTCTCTGTTAGGCACTTAGACCGTGCAGTGTACTTGGTTGCATACCCAAGACTCAGAACTCTGTTCGTAAGATGGCGGTCATCCCCAAAACTGCAGTGGGATCCCATGAAGGTCTGATTGTACCAGTCCTCAAGGAACTCGTGCAGGAGTGCGTTCCGGTACATTCCTAAAGGTCCACTGATACACTGCACACAGCCAAAGTAGGACTGGCAAGCCCGCTCAACGTTGAAGGCCATCCAGTATCGTACACTACTCAGAAAGGAGATCCAGGACTCATATTTGTTTAAAATCTGGGGAGAGATGTATGGACAAAAAGAGAAAACGAGGTATGAGAATATCATCAAAATATAACTGGTAGAAAGGAATAACGTTTAATATCGTAGTTTAGTTACCTTACCTGCACATCTCCTCCGACACCACCCACCATGGGGTCCTCCTCAAGAACCTTTACCATCTCCACCGATGATGCTGGATCCAGCATGGTATCAGAGTCACACACCTGGGTAAAAAAACACAAAAAAACATGATAGTGTGTCAGCCGTTACAAAACTTTGACCTGCTCAGGGCAGCTGCTCTCATCACGCAGAGTATGCAAAGTGCTTAGGGCACCATCAACTGTGTGAGTGGGCTGTGGGGCCCCATTTTGTTCGCGAGGACGCATTGCGACATCGAGTGTGCACGTCATGCGTAAACGCTCTATGACATACACTTGACATGTTGAAACGTCCATTAGCACCCACCCTGTTGTGCCAATGTACACCCAAAAATTTGAATCACTCACCGCGGGAACGCACACACATTGGGTGTGACATTACCACGTTTGTTTTAATTAAAAGAACGCAATTTTGTGTTTGTGATTTTCAGTTACATAAACAGGGTGTTGCAATAAAGTGATTGCATTCAACAATCGATAGTTACGAGGAGAGAAGCAAAACAAATACAAGCCTACGTCAGTCGCGTTTGGCAGTAGACTCAGTGTGCGTTCAGTAAACAATTGCATAGTAGGACATCTCAAACATACATAGAAAAAAAACTCATTCACAAAATGTGTTGGCTATCATTCATTTATTTTAATGACAAAAAGCAGAGTGATGACAAACTGCTTTCATGCAATGTCAAACAATGCCTGTGTATTCCCAAAAATCCACCAAGCGATGACTCGTAACTCATAAAAGTTGTAAACTGGGGCACTCAATGTAATATACACATATTAGATTTACCACCACCACAGTGTGAATGTGTGAGTGCATGAATAATGTATCCATTCCATTGTAAAGCGTCTTTGAGTGTCTAGAAAAGCGCTATATAAATCCGATGCATTATTATTATTATTATTTGTTAATTTACTTCTTTAAATCAGTCATTGTACTACCTGAACCCCGTTTATAACACATACAGCATCTTAAACAATTCATGAAAATGTTCCCACCTTCAAGCAGTCTTTGCTTCCTTTTAATGACTAGCTTTGAATTTTAGAATTGATTTTAAGATGCTTTTGATTATTTTTTAAAGCACTAAACAGTTGGAGCTGTTAATGCCAAATGAACATGACAGCTGCCTGAGACCGTCGGGTGGAGTTTTACTTGCAGTCCCTAAAGCTTGTCTGGTCTCCATGGGATAAATAGATGGAGGCTTAGCAGTTCAAATGCTGTGTCTTTGGAATGTTCTTCCTTGCTGCTTCAGATACTCTTCCTACGACGGCGTATTAGGTCTAATCATGTGAGGATTCGTTGGTGGTTAATGGGACACTGTTTATAAAATGAAAAGGCAGGATGGAGACAGATTCATTCTTAAATTAAAACTTTACATGTCATTCACCGCAGCCAGAGAGAGACGCTTCCTGATCCCCTATCAGTTGACTAACACTAACCAATCAGATGCTAGCATACTTTAGGTAAATGCTAGTGAATGGCGGAGAGCAGCAGATTCGACACATCAACTTAGATACTTGTACAAAAAAATACCAAAATGTATGAACTTGCAAATAATAATTCTAAAAACAAAAATGTACGAGTAAATATACATTTTAACAAATTAACTTAAATGCTTGATCGTCCGGGCGTGGACCTTCGTAAAGCGAGGCGTCTTTGTCGCTGGCCAGTGGCCGTACACAACAGTTCAAAGAGCGAATGCTTAACATGATATGGTTAATCTATGCAAAAGCAATTACTATCTCCTTATTTGGAAACCCGACTGAAAAGTATTGGCACAAACAGTCGATGAGTACGCTATGTGTATTTCTCGTAAGTTTTTTTTTTTTTTCTTGCAAATTTGCCACTTTCTAAACTCGCAAATTGACCACTTTATAATGTTGCAAATTTGCGAGAAAAAAAATCGTACATTTGCGAGTTTTCTCGCAAATTTGAGAGTTTATAAAGTGGCAAATTTGCGAGTTTTTTTCTCGGAATATTGAAAATATATAGTAATGATTAAAAAAAATCAAAATCATATTTATTATAGGAGTACTGTAATCCAAACCCAAATTGGGTTATTTTTGACCCAACTGTTTTTAGAGTGTTTGGTTCTTTGTTGCATCTCATAAGGTCATGAATTTCATATTGGAGAAAATAAATGCAAAATGTGTCTTCTTTGTCCACCTGAGTCCTTAAGTGACATCTATTCAAATTAGCTCCATTTTCTGTTCAACCTACATTCTGCTATTGCCTTTTCTGTAATTTCATATTCGGATGGACAATGACAAAGACAAGAAACATTATTTAGTGGTCTATTATAAACCATTTCCATTTTTCATACCAATTCAGTGTAATTTTACATTCTCACCTGGACATAGTCAACGCTCCTTCCAAGCGCTTTAAAGGCTGTGTACATGACTTCTCTCTTGCCTCCCCACTTCTGCATGATACACACACACTTGTTGTTTAGGACCAGTCTTGAGACTTGCTGAAGGCTCTCAGCATAGCTCTCATCTGTCTCCTCTGGTCCCCTGCTGTGAAAGTTACTCCTCCACACATATGTGACAACATCGTCCCATCCCATAATTTCTCGGAAAATTTCCATCATATACAAGTCGTCTTCGGAGTTCCCGTCGACCACCAAGATAACTTTGATTCCAGGGTAAGTCAACCTCTTTATTGACACTAGGCATTTCTTCAGGTAGTTTGGATCCTCTTGATATGCTGCAATGCATAGCGCTAAAGATTTATTCAACTTAATTGGTGTCTCTAAGGACCGCCTCATATTACGGTGTTCTAAGAGTGCAAATATGCTCTGAATAAAGAGATGGATAACCAAGATAGCTCCATACAATCCAAACGACAGATGATTGTGGGCTGTGGTGAAGAACTGGTAGCCCATGATGTATGCTGTAGAGATGCCCACCAGGAGTGAAACGCCAAACATTGTAGTCCCAAATATCCGCAGATAGGTGAGGACTCGTTGACCACACATCTGGTTTGGGGGGGAAATGGAAAGTAATTATTGACCCGTGATAGAACATTTTGCAGGTTTTCTGCAAAATAAGTCTAATGGGGTGCAGACATGTTATTATGCTTAACTCATTCACTCCCAGCCATTTTCACTGAAGCAACCCTCTTCGCTCCCGGCTGTTTTACTGGATTTTGACTGATTTTGCAAGGCCCACAGAACATTATGTTCTCTTGCTATAAAAACATGGAACCTGCCAAAAGAAAGATTAGAGTATCTTCTTTCATCAGGAAAAAAAAGTATATTTGTATATGTTTCTGTTTTGCAGATATTTGCATTAGAATATAGCTAAGTTTCATCATTATTCACAAACCTGTTGAAAAGAGCCCCTGGCTGATCTCTTATACTCTGCTGCCACCTGCTGGCTGTTTTTTGTAATAACTACCATTGCTTTAAGCGTCCTCTTCAGGACAGATGCTAAATCAAAGCCATCTGTATGCTCTAGCATAAATAAATAAAAACATGACCTCCAATTCTGTCTTCCTTTTTTTTTTCTTTTTTACTAAGCCTTAACGTAACCATAACACTAAATATAACCGTAATTGTAATGCAAACTAACGTTAAGTAGTATTATTTGTATTTTTGAGAATATTTAGCTGTTTTAACTAAGACAGCTAAATATTTCGCGCTTTCGTCACCATCGGAACACGTGTCCCCTATTTGAACACCAGAGTTGTAGCGCAGCGCCATCGAATGGCGAATGTAATGTAGTGTAATTGCAGTACGTCGTGTGTTATACGCTTCACGTTGGTTTGTCTGAACAATTAAATAAGGTGGATGGAATGTGATTTATGTTGTGATGGAAATATTAAATAATAAAAGGGCTAGTCTCGGCAGTTGAGGTGGGTGCTGAAGAAGTACTGTACATCATTCTGTACTCTGCAGGAAGCTCCTTCTAGTTCGCAACATCTGTTATTGAACCTCTTTATAGATCGCTGTAATTAACAGGCACAGCACCTTTCCATTTTTAATCCCACTCTTGAAACTACTTGAAAACTTAGAAATAACTCATCATTTAAGTACTCCTAACCTTTTTTTTAGGTGTAAACAAATGAATAACACGTCACAAGCAATTGAAAACAAGTTTGAGGATAGCACCCAGTGGCGATATAGTGTAATAAGACACAAACATTTTAATTTTTTTAGAGAAAATGAACCCCCCCACCCCCCATTATTAATAAAAAAACAGCATCCAAGTCTTTCTCCATAGAACATGAGAATTGCAAACTGAGCACACAACATAACATAGAACCGTAAATTCGAAAAAGACAAAAGGAAAAGAAAAGAAAACATAAAATAAGTCTAATTAGACAATAAATTCTTAAAATTATCAAATACCAACGAGGCTTGCTTTGTTTAAATCCTCCTCAATGTATTTTCAAATCTTTAATTTTCCTTTCCAAAAGTCAACATTTAAATCACAGTTGATTTGAGGACGTTATACACGCACGGATGTTGTATGTTAAGTCCGTCTGTACTTCGGCCTTCGTTCAGAGGCAAAGCGTTTCTGTTGTGCTGTTGATGTTGTTTATATTCAAATTTTCTACATGTTTTGTATACTGTTTTGTTCAAATTAACTAAATAGTTAGTTTAGAAAGTTTTTTTTTGTTTAAAAAAATGTTTTGCTTAGTCACGTATTTCCGGTAGGTCACGTGTTTCCGGTGGAGCTCCACTCGCCCAGCGTCTGCAGCTTGACCCTTATGCTGGCTGTGACGGTGGCCCAGAACTTTAGCTGAGAGGCAAATGTTGAGCTGCCGCACCACAGGCGATGGGTATGAACCCTGCTCGAAGTAAAAAAAAAGAAGAAAAAAATATTTTTTTTCGTTTTCTTTTCTACCCATACAGAGGAGGTGAGGCATATGTTAAAATAGTTTGAATGGATGACATCTTGTATCTAAGTATCAAGTATCTTGAGGTCAGGCTGAGTGTCTTTTTTTTCTTTCTTTTTTTTTTAAATCAAAATATGGTCACCCTAGGATACGTTGTACACTCGCCTGCCGACACACACATTTGTAATTGGTGTGTGCGTCTCAATGTGCAACTGCCTGCCTACCCAAACCTAGAGCTCACTGCAAGTCACTGGTATGAGGGCATTAGGGTCATAATGTAGATGTCTACAGCTGGGATACTGAAACTGTAATCTCACAATCACAGCATGATTATTGTGGAGCTGTTATAACAGGCACTTCTCAATCATCTTATTATTTTGAAGATTATATTCAATTAGATTCACCTACAGTATATGCACTAATGCATTCTGTACCTCCTCTCATCCAGAAGACTTTAGGTGAGAGGAGTACAAAGCACACCCTGGACTGGCTTCCAGTCACTTGGAAGGCACTTGACACCCATCCTCCTCAACCACATCAACTTGACATGAGACCTTCCGTAGTTACACTACTCAACACAACTTTATTTATGAAGCACTTTTAAAAACAACCGCAGCTGAATACAAAGTGCTATACAAAAAGAAACAATCAAACATATAAAAGCAAAGACAGTTAAAACAATAAATTGGGAATAAAGAAACAAAATATTTTGCTGCAGAAGCATAAGCAAGCTAAGGAGGCTGCACAAAACGACTACTACACGGCTATCCGCCATTGTTGTTGACAGACTGACGGTTTGCGCGCAGTCACGCGTGAATTGCCGCATTCGTCAACAAATGCGTCGTCATCGAGCTGCGACCATTACGTCATCATTGGAGGAGTATCCTGCATATGGTGTCCAGATGGACGCTTACGAGGCGCGTTTTGAAATCTTTCCACTCTCGAGCCCGGTTTCAAAAGTGATCGATTTCAAGCTCTGAAACCGCGCCATTGTGTGGACGAACGTCCTGAACGGTAAGAAACTTGAGAGGATACATTGAAACTGGCTTTCGTGTGGACGGAGCCCTAGGGTGACCATATTTTCATTTCCAACAAAAGAAGACACTCAGTCCGACCTTGAGATACAAGATACTTAGATACAAGATGCCATACATTCAAACTATTTTAACATATGCCTCCTCTGTATGGGTAGAAAAAAAAGAAAAAAACATGAATCTCTTTTGAAGTCTTATATATATATATTTTTTTTCCGAATGAAGTAATGAGTCATTTTTAATTGAGGTATGAAAATCACCAAATTTAATTTAAAACCACTTTTAAACCTATAGGTAGTGTAGGCTTTCTGAAATGAAAGAAGTAATTAAAATAAATAGAAAAAGCCAAACGGTTTCAACTTTCATTTCTGCCTTGGGTAGGCAGTGCCTACCTTGCCTATCTTGACCGCACGCCACTGGTGTGTTCAAATTTTATGAGTTAGTTCTAATGATTTTAGTATGAATCATAGCCAGTATAAAAAATGCTTAGTATGAAATCATCACAAAACTTACCGGCCACCACTGCACATTATTTTGTTGATACCCACAAACATATGCAGAGTGTGAAATTGTCTGATAATACTTGCACTTCTGGTCTAAACATTAACTTGACATTTTTAGTATTTAAGATGTAAATGTATATTTATGGTGTATGATGTGTAGACACTTGTACAAAAAATATGTATCAAAAACATTGTAGTATTTATCAGTAACATAATGAAAATGCTGTTAAATGTGAATGTTTACTTTTTAAGTCAATTTACATGTGCACCCCTAAATTTTCTTCCTGTGCTCCTAAAATTTTAAGTTAGGGGCTATCGCACTCCTCGCAAAAAATGTTAGTCTGCAACCCTGATATCTTCTTCTTTTCCTTTGGGCTTTCCCCTTCAGGGGTCACCAGAGCAAATCATTTGCCTCCATCTAACCCTGTCCTCTGCATCTGCTCTCACACCAACTACCTTCATGTCCTCTTTAACTATCCATAAACTCCTATTTGGTCTTCCTCTAGACCTTCTGCCTGGCATTTGGAAACTCAGCATCCTTCTGCCAATATACTCACTATCTCTCCTCAGGACATGTCCAAACCATATCAGTCTGGCCTCTCTGCAGCCCTGATATATGTGCTAGAAATGGGTAAACCACCATCAGTAAGTCTGCCCACGGGGAGGATACGCCGCAACGCTGAGGAGTGTCCCACATTGTCCCTCAGAAACATACCCCTTTCCCCCCTTGGGCTTATTAGCAGTTGGTCACCCTAGTGGTGTCTGGTCTGTGCTGGATTTCACTTTGTTACATCTTTCTTTTCTTTGATCCTTCCTTTGGTCTCCTGACAACTTCACGACTCTGGCAGTTCTCTGAAGTATTCAGTTAAGGTGAAGGGTATGGGATTTTTAACATGTTTCAGGTGAATTAATGATCACGCACACACACAGACACACACGCACGCACGCACGCACACATACACACACACACAGAAAAGAGAGAGAGATCAATGATGATGACATGTTGAATCGGTAAGACTACCGAATGAACTGAACAATAGTGAGCTCTCTCTCTAAAGCTAAGAACCAGGAGCGGACTGGGCGTTGGGAATTTGCGCCCAGAACGGCATCTCACCCCAGCGCTAATGTCGCCGTCCGGCGTGCGTACTCCCTACGCCCGACGATGAACAACAATGGGGTATATGCCACGGAGGAGGCGGGACTTCCGACTTCCTGGTTTTCACACATTAGCTTTGTTTCCTGTTTGCGACGTGTGGGCCGCGTCCCAGTTTTTGCCCTTCCGCCTCTGTGCCCCTCGGTTGCGCGTTGCGTTCGACGGGTGCGAGTGTGTAGTGTGTCTGTCTCAGTTGTCCGAAGCATTTCAGAGAGTTAAGACGCCCATCGCCGGGAGCGCGTGGTTGGGGGGCGCAGGGGTGAGGGTGCTGGAGAGTGTTGGAAAGCGGGCATCCCAAAAGTCAGAAGTCTGTGGCATCTACCCCATTAGTAATCGCTGTATGTGTGGGGTGGATACAAATAAGGAATACAATAAAACATACAATTTCTCCCCATATTCTCTGTCTAAATGTTGGACATTTGAGTGTCACCAATTGTTTCAAACTCATTACAAGACTTTTTGATCTAATTAACAATGAACAGGAAACATTTAGATTTCAAGTCATATGCCAATGTTTTTTTTCCCAATCAATGTAATTGCTCTTTATGTATGTAGCAATAAAGACAAGTCTGTATAAATTTGTGTCAACAATAAATTACGTATTTCTATGAAATTGCTCCCTTGCTGTCTTCTTTCCAGCAGTCATTATGTTGCTACTTCCATCTGCTTGGCAGATCAGCGGAGACCCACTCAGCGTGGCTCAGCGCACAGCGGACCACCCTGTGATGTCATCTGTTTATATCTCCGTGGGAAGAATAAGACAAACTCTTTAGTTTTCTAGCGCTGCAAATGTGCTCAGACTCTTCTCATAGTTGCAGAGAAAGTGTGATGAAATCTACTGTGCAATATATACTAGCATGGAAAGCATGTCAAGTGGGGTAAACATAAAAACGATTTTTGACATCTTAACTGATTTTTTTAAATGTGAGGGACTCCATGACGAGGAAAGGAAAATCACCATTTGTGTGTGGTCTATAGTTTATGGTGACAGTTGGTGACAGAGCCTTCAGTGCTGCACCTGTGAAACTGTCTTCCTTCAAAAATATTCTCCCCTGAATATTTTTTTAAAAAGTCATTCAAGCACCTGTTCGCCATGCCATGCATATGTACACACATGCACAAAGGGTATTTTAGTTAAGAAAAACTAATAAAATAACTAAAACCAAAATTGAAAAAAAAAATCGTTAGTTAAATAAAAACTACTGTTTAAAAAAACGGAAACAAACTGAAACTACATTTTATGTTTACAAAACTATATAGTGAAACTGTCCTTTGTTTTTTTTTTGTCTTCATCAATCAATTTAATTAGGGTTGATTGACACTACTTTTTTCAGACTGATACCAGTACAAGTCCTCAACTCTAGTAGTCATCGATACCAATACCAAGTAGGCCAACTGATACCACTTGTACATAAAATTTCCAAAAACAAAACAAAACAATGACAGATAATTTTAAAGAAAGACCTATATAGCATTTTTCCTTAAAATTGCATGAAATTAATGGCATTTTTCTTTTCTTTTAATTTCTAGTTTTTAATTGTAAAACGGCCGCCATCACGAGTACCAATACCTTGAAATAAGGCCTGGTATCGGCCCGATACGATACCTGGTATCAATCCTCGCCCATTTCACCTTTTGTAGTGGCATTTCAGTTATAGCACAGAGTACGGAACAGTCGTCAAGGTGATGTGATGTGATGTGGTGCGATACGAGCAACCAACCAACGGACGACTGACTTACTTACTTAAAAAAAAAAAAAAACCTTAATGTAACTAGTACTATATTTGTGTCTAGCAACAGCCTGGCATCAGGGTGCTTCCTAAATTGCCTATCTATCAATATAATATTTCTGTAACATCTAATTAAACTTTTGTGACTGACTGCAAGGGAGGAAATATGATCAAATTTGACTGTACTGTCTATATGTTTGTACTGTTAAGTGTAATTTGGTTAGTATACAAAATAGATATATAAATTGTATGGGCAAGAGCTTGTGACACACACCCTAATAGAGCAAAAATAGTGTTGTACCTGAACAAGTTAAATGAAGGAAAGTTTTTGAACTCAGTCATAGTTTGGGTGAACGTGAATGGACCATAGTGTATTTTTGCTTTGTGAACATTTCTGTGAGTATCCTCATTCTGGGGCCAATGAACGGCTTTGAACGCAGTTCATTTTTGTTCAAGGGTGCCAGGGTTTCTCTTGTTCGACTACAACGAGAAAATCCGGGTAAATACGCCGTAAACAAGCCTGAATTAGGCGTACAAAGCAAGACCTCAATGCGAAAGGGGAACGACAATAAATGACCTCTAACTCCCTCTCAAAATCTTGTGCAATATTCTAGAAGACTGGAATTTTTTAACAAATGAACCATCTTCTTTCTTCCAGTACATGTTGATATCAGAGATGGAAAGTAATGAAGTACAAATACTTCGTTACTATACTTGAGTAGTTTTTTCCAGTACTTTGTAATTCAGGGAGTTAAAAAAAAATACTTTAAACTTTTATCCGTTACATTTTAAAAACAGTATCTGTACTTTCTACTCGATACATTTTCAAGACAGAGGGTCGTTACTCGTGAGTTATAAAGAGGAGCGCAAAAACTTCGGTTAATGTTCCTGGCTCGGCCAATCATGTGAAGCGTTACACACGGTCCCCGACATCCCCGCTTGTGATAGGCTCTATCTCAACCAATGAGATGACGCGATGGAGTGTTGAAGTTGAAACGAGATTAAAACTGTCAACATTATGGACGCGCCTTCTGCTAGCGAGTTGGCTGGCTACCAAGTCCGTCCACTTATAGCCTTTACCTGCGTGAAATGTTCACCTTGGTTGGCTTGAATAACACTTCATGGCGACTGCATTGTGTCCTGTGTAAAGCTTAAGTCCACGAACTAGCCGCCTGCAACAGTTCCCCGTCCAATCTGAAACAATTTATTGAGGTAAGGTACAGTAAAGCTAAATAATCAATATCCTTTTGTTAGCTTGGCCCTGGTTAATATGACTGATCTGAGGATATGACTGGATAACCTATAGCCCGAGCACACTACTGTATAAAACTATACAGTATACGTACATATTAGACATATACAGCTCGTAAGCAGTTAGTATAGGAGCGGGGGTTGGGGGGAGGGGGTTTGAGGTCACTATTTTTTAACAAGTAAAAAAAACACACACAAAAACAAGTGGACGGTATGTGCTTTGAAGGCCCACTTTTTATTTTAGTGCTCAGTTCCTTAGACCCCAATATTAGATTTGGCAAAGGCATCTTTTGTTGAACTAGTTATAATTCTTTAATTTAAAAAGATACAAGTTTCCTCCTGTAAACATCATTAAGCATATCATTTATAACATGTATTTAAAGCAAGTTGTAAAATGTCTGAAGTCCTCTTGTCTTGTTTATGTTAAACAAATTTAAAACATCATAAATCAGGCTGTTTCTACTAAGTAACCTACTGTCTCAGATGTTCTCCATTTTCATTACTGTAAATGTATAGGATGGTATGCCGAGAAAACGTTTCGTGGGAGGAGCAATATGGGCGGTCTAGTTGCTTCAAAAGTCTATCCAGTCATATATTCAGATCAGAGGGTTAATGACATTAGTTTAGCATTAAATGCTACATTAGCGTAATAGACCAGCTTGGTTCCATTTATTGCTGTCAGATTTCATGAAGCACTTTAATTAATTAATTTCCATTGCATCTTTAAAGCCAAGGGCACCATCTAGAGGAGTAAAGACTTGTTAAGTGATGATATTTTAAATGTAATGCTCTTCAAATTATATGACACGAGGAGGAAACATCCGGTAAAAATACTTACTTTTACTCGTGAAGTACATTTTAGAGCCTGCACTTTTTTACTTTTACTTGAGTAATTATTTGAATAAGTACTTTTATCAAAGTAATTTTTTATGCAAGTAATTGTACTTTTACTCAAGTACAGAATATCAGTACTTTTCTCATCTCTGGTCGTTATCAGAGCCAATATCCCAATAATTAAGACAACATAAGATAATATGTAGCTCACAAAAATATGTAACTTACTGAACCAACAAGAATAATCAGATGAGCAGAACAGCGATCAAGATAGACCAACTAAACAGTGCAGAAGGAGTCATTTGAAGTTCTTCACAAACTACCTAAATATACAAGAAAAATGAGTGAATTGATGAAGAAAAAGGGAAGTTCAATACTGATTGACAGGAAAATAACAATACCGCAATCCCCTAACCTAAAGTGTGCTGTTAAACACTAAAAACGGAGTGAAAAGGGCAGCAACAGAGTCCAGAAAGCTCTTGGCCCTAAAATAATGTCTTGTTCATTTCATTATTGGAGGAGAAGGCCCCAAGCAGTGTAGTAGGCCTTCTCTGGCACATGTCGAGACTATTAATGTCAGACTCTCTTTTACAAGTCCCCTTAGACACACTCTATTCATGCACGCGTAAGACAAATGCACACATAAAAGTTCATTAGAACAGAGCAAATTGTACGTTTGTGTAAATATACACACATCAGCCTTTATTGTGTTAGATTCTATTCTATGTGTACAGTGTTTTATAAGACAATTGGAGCAGAATAAACCCCTTTACCCTTTCTTTTTGGATCAACTTCCAATGAACACAGCTGGTTGCTTGGAGCAAATACACCCATCAAAATATTTATACCTATAATAATTATAATAGTTACAATTATACAAAGACACATTAATACCTTCAGAGGGATTATTTTTCCATTTTGCCTCCTACTTTGCAGCAGATACTAATGAAAACCACCACAAACCCATGGATGGCATGCAAACTTAGTCATAGTCAACAAACACATTTTGTTCTCCTGTGACTTTCTTGTTTCTTTATGATCAGCACTTCACATCCACAAAATGACTGTTGAGGATTTTCTTGAGAAAACAAAGTGTTAAATTCCATTTCTTTCCCACAGACATTCACAATTTGCTGCAGGGCCATTGGTGTGAACAGGGTGGCAAAGTGCAAGGTGTCAAACTTTTAGGATATGTGTGAATTCAGTAATACGGCAAGAATGACACTCTTTGAACTTGCAACTTGTGAGGAGGCTTTGTTCTTTGTAGCATGTCTACCATCCAAACCAAAAGTCAAATCACCAATTGGCCCAGTGTGGAAGTTAACGCAAACAGCAGGCAAAAAGTCAGTCGTTACAGTTCCTCTAAACTTGGCTCAAGTTCCTGTGACATAAAATGAGGAGGATCTGACAGTGAAAGCGTGCGTCAGTGCATGGAGAGAACGTCACAATGTGGCTCTCCATCATACAGCATAAGAATGTGCAAATTGAAGTGGTCATTAATTCATGTTGATGATATCAGTGTTGCTTATTGTTTGGTTTTGAAATTTGGCACTCGAAAATGTTGTCACTTGCTGTGCGTTCATGTGTTGGACTTGTCAACCATGTCATTCTGATGTCACTATTAGTCTATTGAGTAAAACTCCCTTTGGCTCCATTTCACACAAGGTCACACTAGATCAAACCTTGTAAGGGTGGGGAGTGGGTTTGGGTTTGAGATGAATGAAAAACATGAATAACTGAATCGATGTTAAAGGTAATCTAGAGAAAACTGTGTTGGCTGTTTGAAATAATAACAAGGTCAGTTCTCCTGAGATTTCCCAGCCAAGCAACAATAACGACAGATGAATGGATGTGTTTGGAAAGGCACCAGCCTTGACGTTTGCATATTGGTCACTGGGGAATTGCTGAGACTTTGAATACCTGCTAAGCTGGAGAAAATATCAAGCAGCAAATGCCGACGTAATGGAAAATTTGAAGTTTTAACCTCTTCTATATAGCTTCAGCATGATGGTACGCTCATGCGAGTTACTTTACTTTAAACGTATTAAAGCATTATAAATACCACTTCAGTGTTTTGATATGACATTCAGTTGGTTGTGTTTTTTCCCTGTTTCTCTATTTACAAAAATGTGTTGTGATAACATTCTGTTCTATTTCATCCCCGTTGACCGCCAGAGGCGGTGCTAGACAGCATGGAACAGCTCCTTCACTCACACGCTGGTCAAGAATGCATAGTAACACACGTCATTAGAGACCCCCGAGGCTTAGGGTGTGTATAAGAGCATGTGACAACCGGAAGAGCCCGGATACAAACCCCCGACCTCTGAACTGTGAGACGGACATGGAAGAATGGAGCGGGAGATCGACGTTCAATCGCGGTTCAGTGCAGAATCGACAGTGATGTGGACTCTGTATCGGCTGATCTGAAAGTCAAAGCTCTCGGTTTACCGGTCGATCTACATTTCTACAATCATCTATGGTCACAAGCTTTTGGTTGTGTCCGAAAGAACACAATTGCAGATAAAAGCAGGAGTTTCCTCCACATCTTTTCCGGTTTATCTCTTAGAGAAAGCGTTAGAAGCTTGGGATCTGGGTGTCGCTCAGAGAAGAACTGTTTCTCCTCCACATCGAGTGGAGCCAGATAAGGTGGCACGGGCATCTGGTTATGTTGCATGCTGGACGCCTCCCTGGTGAGATGTTCCGGGATGACCCATGGCACACTGAGAAAGACGATGCCTCCCGGTTGGGCCAGGAATGCCTCCGGCAGAGGCGAAGTAGCTTGGGACAAGGAAGTCAGGGTTTCCCTAATAAAGCACCTGCACAGGATTAGCGCAATATTTAAATTACATTAAATTACAACAAAGATTGCTAGAGAAACACGATAATATGTGTTATTATTTTTTAAGTCAGACTACTTAAAAACCCCACTAAGAGTGGTACATGACAGTGTGGAGATTTAAAAAACAAACAAAACAAAAAAACGTTGAGTTATATAGTCAAGAATCACATTGTAGAGTTCCGGTATGTTGTGATGTAGCATTGCTCTACTGGTACATACTGTAATAACTCAAAGTGTCCATTTTGCTTCATGATGTGTGTCATTAGTGCCCGCAATAATTTGTGATAAGTTCAGTTCATGACGCACACATTACTGAGCCATCAGCTGGTAGGACTTTACGTACCGGTAATGTATATAAAACACCAACTCCCCCATGACTGCTCATCACACATCCCACTCAAAAGTTGGTATGGTTGGGGGGGGGGGGTGTAATAGTTATGGCTGATATTCCATGGTGCATGAGCCAGAATTGTGTGTGAGGGGGGGGGGGGGGGGGTGTGCGTGTGTGTGTGTGGGGGGGGGGGCTTGCGTGTGTTTGTATGCACTGGGCTAAAGGAAGCATTTTATAGGCATTCAGTGCAGATATGGGCCTCCTGACAGTAGATGGAGGATGCAGGAGAGTCTAACATGATCCTGAGCAGAAAACGATGCAGAAAAGCAACTAGGAAATCAACCTTATCGACTGCAGTTACCCTGCTTCTGTCTGCTGCATTATCGGATAAATTCAACTTTTGCATACTGCTGAAAATATTTTAGGGGGATTTGAGTCAGAGATGGCCCAGAACCAATACATTTGCATTACTGTTCTGATTGCAACGTGAAACACTCAGTAGAACACACACCTGTGCCAAGACCAAAGCATTGTAATATGGAACAGAAACAAACTGCACACTTTTATAGCCACCAGCATCCTGACGAACTAAATGTTTACATTTGTGCATTATTCTGTAAGATTGGGGCATGTCTGCAATACCTATTCTTGCAATGATGTGTGTGTGTGTGGGGGGGGGGGGGGGTCTTTATCCACACCTTTATTCCGATTTCCTTTTAAAACTGGATTTACACTACATTGTTTACATACAATTCCATTTCCCCCTTAAATCGGGTTTAGTCTGGATAGGATATGCAAGTGAAAACAGGGCATGGAATTGGATATCTTCCAAAACAATATTTGGATCAAAATCTGATATGAATCTGACAGCTGCCAACGTGATCAATCAAGCATAAACACAGTAACTGGTGGGATTATATGAGTCATTGAAAGCAGATAGTAAGTATTATGATTGATAGATAGTTGATAGATAAAGCATTGAAATGGGATCTTTCAGTGATCTGAGGGTCTACGTTTAATAGAAAGAGAGGTTGATTATCAAAGTTGCCGCATGCAAGCCACTGACTTTCCTTTCATGCACTCTTGCTTGCTTACAACCATGAGGTTCCAGTGCGCTGTTGTGAGCAAAACAGAACCACTCCCTTCATGAATGGAATCAGGCTGACTGGACCGCAACTGGCAGACATACAAGGCAATGTTTACACACACAAATTAATCGGCTTACTGACAGTTCGGTCTCTCCCTTTTTCGCGCTCCTTTGTGAAGTCCTAGTTGAAATGCAGTGAATTAAATTTGATTTGAGATCTGGCCAGATTTGTGTCTGCCTCTGAATGCAAGATGGAGAAAATGCTCCTTTAAGCTCATTTAGCTGAGAGGGTTCACCAAAAGCTAAAGTGGCTCGTTACCACCTGGAAATAGTTGAGTTATATAGATAACTTTTTTTTTTTTTTTTTTTTTTTTTTTTAAATATATATATAGATAACTTATAATACATAGAATTAAGTTTTGGGGGTTTTTTGGTTACAAAATGAGATCTGTCTCTATTCCTGTTATGGCAGCCTCAAAGTAGAGAAACAGATCACAGACTGCTTCTACAGAACTTTAACAAAAATACTTTCCCCTACTTTTACGACAACGCTCTTTTTGGATATATCACAGTATATACTGTAAAAAATGTATAGGACATAATATATTAACACAGTTTGATTAAGCTTGACCATACGCAGTATTACGTTACATCTTGAGGATAGTCTTTACATTAATGTATATTAGTTTTCATTTGCGTAACCAGAGGCATAAAAGTGTCCTTGATTTGTAACAGTCCCATTAAACAAAAATTTATGTATGGCGCTCAATGAATTTGTCTGCTCAGGAATATGTTGTCACACGGCACGATATATATATATATATATATATATATATATATATATATATATATATATAGGCCAAAAATTTGGACACACCTTCTCATTTTCTTTATTTTCATGACTATTTACTTTTTAGATTCTCACTGAAGGCATCAAGACTATGAATGAAGCCGTGGAGTTATGTACTTAAAAAAAAGGTGAAATAATTGAAAACATGTTTTATATTCTGGTTTCTTCAAAATAGTCACTCTTTGCTCTGATGATTTTTTTGCACACTCTTGGCATTTCCTCGATGAGCGTCAAGAGGAGTCACCTAAAATCAGGGAAAAGGGTGGCTATTTTGAAGAAACTAGAATGTAAAACATGTTTTCAGTTATTTTACCTTTTTTTGTTAAATCGGGCTGTTTTTTAATCATATTTCTTATGTCCGTCCTGTATGATTAACTTTTAGTCTGCCAAATGTTAAGAGGGGATTTGACCCCCGAATAGGGTATGAAACAAGTCAGCTCAACTATCTTAAATATTACACGTGTTCAGTATTTATGCAAAAATCCTCTCTCTCCCTCTCTCTCTCTCTCTCTCTCTCTCTCTCTCTCTCTCTCTCTCTCTCTCTCTCTCTCTCTCTCTCTCTCTCTCTCTCTCTCTCTCTCTCTCTCTCTCTCTCTCTCTCTCAAATCATTTGATGCTGTGAACTGTAACGTGAACGGAATGCAGCCAATCAAAGTTGATTGCCAAACAAGGAAGCGGCAGTAAAAACAACACCGCCACACTGACAGTTGTGCTATCTGGAACTACACTGCTATCAGCATCTCCTTGTAAAGCTTAACTATTTCCCGACTACTTAGTTGAAAAATCTATTTATATTGTCTTGTATTATCACACACGCAAAGAGATAACTGATATGTTAGTCACAATCAGTTACACAAGAAAATATAAATAGCAGTGTTTAAAACTTTGATTTTTAATGTTTAGTTCTGGGTGTTTTTCAGGAACAAAAAGCAAAGCATTAAGGGATACTAGATATTAATTGACAGTACACTGTCACTCTTTTACCTCAGTGGTGTCATCAGTACTCCCTGTGTGACTCAGAATGAGGTAGTGGACAACTCAGATCAAACCTTACTCACATCTAATTTTCACTATTGCTGCCTGGATGCAGTACTGCTTTTCTGCTAGTTTAACTTTTCTTTTTTTCTCATTTTAAATAAAGATAAAAATGCTTCTTAGACGCAAAATAGATGAGGTAGATGGTGATGTATGTTTGGGATGGATTCAAGGTGCTCCCTTCTAACTTCAGTAGTTGTAATTTAGAAGCCCTGAGGCCTATGCAATGAAGGGCCCTGCACGGGCTCATGGCACATGACTGTTGGGTGCCATAATGGGGACCAGTCATGGAATGCCTTCCTCTCTTAAATGGCAAACTTTTTTCTGGTTTATTTGGATGCACATCCTGTAACGCAGATGAGCTGAGTGTTTGACTGTGAACAAGACTTCTAACACTTACTGGCACCGCCTTCTTGTACAGCTTACTAACAGACATCTGCAGTACATTACTACAAATGTACATGAGAAAGTCCTCACTTGTACCACTATTATGCAGATTGCTTGGAGGACTGACATTTTAGGGGCAATATGTTGGCATTCAGTTTGGTTTGCTCAGTACAAAGGTGAACATAATGTATTAAGAAAAAAAACTAATAGGCATAATTAGATAAGATATGCTAATACAGTATAATGCATTGCTGCTACAATATTATGCTGACACTAAAGTGATGACAAATGGATTTAGACTGTGTGTTAATTACTACTGTATGTTAGCAATAGAGTAGCATGGGAGTGTTTATTGCATGGGATTTGGCTGGATGTGGTTCTGTGCACAAACTGCATACTTAGATATTTATCATATTTATGTGTTTTAGCTAAAATATAGAGGCACTGTATTTTAATTTAAACAGAATCTTCTGAATATATTAGGGTTGTAGTACAGAAGGTTAAATGACTGCGATGCTGTTGCATACATCAACACATTTCTGAACATTAATTATCTGAAGGGAATAACCGGCCATACTATGCCTGCATTGTTAAATCAGTTCTATATTAAAACACCCGATATGATTTCAATGATATGATCACTCCAACAGGTCGAGTTACGCGCCCTGTCAGTGACGTCAACAGGACCCAAACGAAGCCTTCCCATTGGTGCATACAACCAAATGAATGACGTACATGCTGCAGACGTCTTCGACCAAACGCTGTAATATGCTCTGCTTTTAATTACTGGTTCAGCTGTGTGTGCTTTTTCATGAATGAAGACTCATTTAATGCAAGTTTTATGCAGTCCACAAACGGCATCGCATCAAGCAATTTAAATGCCAAACATTAATCGTGCTTTGTAGTTTCTGGAGAAAAAGCAATAACGCCTTCATTTTATTGTAAAGTAACCAGAGATGCGCTTTTACGCACGTGTGATCTCTCAGTTAACGTGAAAATGACATGCCCCCCAAACTTGAAACATTCACATTTACGGTCTCAAATATGATCATTTAATGCTAAATAAATGCCGACTCGCGGCAGACTTGGCTTATAGCCATGGTGATGCCACCTACCTTGAGGCAGCTGTCGTCCGCTCGCTTGTCCTCGCACAGTCAACTCTGCGGCTTGCGGTACAGCTCCAGTGAGAGGGAATGTCTCGATAAAATTGCACAGGACACTTGTGTGATTCTTATGAATCCTCTCAACAAAAAAAAAGTTAAAGTGACGTTCCCCAGACTTGGATGATCAAGAAAAAAGACAATTTTCTTCTGGTGCGTCAATACCAAGGCGCCGCATGCCTCTTGTATAGACAATCATGTCAGTCAACTTCGGCATCAATGTAAAAAAGTATTCACAAAAATTGACTGTATAAAAATAATACGTTGTTCTCCATCAATGTGTTCATGCATGGTTTAAAAGTCTTAAAAAACAGCCATCAGCTTTGACATTATCAAAAAAAAATAAAAAAAAATAATTCTTCCAGCAAGCATTTTAGGGCTCAAAATTGTACTTGTCAAGACTTTTGGGGCATTTGTGTGAGGATAGTCTGTCCCAGCAGCCAATTCTCACAAAGCAGAGGTGGCCACAAGTCATTGGTGCTGTTTCTGCTGTCCCAAAGCCCCTTTACCGGGCTGCACCAGGTTGGCCTGTTGTTTTAATAGGAGGGGGAGTTTTTTGGGGGGTTGGGGATGAGGGGTGACGAGCAGGAGGAGGAGAGGAAACAGAGGTGGGGGTGGAGGGGAGACCCGCTCTTTCTAGCTCATTAAGAGAGAAAGGGGAGGGATGTCTGTTTCTCCATCAGAGCAGAGCAGAACAATGACTAAATAGTTTTTTTTCTTCTTTGGATATCTTAATAATAAATAGTATGTATGTATTCTGGCTGTGTCAAAATGTGATTATCGAGTTTCAGTTTAATGTATTCTATAGTACTTGGCATTGAAATTGATGTTTGTGATGACAGACTGTTGAATGATCAGAAAAACTACACGGACCACCAGCTGGATGTGGGATAAAACAGTACAGTCATCTGTGTGAGAAATGCAGCTGGAGTTGTGCAGCTGCAATCGGGTTCTTTTTCCGGTGCAGTTACAAGGTTCAGTCAGCAGGCAGCGCTGAAATACGCTCCTCTTGTAGGAAGACACTGTCATAATGCAACTTACTGTTACTGGGAGTTGGACACACATGCTATACGTTGCCAAGTTTGTTTAAAAAAACAAAAACGTTAACATTCAAAAACAATTTGACATTCTGTGTCCTAAAGAAAATGACTACATAAATTAATAAATTTGAGACTCAAGCCAATGCAAAAGGTGTAGCAAAAACTATGGATTAAAAACTTCAATGATGATCATAATGCTTAGATGCAATCACATTTAACAATATGTTCATGATTATAGTAAATTCATTAACTATAGTTACTGTTTGATGTCTAACTGCACTGCATCATACTGACAGCTTGTTCTAATATTTTGGCTAATGACCTCCAAAACAAGTTTGATGGACATGTTGTATATGATTAGATTTCATGTAGGGTAATACGGTGAAATGGTTAGCACGTATGCCTCAGAGTTCTGATATTCTGGGTTTGATTCTAGTCTCCAGCTTTCCATTCTCCCAGTACTTTTTTTTTCAGGATACTGTTTATTTGTCCACATGATCAGTGATGATTATTAGTCTTATTAATTTTTGTGGCAGTGCCGAACACCAATGGACTGACTGGATGAACTGATGGACATTCTGTCTCTTTCTCTCTTGTTTCAGCCCGTGTAGGCCTCGCATTCGCCAAAAGGTGGGCATTGTCATTGACGGGAAGTGACGATTAAGAGAAGTGCCAAGCTCAAAATCCTGTATAACATACTGTGTGAGCATTGTAACCCAGTGGTCGTTCGGTCTCTCTCTCTCTCTCTCTCTCTCTCTCTCTCTCTCTCTCTCTCTCTCTCTCTCTCTCTCTCTCTCTCTCTCTCTCTCTCTCTCTCTCTCTCTCTCTCTCTCTCTCTCTCTCTCTCTCTCTCTCTCTCTCTCTCTCTCTCTCTCTCTCTCTCTCTCTCTCTTACTTAGAACTTTTTGTTGCCGCTTCATTTGCCATCGTGCCGGTCTCATTGGCGAGCATTCTAGCATTCTTATCTACTTCAAATCCCATCATGCATAGCGTTACCCATCCGGACTATGCTAAGTACAAGGGGCGAAATCCAAATACTCATTCTTTTTTTTTTTTAATCTTTGGCGATGAATGAACAAAAATAGCTGATCATGATGTTTTATTTGCTGTAATAGCCAATAAAGGCTTTTATAATAACAATAATAATAATAATAATAATAATAATAATACATTTATTTTGTATAGCGTTTTTCAAGGGACTCAAAGACGCTTCACAGAAAGTAAATCGTTTTTTGAAAAGGGTCTGAATAATTTTGGACGTGCCACTTTTTGTTTGTGTTGTTGTTCCACAGTGATGCCTCTTGTACAACATTCTATTATTTTCTGGTAGACACCTGTGTCATTTCCAATCCAGGAAAAAAAAATGCTGGTGGAATACAAGTAACTTTAAATTAAAATTTGCCGGAGGTAGGAATAATTTTGGGCTTATTACATACACGTTTTTTTTTTCTTATTAAAGGTGTAGTCCGACAGATTTGTTTTGGGCTGTCCAAGATGTTTCTGGGCAATGACTCAACATTTTACCTGCAGCCAAGGCAAGCTACTTAGCAGTGGCATGTGCAAATATCGCTGTGCGAGCCTCCGTCCTGATTGGTGGACTGGTTTCACCCTTGAACCTAATTGGCTGCTGTCCTCGACTTCCTCAAGCATCAGTTTTGATTGTTGTGTTAACAAACAGCAACAGAAATCCGTCAGACCATACCTTCAACTTATATTGCTTTCACATTTTTTTTTCTTTTGAACAACCATCTACGAAATATGGTAAACAATGAACAACAGGTAATATGACTGTCTCAGAGGGCAGTGATCCTCCTACACCCTTGACAAATCGCAGGTTCAACAAACTCTGAGACTAACACTGAACAGTGACTTGACCTACCCTGAGATAGGGAACGCTGCGTTTTCGCTTCCAGGACAGCTGATTTGAGTTAGTTTGATCAACACAGAGGAGTTTCACCTGGAGTTACCACAACAATAAAAAGACCGCATCAATGGAGCCCCGATTCGACGAGTCACCATGGCAACAGAAAAGCAGAAGGCAGCGCCGCTCTCTGCTTCCCCGTTTTTTACCCCTCTCAAACTGGAAATCTTAATGCGTTTATATGGTGAATTTGAACATGTCGCTAGAGAAAAAAGTGCAACAAAAGAGAGGGAGGTGGTGTGGGAGAACGTTGCTGCTTGTGTAAATATAAATGTAATGTAATGTAATGTACTAAAAAAAGAATTATTGAGCCAATTTAAGATTTCTCTCTTAAACCACAGTGATGATGAATTTGTCTTCTGTTTTTATAATTACGTATTGTGTGAAGGGTGATAATGTGCAAAATGAGTGAAACAGTAAAGTCTTACTGTTTATCCTCATTCATTACATCATGTTCTCGCCTCAAGTGCTGATTAGTCAGCTAACAGCCAATCAGAGTGATCAAATGTCACGACGGGTCAATGCCGATTCAACATGTCGAATCCACCAAAAATGGCCCACTGATACTCCCCAACAGGATCCGACGTTACAACGGCGATTTATACATTAATCAGACGGCACATACCGACGCCCGGACACTTTCCGGATTATTGTATTGAGGCCTAATCACTGAGTGAATTTGTTCATTTTGGTTTTGGCCGCAAGTTCAGCCAGGTCTGGGAAATGGCACTTGTTCTTCTTGCAGTAGTCTAATGGTGTCATGGATGAAACTTTAATGGGGAGCGTGGCTTCTGACAGGTATGCCTGCAACTAAAACAAATCAAAACACAAAATAATATAAAACTCTGTATTAAAGGTTGATCTTTTTTTTTATTGTTTACCTGCACTTTCGTTTTTTTCTGGCTGTCCTGCTCCATCCATATTTTCTTCTACAATTTCAGCATGCGTGTCCAGGAGAGAACTTTGTCCATCAGTCCCAGTCTTCTCCGCTTCTGGCACAGTCAGGTTCACATCTGTCACAAAAAAAAAAGTCTTACCAGGTGAATCACACAGTGGTTGGCGCTTCATGTTTTCCAGAAATATTTTCTTTAGTTGCTGTAGTGAAGTAGCGATCCTTATATCTGGCATCAAAGATTGTGGCCAGCAGATACAAGGGGTCTGCATCAATGTGATCAAATCGTGTCTTCAGTGCATCCAACAGAGTGGTCTTTGAAGTATTCACACCATGGTCAGTGGCCACAGTCTTGTCTACAAGTCTCTTTATGCTCGATGGCTAGGATGACATCTGCTGCTGTAGTTGTAGCCTTGCCACCTGTTCACAGGGCTCAAGAATGGTTATCATATTTTCAATCAGTGTCTACTGGTGTAGGCTCAATGTTGCTGGCAATTTGTTGTTTAATCCATATGCACAGGGTTCCCGCAGGTTTTAAAAAGTCTAATATTATTAGGCCTTAAATGTCTTTAAAACACCCATATTTTCATCCCAGGTCTAAAGTTTGATTTACCCAAGTCTTAAATTTACATCCGCTCCGTCCATTCTGAGAAAATAAATTTGTGTGCACTGTCTGCGCTTTTTGACAGGTGAACATGTTATATGTGGACAGCTGCATGCACTGTTGTGTCACAGCTCTTCACAATAAAGCTGTTCTCACAGCTGGTATATGTATGTACTTTTATTTTGTAGGTGCCGCAGGAAGTGTTAGTTTAATCTTCATGTCGTGTGAGAGGGGACAAGCGTTGAAACTTTAGAGTTGCCGGTGTCCAAAGCTAACTTGGCTGGAAGCTCATTTGAAAGGTTCACGTTGGTAAACATCGACAGGCCTGAAAATTACGCACTTTTTTGGCGAAATACACCATTTGTGTGACCTACGTGAATCGTGGAGAAGTGACGCCGATGAGAAAGTGGGAACGTATAGTGGAGCTATCTTCCCGGCTAACATAAGTCAAGTGTTAACCTTCCTGTCATAAACCATTTACAGTTTTACTATTTAAACACTGCTAAACTTGTCACGTGTTTTTTTTAGCTTGACGTCAGGCACCGTCATCGCATTCATCCAGCTTTTTCTGTCTGTCTTTCTATATATATACAGTATAAAAATTGCGCATTTCAGTTTACTCATGGATTTTCGCTATTTGTAGTCCTATCCCGTGCAAATAGCAGGGGTCTACTATATCCAAAATAAGTTGGAGTGATCTTTTTTATTTTGTCCTCATTAGCCTATTTCAAACTGAATTAATCCAAAAGTAATAAATACTGCTCAAGTTGCATTATTTTAATATTACGGTACTTGGATTACATTAGTAACTAGATTTTTGTCAAATAACTAGAAACTGTATCAGAATACATTTGAAAAGTAACCCCTCCAACCCTGCTTATACAGTATAGCATAATGTGATCATGTGACCATGCATAGATAGATGCTGTCTTTTAATTCTGCTTGATTTTGTTTTTCAAAATGCATCAAATTTAAGTGTTAAATGTGAAATATTCCAAAGGAGCATGCTCCCAGACACCCTTAGAGGGGTTGAATATAATTCTCATTTTCTTCATCCCTCATCCATTTTCATGCCAGGAATGCACATGATTTTACTTATTTTCCTATCTGAGGGTACCTTCTTATATACACTTATTGTTTACCTTAATGCTGTTTTTTCCCTTTATATTTTGTCTTTGAAAATCTCCCAATTTGAACAAGATATATGCTGGTCATGTAGAATATATATTATATATATATATATATAATATAAAATTAAATTATATATATATAATATAAAATTAAATTAAATTAAATTTTAAAAAATTATATATATATATATATATTTTAATTTAATTTTTTTAATCAGTGTGCACTTATTGCACTGCAAAATTTTGTTTACCATAATTGACCGTCACCGCAGTCATTTTAAGCAAAAAAAAAAGTCAGTCAAATTAAACTCGACCAGTTCTGTGAGTTTGAATTTTTTTTTTGTCTCAAAGTCATAATGGTCTAAAAAAGGTCTTTAAAAAAAAGGTCTAAAATTTAACTTAGTCATTCCTCCAAGAACCATGTATGCAGCTAGAGCTTGCTTTTGCTGTATCAGACTCTGAAGCGTATAAAAGGTGCCATTTCACCTCGTTGGAATGTCTTGTTGTAGCCTAGTGGGATTCAATCCTAGTTGTAGTAGCAACCTGTGAATGTTTAAAGTGGCCAACCAGCTTTCTCCCAATAGACACACAGTCAGATACACTCCTTTGGCTCAACACAGCTTTATTTATGGCAAGTTGTAAAGTATGTGCCATGCAGCCCAGACTTGAAACGCCACACAGTTCCATTGCTTGTTGTTTCTAGCATTGTCTCTCAGGACATGTGCCTTCTCTTTTGTTATGTTCCACCGCTGGAACATCTTCTCCAAAGCCTTACATATTGCTTGTGAAGTGTGTGACTTGGGGAACTCTTGTGAATGAAGGATAGACTTTTGGAAATTAAAATCCTCATCTATCCACTGCGCCGTCATGCTTAGCATACTGGCTTTACTCGCCGTCTGACGTCCAAATGTCATTTGTAAAACTGTTTGCGTCACGTTTGCTGTGACTCCCACTTCTTGGTTTCGGTTTAGCAGAACAGGTATTTTAATGTGACTTATCAGATTTGATGTGTTGAGGCTCGACGTCTTTTTCCCTACCCGTGGAACTTCTGCAGTGCACTTGTTGCAAACTACGAAGGTAACATTTTGTGGAGACACTGTAAAGAATGCCCACACTGGCGACTGCCATGTCACCATGATGCATCGTCTGTGACCACGACGTTGTGCGCATTATGACGTCACAAATATGCAACACCGCCGTAGGAGAGGAGTGGGGTTGAGGAGTTGGCCACAACTTGAGCCACAACCACAATAGATGGACTAACGTGGCAAGTGTATTAATATCGGCGGATTTTGTATGTTATCTGGTTTAGCTGTTTGATGTCAAAATGGTCGATAATTGCCAATAATTATTGGCCACCGATATTATTGTGCATCCCATCTTGTAGTGGCTTACGGGACAACGTGTTGACCACAGGAATGTCTTGCCCAGGATGGTGCAGGAGTTCCATGCCGTACATTTGTAGTTGTAGAACCATTCGCTGAAGGCAAGCACGTGCACAAGAAATGGGCTTCTTCAGTATCGACTCAATGGGTTTATGGTCAGACTCAACAATGATTTTCCTGTCATAAACATAGGTGTGAAATGTCTTGCACGTGAACAGCACTGCCAAAAGTTCCTTTTCAGTTTGTGCACAATTAACCTCTGTCTCTACATGAATTGGAGGCATATGCTATTGATCTTCCTGCATTAACACTGCTCCTGTGTTTTGAAGCATCCAGTTGGAGGTGCACTTCCTTGGCACTGTTGTAGTAACACGGTACTGGGGCCGGTTCTCTGGTAATGAGCTCTTTCATCTGCTGAAATGCCCTGTCGTGGTTTTGTTCAGAAACAAATTACATTTTCAATTTGAGCAGTTGGCGGAGTGGGGCGATGACTTCGCACAGGCCTGGAGCATACCGGACATGTAGTTTGGCATGCCTATAACAGTTTCAAGCCATTTTTTATTTAATAATTTTCCATTATTTTCAATGTCAGCATTGTAGATTGGAGTATGACTAAACATTTAATAAGGTTATTTTAATATTTTATACAAAAAAATCTGACCACCCCTGCAGGGCTCACAAACTTTATGAGCAGAGTTGTGTATGTGTGTGTATATATATATATATATATATATATATATATATATATATATATATGAGAGAGAGAGGTTCATTTGATAAAAATGCTTCATGTATTTGTGTACCATAATAAAATACTGACTGGAATAACACTTCAAGTATACTGATGACTTTAACTTTTACACAGTATGGTATTCCTTTTATATCTGTCCATCTGTGCATCACCTAGAGGTTAAGCCCCCGCCTTCCTTTCCATGAGACCTAGTGACGCCTCTGGATTAGGGACAAAACATACTTTGCATTTAATACACACAGACCACCTCTATTTTGTGTTATGCCCTATTACACACTGCCAGGTTTAGTTGCATGCGCCTGGTTTTTGCTCCCTCTTTTTCTCTTTTTCTACTCTCTAACCCAGTCAAACGGCTGCCCCACGTTGAGACTTGGGTCTGCTTGAGGTTTGCCTCACTCGACGAATGCTAGCTTATGTGAGGTTCAATTGGGGGCATGGTTTACAGGGCAGGCAAATGCAACACAATTTTTATTATTGCTTTTATTCAACTTGTATCTGATTGTTTTAATGACAGTCTGAACGGCTCAATTCACTTTCATATATGGTCCTAGATCAAATACGTTTCCGACTTTGTGCAATGTGACCAAGTTGCATGTATACAACCTATACGTCATCAAAAACCGAATAAGTGCTCTGCACGGCCGGGGGAGAGTACTCAAGAGTCGACTGCCAAACATCCGTGATACTACAAAGTTGTTTCAGGTAACTGTTTTTTTATATTTGACTTGAATTGAATCCCACTTGAAACATGAAGCATAAAGTGGACATTTGTGGTGATAATAGTTAATAAGCCATGCAGACGGTTCATTTATTGCACTCAGCAATGATGTGACATCATATTTAGCTGATGTCTCCTTGAAATGGGATTGAAAAGTCGCGTTTCATTTCCCTAAAATATTATTAATTCCTCCCGCATCGTTCCTCTGTAGATATGAGATGAGATAAACCTCTACACACTTTGACCATATATTTACTTCTGCAAACACTAGATTGGGAGAGACGTCTCTTCAGAATATAAAATAATATATTTGTCTCACCTTTTCTCTCACCAGTTTCATCAACGGTACCAAGGAACTGGAGATAACCTCTTAGTGATTTATAAGTAAGGGCAGTTCTTGCTTTCCATGTGAAAGCAATAATGAAACAGTTCCATGTGTGTGTTTAGGCTCTACACTTAAAACCAACATTTACAGTACATTTAACCCACACACAAAAATAATCAGGAAACACAGCCAGAATTCATTAAAACACTTCTATGCAAATGTAAACTGTACAAGTACCAGTGTTGGGAATAACAGCATTTAAACTAACGGCGTTAGGTAACTCAGTTTTTTTTTCATAAACGGACTAATCTAACTAATTATTATCCCCATATTTGAAACGCTGTTATCGTTGTGTATGTGAAATGCGTTGTGTTACAATTCATTTATTAGTTTCAAGGCTTGAATGAAGCTTACAAGACGTTGTGGGGAGACTGGCTCTGAAAATGTAATTTGTGCACAATTAGAGGCACTGTTGTTGTCGGACCTCGTCACAATAAAAGTCGGACGTGTCTTCCTTTCTTCCTTTCTTCCTTCCTTCCTTCCTTCCTTCCTTCCTAAAGGCTTAGCATTTTAGCAAAGACAACTTTGACAAGAGTGACATAAATCAAAATAACAGTAGAGATTTACCGAAAAACGCGACTCCATAACCACCACATTGGCAAATTATAGCAATGAGCGACACGCTCGCCTAGTGTAATTAATAGCGCCAATTATTGTATTTCTCTTATTTCACGAGTGCTAAACACGTGAACAGTGTTGAAAGAAATATCCAGTCTCGGCAATCACAGATTGACGAGGCGATAAGAGTCTAGGTCTGTCGGGAGCACCGAACTAATTAGAGTGAGAACGGTGTGTAGTTATATAACAATCATATGTGAATGATGAAAACCTACAGTTGGGCAGTTTTCTGACGGAAATCAATAATTAAACATGTCTTTAAATGTGTATAATTATAAACTACAGATTTATCACTATACTCTCTTAATTAAAAGTGTACAAAAGTTTTTCAGAGTGATCAAGTGGAAGCTGATGATGTTGAGGAGGAAATGGAGTAGTAGTTATGGCAATGATTTTGGCCATGATAGCATTAAGCATTGTATATTTTAATAGCATTGGCAATTTATTTTATTACTCAGTTCCAACCAAGATTTAAGTCACTGGCAGAGCAAGTCACATGCCCATTTTTCTCATTAAGAGAAGTAAAAAAAAAATAAAAAATCTGTTTTAATTTGTTTTTCTTTAAAAGAGCCATTTTGTTTATTGCTCATCAAACATGTTGGCTGCATGTTTTACTTGAAAAGTACACCTTCAGTTTTTTTTTTTAGGCTCTTTGATTTAAGAAAAAAAGAAAGATGCTAAGTCACTGCTCTGCACTTGATTTGTTTCTGCAGGAGATATTAAGATATTTTTTTCCTGGAAGTGTAGGCCTTCAGTTTTTTAGGCTGGGGCCTCTTTAAAAGAAAATTGACTTATAATGCACTAGGAGTGTTCCATATCATACCTTCTACGATATTACCGGTGTATTTTTCTGGGTGATAAAAAATTTAAATATCGCGAAATTGACGTGATGACGTAATGCGTAACATCATACGACTTTGTGTCCATTTGGACGTATGTACATCGGTTACTGCTGCATAAAAACAATGTCGGAGCGTGCGAGCCAGTTCTGTCTTGTTTTTGGCAAAGTTGGAGTGAGCTACCTTCTTCGTGTGGAGGCTGTTCGGTTACAAGGGGTCAGATATGACGCAAAAAAAATAAAATTGTTTGCAAATTCTGCTAGAAAACGGTTGCCATTAAAGTTAAGAGGATGCGCAGGCTAAAGACACACGAGGAGGACATGGAAACGGCTCGTGTTGTTTGGCGTGAACAATAGTTCATTACTGGAGCACTCTTGATTAGACGCACTCCTTTTGAAAAAAAAAAGCAGACAGTGGTTTGATAACACTGAAGTGGTCGCGTATTGTTTGTCCGCGGTGTTTATTTTACCGTGACCGGTAACTCGCCATCTAGTTGACGTGAGTTTGTGATGCTAACCGGTCGCTAAGCTAACGTGCTCTGGACGAGACAGTGTGCGCGTTGCTGTTGCGTAGCTGCGTAAAAATGCACATTTGTGTTACTAATACCGGCGAGTAATGTCTATAAGCAATCACAGCATTTTCTCGTTCCTCTGATCATTGACAAATCAGAGACATTCACGGCAAAATAACGCTCGCAGGAGGGTTGCCGGTTACGGCAAAATAACCACTGCCTAAACAATCGCAGTACGCTTGCCTGTGATGTACAACGCTGGATGACACTAACTGGCTGCTACAGTGAATTTTTTCCCCCTCTACAATACGAGGCTCAACCACACAAGAGAAAAATAATGGACTTTCTTGACTCATGCAATTTGCCACTGACTTCTGAAGGTTTGTGTTTTCTTTGTATTTGCTAAGTAAATGTGCTTTATGTGCTTTAAGCAGTTATGTTATGTTATATACAGTTGCTATAGTTGCACTTTGTTTACATTTCAATTGTGGCTTAAATATTGTGTTGCAATAAAAGTGCTGTTATTCTGAACCACCAATCACAAATCTATTGTTCAGAAATGATTACCAATATCGTCAAAAATATAATCACCGCAAATTTCTTTGAAATATTGTGATATACTTTTTAGTCCATATCACCCACCCAGTTTGCATTTACTTAATTTTATTCTGGCGTTTAAATTTTCTTTAAACTGAAATAAAGGCCTTAAATTTATTTGAGTGGGAATAATAAAGTATTTACTATATAGTGCACTGTTGAAAATGAAACTAAATAGTATTGAAACCAACAATATAATATGAACATAGGCTAATAAGACACAAGTTGGACTTTGGTTTGGACCTTTTAATTGGAGGAAATTTTAGTAGTGGACTTTTACCGGTAATTGAATACCTCTGCTAAAGGCTATACTGACCCGGATTCTACCTTTGGCCACATGATTTCAGAACTTTTAAAATCTTACAGGCGTAATGGACGGGTGTCCTGAAAATGTCCAATGCAGGTCAGTTATAAGAGAAACAGCGAAAGAAATAAAATCATAGTCAGATCATTCAGTCATTTTAGTTGTAGTGAGAAACGTATCGTTTCAGTCTCTTGGAAAAATGAGTCATCAGAACCCAAATTTCTCCTTAGAGTTGTGTGCCTCCGAGGCCATGTTTCACACCTGGCATTAACATGTGTCTTCACAAGCATCCTTTGTTCCCACTTGGGATCCGACCTCACTTCCTCTTTGTATTTGCAAATAAACAGTGAATGACACTATCACTTTCTCTTCCTAGAAATGGTAATAAACAATAGTGGGGTCAGAATGTCAGGCGGAGTTCACAAACAATTAGTACGACTGTTTGTCAATTTGATTTTTATATAAATTCACGGCTAGCTCTAAATGATTTAGTTCCATGTCATACTTTTTACAAAAGCCAGACTTGTATGACACACATGCGGTTGTAATTCATCTAAATATGTGTGGAACTCAGGTGATGAAAATAAATCTGCCTCGTTTAAACTCCCCTGTAGAGCTGCATTGCTTATGAATAGCAAAGTAAAAACACAATTTTCAAGCTCCTGTGGATCTATTTCAGACTTTGCCAATCAGAGTAACAGATCATATTATTAAAGGGGCCACCTGCTCTTTTTTTCTTTTCTTTTTTTTTTCTTTGAGAGAGCTCAGTATTGTTCAATCGGTAATTTTACCGATTCGACATGTCATCATCATTGCTCTCGCTCTTTTTCTTTTTCTTTTTTGTATGTGCGTGAGTATGTGCATGTGCGGGTGTGTTCATGTGTGTGTGTGTGTGAGTGTGTACTCATTAATTCACCTAAAAACCTATTAAAAATCCCATACCGTTCACCTAAACCGAATACTTCAGAATCCAGCTAGAATCGTTAAATTGTCAGGAGACCCGAGGAAGGATCAAAGAAAATAAAGGAAAGGGAAATCCAGCACCGACCAGACACCACCCACCGGGCCACCAACCAGAGTTCTTCACCAACCCCAGAAACATCTAAATTCCAACAAATCAGGGAGACCTCAAGAGACCAAAGGAGAGACTAAACAGATATTTTTTTATATTTAGAGTTGAATGTTTTTCTTCTTTTTTTTAATGGGAAAAAGTGTTTTATAAAATAAATGAAAACAAAGTTCTATTTATCTTTTTATTTATTTATTATTATTATGAAAATACCTCACTGTGCAATTTAGGGCACATTCCCTCCCTTTAAACATGGAGAGTGAATTACAAATTAGCCTTGGTTCAGAATATTGAAAAAGGAGTCGTGAGGTTTTCAGGAGACCCGAGGAAGGATCAAAGAAAATAAAGGAAAGTGAAATCCAGCACCGACCAGACATCACCTACTACCCACCGGGTTACCAACCAGAGTCTTTCACCAACCCCAGAAACATCTAAATTCCAACAAATTAGGGAGACCTCAAGAGACCAAAGGAGAGACTGAGAAAAGGAAGGAAGGATAGATGAAGCAGAGTGAGATCCACAGACATCAGCTTCCACCGATTCAAGGACCAAAGGAAGAAGCAGAATGTGTATGAATTTCGATAGATGCTGGTGTGGTGGATCTGGTATGGAGGAAAACCTCCACCAAAGAGGGGAGCCGTCGACCCCGGCCAGGACAGAGCAAGCACAACCCCCCAGGGCCCCCCAGGCCACAGCAGCACCAAGGCACAACCACCGGGCCCCGCAGGGGCCACCGGCCGGAGAGCAAACCCAGGAGCCAGGAGTGCCCCCCCCCCCCACCCCAACACGGTCCGCGCCCCAAGCCCAACGCAGCAGAACGGGGCACGGCAGGCTAAAAAGCTTCCCCGGATGAAAGGACAGTCAAGGATCAACATTGGCCCGGATTTCACTCGCTGTTGTAAGCTAAAAAACACACACAAAAAAACGATGTAATGCGCTTGTCCTCATAGGAAATGTGGTCTTCCTTCAGACATAATAATACTACTTTTGTCCATATGGCACCGCCATAAACAACGTAAAATGAAAGTTCATTAGTGTTGCTTTAAAACTCATTCTAAGAGGCGTACTCCGTGGTTTACCAATGTAACCAGAACACTTAATCATGTAGGAAGCTTGAGCGCAAATGGTGTGCGACAAAACTTGAGCTTGCTGAAATACAAAGAAGGTCTTGTTTTAGAATAATCGGTCTTAATACAAATAACTAAATACTTATCTGATACGGGTAGCAACGTTAACACAACATCAGCAAACGTCGTATAGCTGTCCCCAATTAGCTCACATTTTTATGCAATTTTTTACTCAGAAGATCCAGCTTATTAGACACAAGATTAACGTAGCAAACCTGAGCCAAGAACAACACTCCGAGGCTGTACCTGCCCCACTGCAATATGATTGGCTGCAGCGTCGCTGGAAGGATATGACGCATTGCCATGACGCGTTCCATAACCATGGACGCCACCATATTGGATTAGCGCTCATGAGGGTGACAAAAAAAAGGGTTGCGTGAACGGACCGAACGGAACACCAAACCGACACTATTTATATACACATATATTGTATATATATATATATATATATACACATATATTGTATATATATATATATATATACACATATATTGTATATATATATATATATATATATATATATATACATATATTGTATATATATATATATAGCGGTTATAATAACCTAATAATGCGGTGCATTCCCAAGACCTTCAATAAAATCATTGAAAATATTTATCTGTCAATATTATCAATATCCTTATATAAAGTGGTTAAATAACACTCTGGAGCCATTTGGTTGACGTAGCAAATTAGCGGCTATTTGGGAGTTAGTGTGCGGCCTGACCGTTAGCTTGCAGGCTAACTGGTAGCTCGCAGGCTAACTGTGTTGTCTTGTCAACTAGCAAGGAAATGCAGCTTTATTTATATAGTGTAATTAATGCACATGAACTCGATTTGTTTTGAACAATTGAAAAAGTAAATTCAAGTGATTCCAAAACAGATGGATGAAATTGAAAATGCATGCTAATATTTTCCTGTTAAAAAGAACGAGTTTATGAGTGAAAAATGGGCCATCCTGGCTGGACGATCCCTTTTTTAACTTTTTTTGCTTAACAAAAAGCAACGTAATACGTATTGGATCGCCACCAAAGTATCGGGATCCGGATTGGATCGTGACAAAAATGGATCGTTCCAGCCCTACTAATTACTCTTTCGTGTTTCGTGGGCAGAAGATGAAAGGGGCGTGGCAGCCACGCAGGGGTTTTAGTGAGCCAGGTGTCTTACTTCCGGATGAGAAAAATAGCCACCAAATAACGCATATTTTATAAGAAATTAGATCGCCAGTGTGCCAATAATATATAATCATATAATATCTTACTTAACTGGAAGTATAATATTGTCCTATGGTCGTAAATTGAGACATGATCATTGTTATTTCAATTATTTTATTGCTTATGTGACATTTTAGTTTGGTGGCGTGACGTCTTTTTTTTCTATTTTAAAATTGAGGCCTTGTGTTACCAAAGCGAAACACTGTTTCAAATTAAAGTTGAATGTTTGTCTTCCAGTTCTTGTTTTTTCTACACAAAAGAGTGACAGTTATAGATGTTTAAACTTTTGATACTTGAGGTAAAACTGCACCAAAATCTTTTGAGCATTGATTTCATGGTTTAGTAATTTTTCTGCAATCCATTGTTTAGCTTATTTTATTGCATACTTGTGCTTGATAGGAGAAGTGAAATTGCACTTTCTTTTAAGTATTTTATATTATGTTCTTTGAAAAAACATGATTAAAATGTAGATCATGTTTACAAGCGTTATCACCTCATGTGAACCTTTGCTTTTAAACATTAATGAAGCCTGTCTATTCATGTGCGCATGAATCAGTTCAAAAACAGCATGAGTGCTAAAATTAGTGGTCTCTCTTTTTTTTTAAACCACATAGTGTGAAAATATAAACTTTAACTTCAACCTGTGTTACTTTCAGCTGTCTTTGTCCCCAATGCCCAATTTTAGTGGATAAAAGGCAACAGATGTTTAGGGGCGTTGAAAGCGTCAAAGGGCTGTCCTCACAACTTTTTTATCACCTTTAATATTGCGTGTGTGTGTGCGTGTGCGTGTGTGCGTGTGTGTGTGTGTGTGTGTGTGTGTGTGTGTGTGTGTGTGTGGGGGGGGGGGGGGGTGTGGGGGGGTGTGGGGGGGTGGGTGTGGGTGTGTGTGTGTGTGTGTGTGTGTGTGTGTGTGTGTGTGTGTGTGTGTGTGTGTATGTGTGTGTGTGTGTGTGTGTGTGTGTGTGTAGCATTTCTGAGAGTGACATGTTTGAAGTTGGTCTCTCTAAAAGAACCACTGATCTGATATGGAGTCGTCATTGCTTTTGTGTTCCAGAGTTTAAAACAAAACAAATTGCGCTGATGCACTTCACAACCTCGTCAGATGATTTGGAAGCATCATAAAAGCACATCTGCATGTGTCGTCATCCAATCAGCTGCCTCCTTCTAACCACCCTTAAACTGACTCTCATTTACTCATCTGTTTTTGTTGTCTTGTTTGTTTCCCCGTCAAGGACATTTACAGTATAACCAGCACCTGTTTTAAGCCTGTATCTCACTGAGCGTAGCAAGTGTTGCTTTTTCCGGCTCACGAGAGTGTGAATGTGTGAGTGCATGAATAATGTATCCAATGTAAAGCATCTTTGAATGTCTAGAAAAGCGTTATATAAATCTGATGCATTATTATTATTAGTAAAATCATGTGTCCTCTATTATACAATACCTTTTTGTTTTTGTTTCGGTCTTAAATTCCTGTGTAATTTGTCCTGTTTTCCTAGCGAAGAGCTGAAAAGCCGACAGCTTGTTTCGCGCATGCGCAATGAGAAATCAAATTGGCTTACTTGCCTTGTTCTGCGGTAAACAGTCAGTGGCTTAGTTCATCGCCGAGTCACAATGAGTGCCGTTTTCTCGGAGAACTTTTGAGGAAAAGAAGAATTTAATTTCAAGTGGTCGTCCAACTCCTGAAGTAGTCATCACAAAAACGGGGAAGAATTTTGTCCGTCCTTTCAAGCCAGGACGTACGAGAAACATAAATGGCTCGCTGGCTGTCCACAGGTTAGCAAACTGTTGATTGTTGGTTGAAATCGCTTGTGGCTCCCTCCGCTGTGATGTCATTTTTTCCTCTCCCGGTTTGAGCCCATTTCGTGGGCATGAGCTAGTTCCAAATACTGTAAATTCCAATGTATTGGCAAATTTGTGGGCATGTAATGGTGTAATTTCACTCACCACGGAGCTTGTCACATTACATTACAGCATCAACCTGCATCAGTCCTGAATATTTCCGCTTTAATTATATACCTACACAGTGGTATTGTGGTGCTCGTTGAAATAATTCCCCCACGGAACTAATGTTTGTTGAGTGTATTCCCATTAAGGTGGCGGTAGTCACCACAGTATAAAATAATAATTAAATTACATTTAATATTGAAATTAATAATAAAAATGACCCCAAATTTTTCCGCTCGACCCCAAATTTTTCCGCTCGCGCCCACTCAAATCACCGCTCGCCACTGATATATACAGTATATATATTTATATATATTTAGCACTTCCTCACCAAGCCGCCAAATAAAGCTTGTGAATGACCTGGGGTTTTGGCACAGTTGGACATATAGCCAAACACAAATATGTCCCTACCCCCACCACGTCAACAATTTGTTTAATTTCACACTTCATGGGTGGGCAAGGCAGTCCAGAGAAGTATGGCCTTAAAGCACCGTCACACAATTTTCTTTTGTTGCAGCTTTGGCTGTTTGCTGGTTTTATTTTTGTGTTGTGTCAGTGAATGACCTATTCATTGTCTTTTATTACCTGTCTGTCGTTGTGTATGTAAAAATAAGTAAGATTAGTTTTTTCTAAAAGAGAGTGCCCATTTCATTTTCTTTAAAGTTTGAAATTTGATTTAAAGGTACAGTGTATAAAAGTTGAGCACTAAATGTCACCAAATAATAGAATACAGCCGAAGTGCATGCATATCTAAGCACATGAACTATGGTGACTCAGAGAGACGACATTTCGCAAGCCTACAACCAATTTTATTATTTGGCAGCTGGGGAGAACTCTGGCAAGCGACACCGAAAGATAGAGCGAACTGGAGTTAGCCGGGGCAGCTAACAAGAGCGGCTAGCGAGAGTAAGCCGAGCTAGCGGCTGGACTGAGCGGCTAACAATAGCAGCTTGTCAAGTAAGGTAATCTTTAACAGTGGTAGAAGCTAGTAAAAGCTTTTGAAAGCAAATCAGAGGGCAACAAGCGGCAAGAGCCAGAATCACAGGACTCAGGACTCAACGACGACCATCTGCAGGCCCCAGCTGTGGAAGGTAAGCGGCGGTCGATCCATTGGGTCGGACACTAGCTGTAAGCAGCGCTAACTAACTATGATTGCTATCTTTGGGCATCCGTAGCAGAAAGATGGCGGGGAAACATGTCAGCCTCTAAGGTGATGCTCCAAACATGTATTATAATTACTGATCACTAGACCTACGATTATGTATATTTTTTCAAATGTACATTGGTGTGATAGGACATATTCTTTTTGCATATTGTTGAAATCCATGCTGGTTTTTTAAAGCGAATTATTAGTTCACCACTAGATGGTACTAACTAATTATTACACACTATTCCTTTAATGTTTTAAACATCCTTTTTTTTAAGCAACTAGAAAACGGCTATTTGTAGGAATACATATATTTAGGAATACATTAATATATTTTAATTTCTTCCTGTCAGCACCTAAAAACACAGCTGAGTGACGAGCCAGCCCCCCTCTTGGGGATCTTGAAGTTGTCCTCCAAGATCACTAATTTTATCTGCAACAACCTAAGCCTCATCCTGCCATCGACACTGTGAACATACAGAAACGTGCAAATAAAATTTATTAATCCGCAATTTTTTAAACACTTTTGTGCACCAACAGTTAGATGGCACGTACTATATAAACATGACAGATGTTGAATTACAAATCTGCTCTGTTTCCAGGCAGGGTTTTTATTAGCGCAGGAATCGTCGAAAGCTCAATCAGGAAGACTCCAAAAACAGGCTGTGGATTGGACGATGATGCCAGGTCATCTGGCCAGTGGGATTATGTTACAAACGGCTCACGTATATAAAATGATTTGAGTTGGGTGTGACTTTCATTAGATTCCTTTTCTCTCTGCTCCTTGATGTTGAGAGTGTTACACCATGTGCCTGAATCCAATTGGTACCAAGTTTTTCAACTCCTAAATACTTTCAATCCATGATTACCTTATGCCTGCAGCAAAAAAAAAGTATAACTCTCATCCCAAGATGAGGTAGGTCAAGAGGCAGGTAGGGTTACGAATAATGAAAAAAATAAAAATAATAAAAATAATAAAAATAACATGATTTAAAAATGTCTGGAAGACCTAAGGTATAGAAATAAAGGAACGTTTTTACCCTCGAATGAAAATTATTCTCACTCGGGTCTTCACTTCTGTTGACATCTTATTCCATTTGTGTGCATTATAACAGCTAAATGCACCTTCACCATGTTTACTTTGAACTCTGGGCTCCACTAGTTGACCCAAGTCTATATATAGTTTATATTCAATCAGCATTTCTTTAATGTACTTTATGTATTGCATGTAATTGTCGCCAGTGATAATAAAGGGACAAATTGTCAAATGAGAAGCATCTGCATCCCAAAAACAAGGGTCACATAAAGTCTGTGTAGGAATGAAATAAGCACACTGGATGAAGCACACAACATTTAAGGCATTCTTCCACAGCAAGCCAGTTGAGATGGAGCTGTGGCAGTAATGGATGGATTTAACCCTTGACCCGGAGAGGGAAACACCTTTCACATCCACGTCCTGTGTTCCTCTGGGATCTGTTTCAGAATTTCCACAAGTTGCACGGCCTCCTTTTGGTCCACTTTTGAAAATGCAAAGAAAGCAGAGGAATGATGATAATATTTGATTTGCTTTGAGAGGGTTAACTCCCATTAGTGGGGCTGTGGTAAGAATGTATGCTTCAGTGCAGATTATGTCAGTATGTGTGAGGCGTGTTAAAAGACAGACACAGATACACCCCACCCTTCTTGTTGTGCTATTGTTGCCACGGTGACGACTAACAGCAGGCCATTGTGCAGAACTGAACCAGCTTTATGGGATAACTTTCTCTCTGCTATGATTCCTTCTCACCTCCTTTCCCCCAACACATTGGTCTGATGTCTGGGCAACTGCTGAGTGTTATTTGAGGTCATGTCAACGTCTGGGCCACATGCATACAGCCTACAACCCCCAAGACCCCCCCACCCCCACCCCACCCCCCCCCCCCATTATGTACTTTACCACCATGTGTTTGCAAGCTGGTAGAATATTACAACATAAAACCAAAGAAATCCTCATGTTATGACCACCATGAACTGACGACCCCTCTAGTTTTTTTTTGGGGGTTGGTGCTGTGGATTGTTTTTCAAATGTGTTCACCAAACACAAGAGTGTTACCATGTTTATGTGACATGTATTTGCTGTGTGTGTACCCCATCCCACACCATTATCGTGGTCTTCTGATTTGTTTTGGTATGCTTCAAATCTTAAAGGATGCTCATGCACAAGAACATACACTATATGTAATATACACTATACTGGACACATTTTATAAATAATGTGGTTGGTCTTCTGGACAGTTAATGATGATTACCGCCACCTTGTCTAATAGAACACACAATCAGATGACAAGGCAATTATCAAATGAAACCAATTCTCATCCAATCCTATCAGTTATTAATGCTTAGCTGCATTGGGGAAAAAACTAAAAACCCTACACCAAGGCACGGTTAAGTATGACGGCGTCTTAGGGCCACGATTAAATATATTTTTTTAGAGGGTGGGGGCAATATTCAGAGAAAAAAAACGTGCAAATTTGCGACTATATAAAGTGGCAAATTTGTGAGAAAAAAACCTCGTAAATATGCAACTTTCGGATTAATTCTTGATTTAAACTTTACTCGTCATACACGGCAGCTAAAGCGACAACACTCCTGATCCCCTATCAGGTGACTAACACTAACCAATCTAACACTAACCAATCAGAAGCTAGCATACTTTAGGTAAAGTGAGAGCAGCATATTTGACACATCAACTTAGCTAAAAATATAAGAATGTGTAAATAATAATTCTGGAAACATAAATGTAAAAGTAAATATTTATTTTAACAAATTAACTTAAATGCTTTATCCTCAGGCTGTGCCTTCGCAAAGCGAGGCGTCTTTGTCGCTGGCAGTACCCAACGCTTCAAAGTGCGAATGCTTAACATAATATGGTTAAAACCCTTACTATCTCATTATTTGAAAACCCGACCGAAAAGTATTGGCACAAACATCCGAGTAGTACGCTTCGTGTATTTCTCGTAAGTTTTTTGTTTTTTCTCACAAATCTGCCACTTTATAAAGTCACAAATTTGCCACTTTATAAACTTGCAAATTTGGCACTTTATTAAGTCGCAAATTTGCGAGTTTTATTCTCTCACTATTGCCCCGCCCTCTAATTAAAAATAAATAAAAATACCTGTATATGTGACCCTAATACTCTGACAAAGAACTAGTGACAAAGTTACAAAGATGCTGATTTTTTTATGTTTTCTTCAATTAGTAAACAAACCTGAATGGACACAGATGAGGCCGAGGTCATAATACATTTTAATGGTCCACGCACCTCCATTGTTTCACTGCGATTTCCATTTCTCACAAGTTAGTATAGTATCTTACACAGATGTTTGTTTTACAATTTTATGTAATCAATCAAGCAACACATTTTGATGAAAAAAATTATCTCCAAATAACACAAGGTATATCTGACCTGTCTGGTCTCACACTGCAGTCAAACAGAACAGACAGATGTCTAATTTTCATCCACATGCAATTGAGCCCTGAAGTAATTTATGAGATTATCAAATTTGATGTTTTTCTACTTTCTGCCAAGATTTAGATCTAAATTTAAAAGGCCTATTTTCCGTTTTACATGCATTGAACCATGCAGATTCAATGTGACACTGTTAATTTGTTTCTTTTTACTAAGGACATTCATGCCGCCAAAAGATTTATCGATAGTCTTGTCACATCTGACCAATGAAATTACCAAACACGTCACAGTGGACCAATAAAACTGTCTGAGTTCGTTTCATACTGAATATTCATAGTTTGCGTAATTCAGTGGGAGACGTGATGAAATATGTAGACTTGAATTGAATTATGTATAAAAATGACCATCTTAGATCATCCAGTTGCGCTAGTTTCCAGACAGAGCGCACCTGATTAAAAGGATGCAACAGCTAAATTTGGCCATAAAGACAAATACTGTATGTACATATATTGGCTGAATCACACCGCAGTGAAAGTTTTTCTCAGATTTTTTTGTTTTAGTTTTTATTTTCTTACACCTAATAAATGCTTTTATCCAAACAATGTTACACAGCAGAAATTTGCAGACGAGCTTGTGCAGTCCTCTTCATCACACAGCAGTCGATGTTCACCGAGAATAGTGTTGAATAAACAGGGCCAGCAGGTTCGCTCCAAAAGAGGATGAATTTCTGTGTTTGTTTCTTCGAAAGAGAAAACTGTTACAAATGCCAAGGCACAACTCCCACCACTGTCAACAATGTAGCTTGCCGTGTGTAGGTTGTTTATAAACACTCTTCAACAGACAAAAACACAACTCTCGCTGAACACTCCCTCGTAACTCCGTACATCATCAGTATGTTACCAGAAAATTCCTTTACAATAGAATGTTCTATGGTGGGTAGTAGGTGATGTTTGGTCAGTGCTGGATTTCAGTTGTCTTTCTTTTCTTTGATCCTTCCTCGGGTCTCCTGACAACTTAACGATTCTAGCTGGATTCTGAAGTATTCGGTTTAGGTGAACGGTATGGGATTTTTAATAGGTTTTAGGTAAATTAATGAGCACACACTCACACGCACGCCACATATGCACACACCCGCACATGCACATACTCATGCACATACTCACGCACATACAAAAAAAGAAAAAGAGAAAAGAAAGAGAGAGAGAACAATGATGATGACATGTCAAATCTGCACACACCCGCACATGCACATACTCATGCAAAAAACTCACACACATACAAAAAAAAGAAAAAGAGAAAAGAAAGAGAGAGAGAACAATGATGATGACATGTCAAATCGGTAAGATTACCGAATGAACAATACTGAGCTCTCTCAGGAAAGAGGAAAAAAAGAATGTTATATGCGGCCCCAGTAGTCTAAACACAGTATTCTGATATAATATTTCATTTATGGAATATGAATTAAGAAGCAAAATCCACCCAGTTGTATCCATCTTAAGCCAGGGCGACCATTTTGCCACTTGCTGTCAACTAAAAATGACGTCACAGTTGCTCAGGACCAACCACGGCTCAGTTTGTGAACGTCACATGACCAAACACTGAAAACAGGTTGGACTCATCAAGCCGTAATATTTAACTGCCACCGGAGCAGTTCAATGAGAATCCACAATGACAGTAAAACACACACACACACACGCACGAGCGAGCACCAAACACAGGAAGTGTGCTGGTGGTTCTTTACAACCACTGCTTTTCTGTTCTTGGCTTCAAAGAGTCGCTGTTATCAGAGTGCCCTGTTAATGGTTCCACTTAACACGGAATCCATAGTGGCTTTAAACTGGGGGGGTGATTATAGTCATATTGTGTTTGATTGTAGTGGTTTTGGTTTGCTTACTTTTGTCTTGATTTTCCAAAGTTCATTTTCTCAGAGATTATTATATTATATTATATATATATAGATTATATATTCAATAAAATGTATGAATTTTAATTTGTCAGCTATCAGCAATTCCCAATCAGTTCTTCATTACCAAATATACCAAATGCTATGTATTGAGTTAAATACATCTTCTTTCTACAAAGAAATGTATTCTAAATACATTAAGGCATTTTTAAGGTAATCATGACTACAAATTGTAAACTGCTGAATACTGCCTAAGCGCTGCATGACATCCAGCCAGTCTAGTTGGCAAGCACTTCAAGGCACAGGACTAGCGATGGTGGCTCTGATAGGTAAATGAGCATGACAACATTGTTCAGTGACAGCAGCAAGGGGCCGTCAAAGGATACTGAAGAGAAACAGGCCTGGCTTTGGGTTGCTTCATGTAATGAATGCCACAAAACCTTTTGATAAAAGTCACTTTTAAAATTCAAAAGGCGATTATGAGTGTTGCATGACATATTGATCATTGATATGTTTTTATAGGCTACTTCTCTGAAAATACAATACTGAGTAATGGTATTGTTCTTGGTTTTATGGAATCTACTTTATGGAAAAAGTTGTGTTTCTGCTTGAGGGAAACATGCACTTGGGAACAATTTGGGGAAAAAATCTGCTGAGTTAGATTTTTATGCTGTTTAAAACTAAAATTGGCACACTGCTTTTAAAATTGTAGTCAGTTTTTTTCTAGTACGTTAGGTTTTTAGCATACCCTCCAGATAAACAAAATTCCACTAATTAGCTGTAGTAAGAAGAGCTGATTACAATTGGACTCATCTACAGTTATGTGAGAACTTGTTTGTGCAGTCACAAATGAGACAATGAAAAACTGAGCTAAATTTTGGAATCCGCACCGTAAAATTAGTTAAAAAACAACTGTCAGAACTAACTCAACAAAAATTGTGTTCCCCAGTGTAATACTTAACTTGTGCTAAGTGGCCGTATTTCTATCAGTTCACAATTAACTTTAAATTTATAAATTGCCAATGTCCTCACTCAAGAGCAACCACAGCAACCCTGGGAATATGATTATGTATATTTAAGCAAAAATAAAAAGCAGCAGTGTGTAAATTACAATCTTACAGTCACCATGACATAATTTAAAGATGTCTCACCAAAGCACCTCTATATTTCAAAAGTTAATTATGGACGAGATCTGCTTAGGTGTAATCAGAAAGACACGTAGCAATGATTTGTGTGGTAGTTTGACATTACTCTGATATCATGCATACATCTTGTATTTGTTCCCAATATAAGTACAGTTCATTATGCTACTTTATTTCATATCCAACTGTTTTTAGTCAGCAGAATATTATTGAAATAATTTTTTTGGGGAAATAATCCCTCTCTTGCCGCATTTTATGCCTTTATGCACACTAAAAAATATCTCACTTGTCATTCAGAGCATGTTTAGGACCATTATTAATCCCAAACCTGGTCATGAACTTTACATGAACCTGAGAAGACAAATTTGTATGACATGCACCGAGCACTTCTATAACACACCATATTGTAAATTTATGTAAGTGTTTTCTTATTAAAAAAATAAAATTGGGACTCTTACGCAATAAGACAAGATGTCACTATTTATTGAAATTATATTCATTTTGTTTAATTATGGGTCTGAAATTACCTTAATAAAAAGGCATATCTAATCTTTAATAGTATGCATAATCCTGCTGTTGTGATTAGAAGATGTTTGTACATGATAGGTTGGAGTCAAACTCTTACATTGTCCCAATACATTGCAATCTGATCGTTCTGAGGGTATTTACACATCAGCCTTATCTTAGAACAGATAGAACATAAACTGACTGTGTCTAGTAACAGGAGAACAGTGGGTCAAAGCCTCAAGAAGAAGTACACGACATACAGTACCATACACCCATCATCAACACTTAATTTCCTTAATTTCGTTAGTCGATTTGTTGCTTGGAAGGCCATAATTAATTGTGTAAGACATTGAAGAATCAACTCAATAACTGTGTCCCCTTTGATTCCACATAGTGAGCCGCCAAACCTAATTGTGCTTAAAGGCTGAAGTGCAGCATGATTTTCCTGAGATCCCAGGTTCACGTAAAACCCTTCAGGGCGCCAGTCACAGAGCCAGCTGGAAAGAATCGTATGAAATAGCTGCTAAATAAAGAGGTTTGAAAGAATTGTAGCCCTCCAGCAAAAATATGGGCAGGTGAAAAGACAGCAGTATGTAGGTCTGAACAAATGTTATTTATTTTTTTTTACCTGTGGGTGCCAAATATTCTGCCCTAGAAAATTGTTATTTTCATTTGTATTGTCATTTTGTCAGATGCACATGCACACTCTGACTTCAACATGTGACACAGGCCTTCCTGATTGCCAGCATAATGACCGAAGCGCACCATCAGAGAAACCTATCTGCTCTGGATCTCTCTGACATCCATGATTTGTAAAGCCTGCTTCCTTCTTTACACTATAAAGGGAACTATTTGTCTCAGTGCTGTCATTCTAAAGAGCTGCCTTTAAGGATGCCTGTTATGTCAGTGATAAGACAGCAATCATGGCCCAGCTAATGTCTAGCCACGACTAATGTACACATACTAAAGGTAATTTAAATGACATTTTTCAGCTTTCATGTGAAAGGCCTGCTCAGCTACAGCTTGCCAATCCTTTCTACTTTTTTATTCCTCTACCAGCAGGTCCGGTGGAGATAAAGCAGGAAGAGCATAGGCCATGTTGTTGTGGTGCAGGTATATTTCATCCCAAGGTCAAAGGGGATGAGCCACCATGTGTAGGACAGGGGTCGGCAACACAAAATGATGAAAGAGCCATATAAAAAAAGACAAAACAAACACACAAAAATCTGTCAGGAGCCGCAAAAAAATAAAAGCCTAATATAAGACATATAATGAAAGCACATGTTGTGTTTATTTTCCCAGTCAGTTTTTAATTATCACTTTTAAGCACGTATGGGGTTGGGCCCAAGCTATCTGAACTCTTAATCACTCTTTATGACTTTTTTTAATTCATTTTATAGACGTTATTTTATTTTGGGACTTGCATGTTTTAAATTGTTTTATGCTGTACCTCCTCCTAGTCTCAGTCCAGTTGTGGGAATCCTGTATTGCCTCGGGTTGCCTCTTGCCTTGGGTTTTCCCTCTTTCTTGCGTTTATGTGTTTGTGTGTATGTGTGTATGTATATATATATATATATATATATATATATATATATATATATATATATATATATATATATATATATATATTATTATTCCAGAATAAAATGCAAACAACCATTGGAACCAAATAGAAATATACTGTACATACATACATTATATATGATTATAATACGTTTTATAATAATAATAATAATAATTATTATTATTATTATTATTATTATTATTTTATTAGCCTACCATCAAAATGACTAAGCTAAGTAGGTTACTTACAAATACATAATGTTCATAATAAAATTTTCCCTGCAGCTCATCCTGGAGAGAATTACGCACCATGTGACTCTCTGCTGTACGATGGTGCTTTAAGTTGAACTTCCATTACAATATTATAGAATGATGCTTTGTTGCATCAATGAAATCATAGAAACAACAGTAAAGAAATCACATTTTTTATGTCATTTTGATTTTGAGGATGTTTTGCCTTCCAGTGGTATTAATTTGCTAATTTGTTCTTGCGGTCAGTCCCAACAGAGTTCACATACCTGCATAACAGCACCGCCTGTTCTATGGGCTTTCCATCCAAATGCTTAGAATTTTTAAAGCTTTTTTATGCTTATTATGTGCACATAGAGTCCCTCCCAACCCCCTCCCCCCATGAAAAACTAATGGTGCTCGTTATCTTAAAATTAAAATGTTTTTTTTCTCCATCATTTCTGATTAGTTTTTTGAACCCATGAATGAATATTGTTTTCATAGAACTTTTTCAGTGCTTAACATTTGAAATGCCTTTATCCCCAGCTTTGCTGGATGCATTAGTATACGTGGATGCATGTGTACGGCTGTTTTGTAACAACTATGGCAACAGTTCCATAATTGAATCCATTTGTAAACACACACAAAACATCGGAGAGCCGTGATCTGTTATTAGTTGTACGCAGAAGGAAGCCTTGTTGGTATTTGACAGTTGCAGGGATTGATTAGGCGAGCAACGTCACATATCTGTAAATGCGTCACCAGCAGAGTGTCCTTTGGATGATCTCATTCACATTCCGAGTCCGACTCCTTTACATGAATTCATTCACGCTCGGGAAATGGGGGGGGGGGGGGGGGGTTGACCCAGAGAGCCTCACAATGAGAGATTGTGTCTGTAGCCATGTTCCATGTGGGATTTATTTTTATTGTCATTTTCTTCCCTAATATCTTGGCATTAAGGACCAGCATGCGTTATTCCTCCTCAGTTTTCCTCAAGTTTCACATTTACCATCTTATATTTCAGCATCATGTCGTTATGTCAACTTCCCTTTATCTTTTGGCTATTTCTCCTTACTTTGAGCATAGCACACACGGGGGCTAACTTCAACTCCAAACACAGCAGAGTTAAAGCAAACCCATTTTGCCACAGTGAAAATAAACTACTCTCCTGCTTCGTCTCTCTCTCTCTCTCTCTCTCTCTCTCTCTCTCTCTCTCTCACCCCCCCCCCCCCCCACACACACACACACACTCCACACCACCGTACATCACCCTAGATCCTCCTCCCCCATTTAGCCCAAGTGAAAATAAACTTTTCAGCCTGTATTTGTTTTGCTTAGAAAGACTGGACCACCACAGAGTTTCCTCCGGCCCATTTCAGCTGTACCTTGCTTAATTATCCATTAGCATAACTTCATTCAGTACTTCTTGCTGCTAAAGTTTGCGCAGGTAATAGGTAACACAATAAATGGCAGTATCATCATGTGTGTGAAAACATATGTGAAAATGAGTGAGCCATATGAGTTTGAACATGTCACACATACTGTACGGTGGCCTTATTTTCAAAATGAAAAATGCTGTAATTTAACCAAATTTAATTACAAGTCAATCTTTGTCAATGGGGAAGTGGGTTGGGGGATTTTGTGCTGCTGACATGCGCATCAATCTCTAATGCTAAATGCTATCTTGGTTGACTCTCCAACAACGCTAAACAAGACAATGCAGTGCACACATTATTTAGCCTTATTTGTTCAGTCCCGATAGCTGTTGACAATTCCAAGATGACGTCACAAGTCAAAATGGCGGTCAATTTGGTGAAAGAAAGCATTGGACTTTGGATCATTATAATTTGAATTGTGAGGATTATTTAGATTTTAAAATGTGATGAGATGTTGTTTGATTGATATAACAATCTGTGTGGTTACTATGATAGTCCCAGGCAAAAGCAATACAATCCGCTATTTGTTTTCACCGTATAAAGGAAGCATTTGCATTACGTTGCATTGGGGAAGTATCAGAAATGCCCGGATGTCTGGAATTGTCAATAGGAAGCTGGCTGTGCAGTTTACCTTGCATTGTAACACTGAAAACAAATATACTGCTAGAGAGCTTAGCTTGCGTTGAAGCGACTGATAATCGCATTGCATAGTACTAGAACTACATTTCCCATTATTCTTAGATATGAAACTAGAAAGTAGTTGTAGTTCCGGTCACCTCCTGCTATGCACGGACTTACATATGACTTATTGGTGAAATCATACGCCATACAATCTGACATTTTTGACGCGAAGACAGAAAAACACAGGGAGGTGCAGCGTGTCTACCAAATTCACAAACATGCTTGATTAACACTTGAGTCGACACGAAAATTGAGATGCACTCAACTTAAGGGCAAGTGCAGTCTACTTTCTGTTACCAAATTGCTTGATGCGCTGAAGACACGGCAGCTGTGTCCGGCACAAGAAGGCCCCGAACATTGAGATGCACCCATTTTTACGCCGAGCATACGTGCGTCAGTGTACGAAAATAGAACCCATAGAGTCATTACAGTCAAGACCCCGGACATGTATAAATACCTCTTACTCGCTGTTGCTAGAAGTGAAGCTACCGGCAACCATCTTATGTTGCCACTCGCTAAGGCCGCTTAACTTTAATACATTGAGCATAGAGTTATTATTTGTGGCAATAGTAGAAATTCAGCCCCGCAGACATTTTATCACGCGCAGCAATGACGTGACATCATCTTCATTATACATCTCATTGAAATGAGATCGATGAGTGTCACCTCATTTCCCCAAAATATTTCTATATCCTCTCACGTCTCTACTATGGCATTTGAGATATAAAAAAAAAAGAAAAGAAATTGGGACAATTTACATATGGGACATACTTCTGTAAACACTGCCATGTGACTTTTTATTTATTTATTTTAGTGCACGTCACTCAAAATACTCTTTGCACATATGGGTCACATCACGGGCGCATTGCATTCACATTAGAAGTCGAATTCGATTTTGTAATATGAACACTCTAAAGTACAATAAAAATGGATTGGTTAAAAAAAAATCTATCTAGTAGGTTAAGCTCATATTGGCTTGATTAACCAGTAGATTGGTCAGACATTGACCATTCCGGGTGGTTACAGCCATACCAATTGTTTGGGTTAGCCAAACGACCAATGACATTGGTTACAATAGAAAGTAAGTCTTGATAGAGCACTTGGAAATATATGTATTGTATCAATTTATTGTATTCTAAATGTATATATTAAGTGATTACAATATAATATATAAATAATATAGTGTTTAAAAAAGGAAATGTTTTTCTAGATAGGTCACCTGGAAGGGGGATTACCACATTTGTCCTTGTCAAGGGTTCTCATTTTTTGCCTGTTTTTTTTTTTTTTTTCCCTTGCCCTCTTGTGGTTCGATTAGGGGATGTCGTTGATATTTGTCAACTGTGGGCATGTGAAGCCCTTTGAGACTCTTGTGTGATTAAGGGCTATATAAATAAACTTGACTTGACTTGACTAGAGAATCTCCCCTGAGACTGGGAGGTTGTGGGTTCAATACCTGGCCGGGTCAGAACGAAGACTATAAAAATGGGATCCATTTGCCTCCCTGCTTGACACTCAGCATTATGGGTTGGAATAGAGGGGGTTAGATACCCAAATCATTCCTTGAGCGAGGCCCTCACCGCTCCCTCAGGGGATGGGTCAAAAGCGGAAAATGAATTTCACCCCACTTAGGTGGGTGTGACAATCAGTGGTACTTTTTTTGTCAGCCTCTAGCACAGATTAACCAATATCTTGGTCAGAATGACCAATTTGTATCGGTTGGCCCAATCACCAATATATATTGGTTGAAAACACTTACCATTCTAGAGTGGTTGTTTTAACCAAAGGATCTGTCAGACACATAACTACCAGCTAGATTGGTCAAATTTAACCTTTTTTTCAGTCAATTTGACCAATCTGTTTTTAGGGTGTATATTGGATTTAACAAAAAATCCAAATTGGGCATCATTACTGCAGGTGAAATGTCAGGATCAAACTAAAATGGTTTGAACCTAATCTGACCTTAACTAAAATTTTAAATGAACCACCTGTTCATTATGTTTCAGTATTTTTTGCACATCTGCCTGTTCTCTAACAAGGAGATGAATGTCAACATTCGCAACAGGAGTTTGATCCAAAGATTGACCAATGCATTTTTTTAAGGACATCCACATCCAAGATTTCTGTGACAATTCGAGTCTCTTTATTCCTCTATTGCAACCTGCAGACCACCCTTTTTGGCACTCTTATTAGTTTAGTGGCCACCCCCCTCTGAGAACGGTGACAGGACAACACACTTGTTTTTAAAATCACTGTAATTCCTGAAGAGCTAGCAACGTAATTCCAATGGCATCTGAAAGCAGAGAAACGGAGCTTTACGTGGATACCACATTTATTATGGTAGCTCGCAGATTTTCATGTGTGGAGGAGGGGAAAGTCCCGTGTCATAGAGAGGAGTAACTTCAAAGTACCGTAACTCGGGAACTTTATGGGCTAGCAACGCAATTCCAACGGTTTGTGAGAGCGGAGAAGCAGAGCTTTGCATCGATTCCATATACATTACGGTAGCTAGCAGATTTTCATGTGTGGAGGGGGAGATGACAGGAGATGACGCATGTCTTACAAATCAACGTATCCACGGAACCATTTGCACTTGCAACGTATCTGAAAGCGGAGCTTTACGTCGAGAGAAAAAAAAACTAAAAGCAATAAAAACAGGCGTATTGCTGTTAATAGTACTAAAAGGGTAGTAATATTTGTATAAAGGTGATTTAAGTTCGTTCTGATAAAAGGATAGTTACATTATTTACAAGTTGAATTTTTTCATGTTCATCTATATAGTAAATAATATAAGTTAATAGGTTTATATTGTTTGCATTAAAAATGTGTAAATATAAGCTCTAACATTTCATATAGCTTTCATAGTACTATATAATTGCGTCACAACTTTGTTTATTTAGGTCCTATTTGATTGTCTTTATGCGGAGGGACCTGCGTGGTACACAGCAGTAATGCGGTCAGGCAATATGAGGTAGCGCCACACAGTTTTTTGACCTCCTCAACTCTTGCACTCCTCAACTGCTTGATTAATCCTAACTCTTTGGATATTTCAAGCTGTTGATGTTTCATTTTTGTAAATAATTTTTTTTATTTTTGTACTGTAGATTTAGTTTTGACTAAAGTGAACAAAAACCAAGACAAGCGTATGGAGTTTCTTTTCCTTGACGAAACTGCGGACACTGACTAGGAAATGAGTTTGGAGCGTCAAGCTAAAGCTTGACTAATTACGAACCTACAATCAAGATCAGGGGTGTCAAACTCATATTAGCTCAGGGGCCACATGGAGGAAAATATATTACCAAGTGGGCCGGTAAAATCATGGTTTATGACGTAAAAACAATTGGTGTCAGTTATCCACAGATTTTCGCTATTTGCAGGCCAGCCCTAAATACCGGGGCTCAACAGTAAATATATTGTTCCAAAAAAATAACACAAATGCAAATAGACCGCGGCAACACTTTGCTTATATGAGTTCCGGGCGTGTTATATCTACCTGTTTTGTATATATATTGTTCCCAGAATGCATTGTGTTATAGGTTTGAGTTCAGTTATAGAACATTAATCCATTACATATGTGTTTGTGTTACCAGAAGCATGTGTGTCTTATTCAGCACATTTGTTTGATAGGTCTATGTTATTATTATTATTATTAGTTTTTCCAACAAACCGTGACATCCAGGTCAATTCCATGTACAAGTTACATTTTTCATCTGAGGATTGCTTGTGAAATCACAAAATGTATATGTTTTGATTTTGGCCATCTGATTATGGCCGATATCACTAATTTTTTAACTTTACAAGATTCAATTAATTAAACCCCTTTGTGGGCCTGATCCGACCGTACGTTCGACACTCCCGATCAAGTTGAAGGGGGCTCTTTATATCCCACAATAATTGAACCAGGAAATTAATTGGTTAATTTCATGCATCAAACACCTGTTGTGATTTTTCACCAACAGTTTATTCGAGAACCACATGGTGTGCAAACTAAAATGTGATCAGTTGTACTGAAACACTGAACAGTTGGACAGTGTATTCCAAAAGCTCATCACCAAAATATCATCATACTGTACCTACAATGAAGCATGGTGGTGGCAGCAGCATCATGCGTTGGGATTGTTTTTCTTCAGATGGAACAGGGGTCTTGAACATGGTGGAAGGAATTATGAACAGCCAATGTTAGCACAAAACGTTCAGGCTTCTGCTAGAAAGCAAAACAATGTTAGGTAAAAGTTTACTAAAACAACTAATTCATTTGGAGTTGTTTAGAAACACTTTTAATGGGTGGCAGGTGTTCGCAATCTTTATCATGAGCGTGAATAGGTTTTCTTTCTTGAGCAGCCACTTCATTTCAGTTGTTTATTTTTACTTACTCTCAAAAAGATTGAAAAAAACCATTTTAAATCAAGAATTAATTTAGTTGCAAAGATTATCAAACACATTAATAGTGGAAAAAGTTATGAAGTGATTTAATTTGGGTCTAATTGTTTAATATCACAACAATCTGGCATTTAAACAGAGGTCTATAGATTTTTTATGGCCACTTTACATTTATAGTCTGAGTGCTTATTTATATGACTCAGGTATTTTTCAGTCTGGCATCTCTTTTGACTAATATTGATCATTTCAGTCAGTGAGGATGTATTGCGGTTTCTGTACTTTCCAGGAGCCTATAAGTAATGCATGATGTAAAACAACTATGTGAACGGAAGTGACTTTATGTGAATACACGTTTGTATGCGCTCCAAGGACAGAGGGCTTATTCATCTGTGTTTCTTGTTAAACAGAGATAGTGCGCCTGTGGTGTGTCTTTTTGAATGATCAAATGAGGAACACATTGAGGGAAAGTGTGTGTGTGCATGCGCGCATGTAAAACTACACAGTATTCAACCACTGGGCAACATTATATTTTATAGTTCCTTTAGCAAAAAGAAAGACAGTATTGTTTTGAAACATGCTCAGTCTGCGTATCTGATTTGCAAACGTACGTGTGTGTGCGTGTGTGTGTGTGTGGGTGTGCTTGCAATATACACAAACACAGTTCCGTTAAAATTCTGAATAGCACAATGCAGTATTTTGAGAATACAGCCTATCAAAGCTAAAAACTCTAAAAACTGTTGTGAAGCATTGTACCAATAGAATTCAGGTCTCTGAGACATTCGAGGTAATTGTCATGTCTGGGAAGATCTGGTTTTGGTTGAGGGTCCCGATTGGTCCTGAGTGGGTTCCAGCCCTTCCGCGGGTTGACCAATCCGGGCCCTCAGCCACTTGTGCCTGGCCCCAAGTGTGGCTAGTTACCCAATTAGTGTGGGTGTATTTAGTTCCCGGGTGGTGATCAGTCGGTGTGGGATCATTGCCGCTTGTCACGGTCAACCCCGGAGTTTTGTCTGTCACTTTGATTTTGTATCTTTCAGTTCGTTGTTTAGTTAGCATTAACCAGTACCCCGGTTAGTGTTTTCTGTAAAATAAAGCACACCAGTCTCGCCCGCACTCCTGCTATGGTTCTCCTGCCTCCCTGCATTTTGGGTCCTCCACTTCACACGCCGACAGACACCACGCCGCTCCGTGACCACACGGTAACAGTAATCACATGGCTGATTGAGTTACTCTTGTTTACATGGCCATTTGTGCTCGATTGGAATATCCCGTTCGAATTGCGACGGGCAGACAACATAAATACGTAAATAGACGTAATTTCCACTTTTAACTTTCTACGGTCAATAAAGCCTCGTTTCCACCGCTTGTATCTACTCTACTCTACTCTACTCTACTCTACCCGACATTTAGCCCCGTCTCCACCAACAAATCCACCCGTCTCTACTCTACTCTACTTGCTTTTTCTGGTACCTCCTCCTTTGCGGTTAAAAAAAAAAAAAAGTATTCTGAGTTTATATGCGCAATAATTTGGTTTATGAATGGTTATATTCAGGATATTGCGCGTGTTTGTTTACATGACCTTTTAAAACCTAAATATTGCAAATATATATTTGCAATACATATTTGCAATATTCGTGTTTTAAAAGGATTGCAGCATTTCCGTTTCTATTAACTAATTATGTCAATTTGCATCAAGACGCTGCCGTAGAGGATCGATCACATTGCCAGGTCTACAGTAACAACTCAATCTCGAATCTTTCAGAAACCAGGACTTTGACATCAACCCAAATATTGAAGTAGTTTAAACGTAGTCAGTATTTGATCGTAGTTTGTTTAAATGCCTACTTATTTATGCTTTCTTGTTTTGGTGCGTTCGATGGAAGTAGTCCTTTAGTTTCTTCCATGTTTCTTCCTACTCTGTTTTACTTAACTTTTCTAACTATGATAAATGGATAATGCACCCAGTCACTAAACAGGGCATGCCATCCAATTGTTTGACTGCCACTGTTTGTGTCATATAGGTCATCAAATCTCCTAGAAACTGGGCATTCATTTAAATGCTTCACACATTGGCTAAGTGTCAGTATAATATATACATCCATTATTCATTCAATCATTTGTCTTTTTAAGTGGTCAGTAGTTCAACATTTAAAACAAGCTGGTGTAGTAAAATGCAGTTGCTAAACTGTGTCTGTATCCCCTGCTTTATACCCTGACCACAGTGACCCGAGGTTGCCTTATATGACATCATCACTGGGTCTAATTAGTTTGCTGGGGAAATTTCCCTGCTCTCAGCCCCAACAGCCAGGCCACCACTCATCATATCAGCCTGTTAGTCTTCTAGGAAACACTGTGTTTGGGTGGAAACTCCTACACGGTAGTGTGCGCAAACATGAAGAGTCACATACAGTCATTTTAGATACCATCACATAGAGGACTCTGGGTAGATAGTAAGAGTCTGTACATACATAATGGTTCTCATTCACATACTTAAAAACCTATGTACTGTATATCAAAAGGGATGTGTGAGAGTGTAAACAAACACATCTACATACACTTGCACACACAAAGCAACAGCTGTAAGCGGCCAGAGCCAAGTTACTGTCCTGCTTCTAAAAAGGAAACATTAACATTTTCTTGCTCACCAGAATTTTTCAAGCTGCACATGTAGGGTTTGGGAGGCAATTAGTACCTTTCAAACAGTTGTTAAAGAGGTATATTGTGATTCAAACTTAGAAGGTGTGCAGTCTAAAATGAAAAATCGCTGAAGAGTATTAGTTGCAAACAAATATAAACCATAAATTTGCCTCTACTGAGAGATACCAGAATATGAATACACACAGGTGGGCCAGTTTCGGATTATTAAGTTTTGCTAATGCAACTAACATCGTAAATGTGTGCAGACATTAAGTAATATTCTGGAAAGTAATTGTAAAAGTGCAGTACAATATGTATAAACAAAATGGAGAATCAGAGGAAAGTTGGCATGTTTGATGTGTCATCTGTCATCTTCATGTATTTACATTTTGTATGTTTAAAATTCCAAATTGCCCTCATCAAAATCATTGGATGGGAAAATGGTAAAAACCTGTCCACCATGTCCAGTCGGAATAGGAGCCAGAGAAAACATGGGTGTAACCTCATCAGTCCGTGAATTCTACCAGAATGTGCTTCTTAGAGACCGTGTCGCAATCAATATGCCAGTGCCTGATAAAGACAAGTATTAGAGGATCCAGGATAGATGAAAGGAAGAAGAATGGCTGGACTTCAAGAACCAGATGACGGCAGAGGAGTCGTTAGCATGTCTGCCTTACAGACAATGGGTGGACAAAATGACCCTGACTCACGGAAAGACTGAGTTGAAAGAAATTTTGCAGTAGGTGAAACACATGGCTCCTTTTTGTTACTGACTCCATCTTCAGAATCTGAATGATTACAAGCTTGACTTGACTTGACTGCATGGGCTGAACAGACTATGTCACAGTAATTCTCGTTGCCATTTCAAAATTGCTTTGCACGCCGTTTTGCACCTGCCTTGCTATTTAAAGATAGAAAAATTAGGCAGCACAATTGGTCTCCACAATAATTAAAACACAGAATATCTGTCTAAATTATTGTATTAGCATATAATCCTCCCAAAATGTGCAAATTGAACTATTAATAACTATCTGACTAGTAGAACAGCTGCTTTCACATTTGTTTGCAAGCGCAATCAAGTTTGGGTCCTTCTTGGATGTGCAGTGAGTAAATTAGGCCATTCATGAAAGGTAAACAAAAGAGATCCAATATCAAAAACAAGAACTGTTGAAAAGGCAAAGTATAATGAAGCGCAAACTACAATCGCAATAAAAACATTTTGGTACGTGTATATGTCTCACAGCTTTAAAATTTAGCATTAGTCAGGTTTCCATCCAATTATTTAGAACTTTTTAAGCAAATTTACTGAAAATGCACCAGACGGACATGCAACTTGTGCTCGTTATCATCTGTTCTTCTTTTGCGAACATTGAGAGGGGACTCAGCCGCTGTAGGTGGCGCTATACACCATTAAGAGATGGGATCACCAATAATTTAAAAGCAGAAGAAAAACAACAGGTAGTGACTGCGCCATGCAATGACATTGTATGAGTTTGCTTTTGTAATTCTTAATAAACCGTAGCTTTTCTTTGCTGTTTTCCATCTAAAATAGCATTAATATTCACTTTTTTAATTAATTCCAAAAAGATTTCTGTTTAAACACCTTTTTTTATCTTCCGACATTGCTTTGGGACTACAAACGTACGTGTGACATAATATCCGGTCAAAACGTGCAACGTGTATGCGGTCTTGCCAGCGGTTATTCGCAAACCTGATTCCATACTCAAAATTCGCATTTTCCTTTTTTCGATACGCTTCAAAATCCATCCCCTCTGAACGTAAAAACTTTTTTGCAAATGTTGTGCCCTTTTTCGAATTTGTTTCCATTTAGTTTTATTTTCACATTTCTTGAATGTTATTAGTATACCTAATTATTGCACCTAAAAACTGCAGTTAGGTATGGTCTGTTGCATTAGAAAACTTCTGGCATATTTGAGCGTGAATTTGTTTGATTGTAAATGGTATTTAAAAATAATGCTCTAATTTCAATAAATAATTTGCATGAATGTATATGTAGAATGGACATATTTCTGTTCCCAGCGCAACTGTGCGCATGGGTGGAGTTGTCTTTCTCTTGGTATTTTCGTAGACTTTGTGCAGGTAGAATTGGGCGAAACGGGGCGGTTTCGCCGTTGTGGGATGGAGAGTAGCCGAGCCCCGGCCGAATTTGACATTGCGGAAAGCAGAAATAGACTGGTCCGTGCATGACATATTGGCGCGCGCAAGTACGTTTACAGGTGAAATTTCAAGGTATTATTATGATGGAGACATACATTAAGGGTCATCCACAAATCCTGGCTGTTCCGCAAGCATGGCTCAGATTGTAGAGTGGTTGTCTCCCATCTCTCGGATCATGAGTTCGATCCTGAGCATTTGTGAGCATTTGTGACCATTCCGACGTATCCTTGTGCAAGACACTAAACCAATTCCCCATTTGTTTCGTGATGCGTCATCAGTAGGTGGATAAGTAGACAGTGTTAAAAGCACTTGAAGGTAGAAATGTGCTGTAAAAGAGAAAGTCTATTTACCATTCCATGATGGTATTCCTCCCCAGCAGTTCAAAACTGTCACATCGATCCAAATATGCACAGAAGCAATTCACAAACACGCAAGTCGCGCAGTCTGTCTATGCGGCCAGCTGACATCACTCTTCCATGAAGTGCACCATGTTAAGGCTAATGTGTGGACTCAGGCAGGGCTGAGGGAGCAATACAAGCAAGAAATTTGGAACGGTGTCCATGAATGTAATCAGAACTGAGGCTGGGGCATTTAAGGTCTGAGTAGTTTGGGCTTGAAGAGTGTCTAAAGCTGAGAGATAGGATTGATTTAGTAGCACAAAGTAGGAAAGTTTGAGTTCTTGCCTGGAGCAATCCTTAAGGGTAGTTGTTGGCTCAGTTGCCTTTAGGGCAGAACCTCAAGAGTGAAGAAGGGTTTGAGGTTTGGGTTGTTAGGTTTGGTTTGGCCCTGACATTTCTCAATATAATTATGGCAGAAACAAGGAACTACAGGGATAAGTAACCAGCAAATTCACCAATTGTATTTGATTTATTGTGGGATCTGTCTTGTTACTGACAAAATTAGAGTCTAATTTTATCCCATTTCTGTCAATCTTATCTTTTTTTCTCAGCTGTTGTCAAAACAACCTAGAGTGGAAAATTCAATCAGACTCTAGCTCATTGAGTAGCAATCATTTCATATCACATTGTTCATCTTTGCCATTATCGCTTGTAATCAATGGTCTGGTGAGAGCATGCCACTCTATTTGGCAGGCTACAATGTTGAGGTCGACTTTTTCCAGCAAGCTTTCACATGTTAGGGATTATAAGAACGATGAGGCATCCCTCCAACCTTGGCTGCTTCCTCTGTGCTTGCTAAATGGGTTTATTTTTACTTGAACATTCGACGGATGTCACAGAGCAGTAACGATATAAAATGTAATCTAAAATCTACTTATGTCAAGCAGTTTGATTGACTGTTAAAATATTTTTTGAGGCCCCATCTGTCATGAAGTAATCCAAAGGCAAAAGGAACAAGAAATGCATACACAGTGCAACCTTGGAATATCCCAATATATCCAATTGCTTGTGATACTGTAAATCAGTGGTGTCCAGTCTATGGCCTTTTGTGGAGCGGCATTCATTTTTAAGCGGCCCACGGGATATACTAAAAGTCACATCTGCTACTAATGCATTTGTTTTATGTACTGTAGAGCTTTTTGTAAATATGCAAATAAACTATTTACTAGTGGTGCAACGGATCATCATTGATCCGTGGTCGGTTTGGATCACGGCCGGTGGAGAAAAAACAAAACAAAAACAAAGTGCGCATTCAGTCAATACCATTCTGACATGTCAAGGAAGCTGAAACATACTCAACGTAACATGCTAAGCCTAACTTCAAAATAAAATTTACCAAATACAGTAATACATTGACAGCAATGCAAATAGCCTTTACACTTATACTATACTTTGAAATTGGCTAGCTTGATTTCCTTTTTAGACATTTAGGATTTCTTTATCGTACTTGATTGACATTGTAGGCCTAATTGTGACCAACATCAACACAACGCTATCCCGAACTCATGTTCAATCGCTGATTTAGGACGCTAAGAAACTGCTAATTGATTACGCCGTCATTGTATGATACGGCGGAAGTCTCCGAAGTAAGTGGCTAGCGGCTACCTGTTAGCATGACCAATGAGTGTCTGGCTGCCGGGTGGTAAGTAAACCAGGTACCTGTCTTACTTGAATCCTTTTTCAATATTCTGAACCAAGACTAATTTGTAATTCACTCTCCATGTTTAAAGGGAGGGAATGTGCCCTAAATTGCACAGTGAGGTATTTTCATAATAATAATAAATAAATAAAAATATAAATAGAACTTTGTCTTTATTTATTTTATAAAACACTTTTTCCCATAAAAAAAAAAAAAGAAAAACATTCAACTCTAAATATAAAAAACATCTGTTTAGTCTCTCCTTTGGTCTCTTGAGGTCTCCCTGATTTGTTGGAATTTAGATGTTTCTGGGGTTGGTGAAGAACTCTGGTTGGTGGCCCGGTGGGTGGTGTCTGGTCGGTGCTGGATTTCACTTTCCTTTCTTTTCTTTGGTCCTTCCTCGGGTCTCCTGACGGTGGTGTTCGGTTTAGGTGAACGGTATGGGATTTTTTTAATAGGTTTTTGGTGAACTAATGAATACACACACACTCGCACGCACGCACGCACGCACACACAGATACTCACCCACATACAAAAATAAAAAAGATAAAAATAAAAAAGAGAGAGCAATGATGATGACATTACCGAATGAACAATACTGAGCTCTTAAAAATAAAAAATAGCTGTTTAGATTACAGGAACACAACTTTAAGCCATTAATAAATACCTTATTTTACACACGAACCATGCAAAAATAAGAATGTTTCTGCCTCATATTGCACTTAAAAGTTGTGTCCCTAAATCCTAAACAACTATATTAGACATTTTGAATATATTTTTTTTATTTAATGGAAAAAGCGCTTTACAAAATAAAGTAAGACTAAGTACTATTTATCTTTTTTTAATTGTTTTATTTTTTGCTGATCCGAAAAACGATCTGATCCATGACTCAAATACAGGAGCCGATCCGAACCGTGACTTTTGTAATCCGTCTATTCTTCAGAACACTGCAAAGATAATGATTTTTTTTTACAAGCAAAAATGTTTGCCCTCTACTTTCTTTTTTTCCGCTCTGTGTAAGTTTCCCAAGTAACTGCTCCAGTTGCCTTACATTACATAGATGACTGAAAATCTCTCAATTTTGCTGCACTAGTATCTGACCATTGTATGGACCAACTTTCACAAAGAGAAAAACATGAAGATGATTTATTCAGTAAAGTTATTTATTAAATCACAAGTTTATGCATTACAAATATGTTTACGACTGTGGTCACTAAGATGGGTGATCATCAATCAAGTGTGATTCATGCTGTCATATTTTATTTGTCTCCAGGGAAGCAACTTTTTGGACACTCATAGTGATTGTGCAAGCAACACGCTAGTCTGTCAATCATGTTAGCTGAGGCACGACATTACTAATTGGCCTTAAACGACATACAAAACATACAGACAGTGACTGTACTGTGTGCTTGACAGATGTGTCCAGCAGTTTAACACCAGAGTATGTGCATATTATGGATAATATTCTGGACATTAACTGTGATAATGCACTATAGTTACTGTGAAAAACCTTATGCCATTATAGGGTTATCTGAAAAGATGTATGTTTTGTTTTAAAGTTCACTTTCATATCCATTTCAAATGAGGGGGGAAAACAAAAACATAGTCCTCCTAACAAACAGGTTGCTCAACTCGTGTTATTTTCAAATGTTATTGTCTTGTGAAGAAATCATTCAGCGTTCTAGATTTCACAGTTGTAAACAAGTCCACATGAAGAAACTTCTGTGGCACCATCTGTAGAAAAAAAAAGGTGTTACATACTATTCTAATATGCACAATATGGATGATTATTTTTATATTATCTATTGCCTGAAGAAAATTATCATTAGAGGAAAAAAAATAAGGTTGGGCCAGCGTTTGTGGCAGCATTGATTTACAGACTGGTATGATCGCCATGCACATTTAGAATGCAGTTTCAATGAATTGCCAACAGCCCCAATATTGAATTATTCTTTGAAATGTCAACTTTTCCAAAGCTTCTAGGAATAGACAAGAGGGACCATGTGGTTTTATGATTGCCATTCCCAACACGAACTGCTTACAAATCATGGGATCAGCTTACTTGGTCAGGTTTGGAAAATGTTTATGATTGAGCAACACACTTTTCAACACATATTTTATCCAACTTAACCTCAAAGGAGGTGTCAGGCACATCCATCACAGTCTTTTGTTGAAACTACATTCCAGAAGTTGCCCCCCATGAAGAAGAGGAAGAAGAAAAAAAGATATATAATAGAATACTTTTTTTTTATTCTCTGAACCAGATCATTATATAAATAGAGGTTATATTGATGTATAAATATTACTTAAGTCGCAATATCACACTTCCTATGTCCGACTGGCTTTTTTCCCCGAGTCTTTTGTTTGATATTTGCTGTGGGGGAGTGTGTTATAGTCACTGGACTACAGGCTACCACTGTTGCACAGGAAAACAAATTTTACTCAACTAAGTAAAGAAAGTAGCTATTGGCTGTCCTAAAAGTAGCAAGAAGATGCTAAATGACATCATTGCCCAATTTGCATATTTGACCATTTGTATGTTATTGTAATGGACACTATAGGAAAGAGGAATAACTTTGTGGGAGATTGAAAAACAGAGTGGACCCTAAAGAACACCAGAAAAAAAGTTGCTAGACTTGTCGCTAGTCACTTTTGACAACAAAAAGTCGCTGAGAGGCTTTGGAACGTCGACAACACTGATTTTGGGCATGCGTGTGTATTACACCAAAATCAACATTACAGGTGTCTCACACAACTTTGTAATGAAGAATAGCTTTAATTTTAAGGGGGATTACAAACAGTATATTACAACATATTTTAGTACTTTCCAATTATATAGTCACTCCTCGCATGTAAATTAACATCCAATGCTTAGTTAACATGAATTTAACAACATACATACAACGTACTTTCTCTTTTTTTGATGGAAGTATGCACCATCATCCCTTCAAATGTCCAGACATTATCCATCAGAATTATGTTTAAATTCAGTGGCAGCACTTAACAATTTTTTAAACTTTTGCATGCCAATTTGTGAGTGAAAAAAATATTCAGTATCTACTACTTCTGACAGCAAAGCCTCTCACTCCAACCTAAACAGTCCATGCTGAGTTCAACTAAGGAGGTAAAGTTATTCTTATCTCTTAAAATCATTATTGTCCTGTATTGTTTTTCTGCATGATTAAATTTTTCTTGTTCTAATTTTAATGTACTACCACAGTTGCTCAATATTAGTTTGTTTGCTTGTACAGGCACTCATCAGCAGCGATGGAGGACACCAGCCAAACCCTACCTTATGACAGGATGCTGCAATGGACCCTCTGCCCCAAACCCACAACTTTGGTGTCCTTCAGCAAAACACAAAATAAACACACCTTTAATTAAAAACCTACCCAGCTATTCTGTGAAACTGTTAATTTTGAACCTTGCCTGAAAAAAATCTGCTATTTACGCTGAGCGATTATGGTACTTTTTAAAGGGATTTTTTTGCATTAGGTACAAGACCTGCAATTTTTGGACAGTCTCGTAATAGTTATTGGGACGTAACATGCTGTACATGCGTCAAATGACTACAAAGAAACTCAGGAAGAATTACTGTGCTCCACGGCGGACATAAAAGGGGTAATTACGCCCTATAGCAACAAAACCATTTCTTCAAAAGCAGTACAGCCACGGGGAGTCGCCAAAGATGTGAGTCCAGCCGAAAGTCAAACGGAAACTGTGGCCTATTAAGTGGACGTATTTTTGTGCATGAATGCTAACCAGCAGTAACATAGTGTCAGCTATTGGTGTTTTATAAGTACTGTTGAATGAAGTGTTTAAAATAAAAACGACAAATTTTGAAATAAGTTTGAAATAAAAACCATGTCAACTACAGGAAACTACAGGAAAATCCTGGTACACTTAGTCCATTTCCAACTGCATCTCACTGTAATCGTCAGGGACGGCCGCATTCGCGAGCCACTGTCGCCACAAAAGTCCTCCCCCCACCCCACAGGGAAGACCATCAAACCTGACATGCCAAGATTACGCCATTCAGAATTAGCATAGTATTTGTAAGACAGACACAAATGATCGACGGCTGCCATTGTTTACGCACCGGGTATGTCATAGCGATCACGTGACTGGTTAATGGTGTTGTCCAGGGTACCGGTATGTTATTATTTTGATACTCAATTGTCTTAAAAAAAAAAAGTAGGGAATAAGATGCCATAGATATTTAAACACACTGCTTAATTGAATTCTGGAAAATTAATTGTTACTACTTTCCTCCAGTGCTTATACAAATGACAGTATTTTTTAATGGTAATTAAATTTTTTCAGCTTTGTGTTAACATGGATAATTTTGAGAAACTTACCATGAGTAAATAAAATTAAAAAAATTAATGAGATGTACATTTTTCGCACTGTGGATGACTGATTAGCACGTCCACCTCACAGTTCAGAGGTCGTGGGTTCCATTCCGGGCTCCGGCCTTCCTGTGCAGAGTTTGCATGCTCTTCCCGTGCCTGCCACATTCCAAAAAACATGCATGGTAGGTTAATTGAACACTTTAAATTGTCCCTAGGTGTGACTGTGAGTGTGAATGGTTGTTCGTCTATGTGTGCCCTGCGACTGGCTGGCAACCAGTTCAAGGGAGTACCCCGCCTTCTGCCCAAAGACAGTTGGGACAGGCTCCAGCATGCCAGCAACCCTCATCTACACATTTGTGTTCGACCTTAGAGGTTATTATGTATTTATGTGGTTTTACAGTAGTTGATCTGAATCCACTGAAGCTAACAAACATGACAGATGTATCTTGACTCACCACTTGACTTTAAAACCACCAAGCTGATGTCATTGACAAGCATTGCTTACCCTGGATTGGTTACAATAATTCTAAGCTCTAAATAAGACCTTTTAGTAAGACAAAGTGGAGTTTTTCCAAGTGACGTGTGTTTTGCGCCATTCAGAGGTGTGTTTAAAATGTTGTCATTGAGCTTTTGGCTTTGCGTCATTTCATGAGAGGCATTCACACATGCTGGTGTTAGCTATCCCCACTGGAACAATAACTGTCAGTTTAAACATTAATTTGGACCAAATACACCCACTACACTTTGAATATGCGCACAGGCCAAAATGGATCACACAGTGTTTCTTTTACTGTAATCTTCGATTCTGTCCAGTGTTGTTGTGATCGCAGGATATTTCAGAATGTTTTCGTATTTAGTAAGTTCTCTTTCATCCCTCTCTCTGGTTAGCCCTGCTCCCCAGCTCCAATATTATGTCGTCCATATGCTACATATGTTTCTGGGATTGCAGCCAGAGGTGAGGAAGAGAATTATATTCACATTGTTGGTGCCAAGAAACACACCAATGTGTTGCTTTAGATACAGACTCATGTCAAGGAAAAAAACAAGTGTTTAGCTATGTTGTAATGGTATTCCCCATGCATATTGCTCAATAAATGACACAATGCATATGACATAAAATTACCATTGCTGGGTATATTCCTAAGAGTCAGGTTTATATTCATAAAGGTCCAAAATATTTTTGTAGTGTGGCTGTATGTACACTGTGAAGGCAAGTGAGGGTTTCTATATCTATATATATATATATATATATATATATATCAGTGTGTGTTGCTATTCCAGCATAAACTTCCCAAGGCTTTCAGAAGCAACTTTTGCAGGCCCTGATCAAGAGAGTATCTGTGTGATACTTGAGATTTTTGTATCGATCGATACCAATAAATACTGGTGCCAGTACCGCCGATACCGATATCAAGTAGATTTAGGTTAATAAAATATTATGGTATTTTAATTCGTTTTTCTTATTAAATAACATGTTTGTTTTTTGCAAAGTAATCTTTCTTGTTGGGTTCTTCAATATGCCATAAACCTCAACAGAAACATAACCTAGACTTTTGTTACAATGTAGTAATAATCTTCATAATCTAAGTCCCTGTCGCTCTTCTGCACTCAAAGAAACATCAACAACCAAAGTTCCTCTAGTCTAGATACATAATATGATACTGACATGTTTTGCGAGTAATTAGAAAAGCTCAAATGAAGCATAATGTGACTCTTAATGTAAAATGTCATTCACTGTAAAAAACAAAAAAACTATTATTTGTTAACGCCAGTGCCACCTACCGCTAACATTGGCAGGTCAGCGCATGCGCATGCACTAGAAAAGGATTGCTCGAGGGATCCATGAGAAATAAATACATAAATGCAAAGGATTGATATCGATACTATAGCATCTATTCTATCGATACTTGGATCGATCTGCACAGCCCGAGTCATGTTACTATTCCCCAAACACGCCCTCCTCTGGCATGATGGGAGTGTTTTAGTTACAATGAGGTATAGTGATAAAACTAGTGTTTATCCGTCAACTTTCCGCCCAAGTGAATTCACGTTCACTTTGATGAAAAGGACATGATATACATGCACAAAATGGACTGTTTGGATGATATTACCATTGCCTATGAAGTGCCAGGAGTGCTTTTTTCAACTTGGTGACGCTGGTACCTGAAATTCTTTCCTCACTTACATTGGTAAGTGCTTGCGAATGTGATCATACAAAAGTTTTACAAGTTTGTACAATCTGAATTTCTTTCCCCTTTATGTGTGGTCAAAATGCCATCTAAGTTAGCAGTTTCACATAAGTCTTGCTGTGTTGTTTTGGTATGTTAGCAACTTAGTATCTGCTGATTCGTCCGGCGCCACCATCATTTATGACGTAAAAAGTATTGTTTATGCTACAACTGTTGGTCAGCTATTAATTTCAACTGTGTAATATATATTAAAACGTAACTGCACAAACAACGAAACTGAATATTTAACCCACATTTTGCGTGTGGTGGGAGGCTAGCTTCACATAGGTTAGCATCTGCTGGTTCAGCTGCCGTGCGCAAAGTGCCCAATTACGTCTTTGAGCGTGGAGCGCTACACAACTAACTGATTCAGTAATTGGACACGCTTGGATAAGTTTCTCCCCATTCTTGTACATGTAACATTTACATCGATCTCTGTGTGTCCCACAGCTGTACCACGGCTGATCTGAGTAACATAGTGGAGCATGTAAACGGCAGATCAGAATAGATCATGCCATATGCACACATATGAACTCCTCACAGGAAGGCCGTAGCTAAGATTTAAACCGCAAACTTCAGAACAGTTAGGTTGACGTGCTAACCTCTAGGTCCTCCTTGTTTATTCATGCATGTCATCAATTTGAAAAGAAACTAATTGGCTGGCTTAGTGTGCAGTCTAAATTAAGGTTAGTAATGATTTCAGTGGGGAAAGTTTGTTACACAGTTTTAGTTGCTCATTTCATCATTATTAACCACCCATTTTGTTTCCCACTTAACTGTATGTCTGGAACGCCCCTGGTCTGAAACCTCTGAGTTTCTTAGAGATAATACAGTATAATTCACCTCAAACTCAGCATAGTTTTACACCTATTATGACCACAAGCCACAATTACAGTGCTATATTTTAGTCCTGTTGACACTGCTGACAAAGAAAAAGTATAAATCCTTTTCATTGCAACAACAATGATAGCATTGTTTTTAAGCCAAAATAATGAAAAATAGCATTCACTTTGTGTTTTTTTGTTTGTTTTTAAGCCAATATGAGTGTTACTATCTGTGTGTCCTCGCACACAATTCTTGGTTTAGGATTTGCTCATTATCATCATGTGTGGTAAGACTTTCAATTGCAGGACTTAATTTTAAGCCAAATATTGCTAAATTTAATTTTTTCTAAAATTGCTAACATGTTGGGTGATCCATCACATGGATAGCAATGACAAATGTTCTGCACCTAATACCGCAGTGACAATTCTAAAATGTATGCATATGTCGGTGTTTAATGCTGTGTGCTGTCCTATATGATATACTATACTGTCAACAATTGGTTCATTCCACTGTCTGTTAGCACAGGTTTTCCCCGCCTCAGGAATGCGACTAAATTGGTCGGTTGACCAGATTCACTCTCCGGCGAAGCCACGAGTGAGTCTGGATTTCCAGTATGGGGACTGTGGTAGTGGTCCCTCTTTTTAAGGAGGGGGATCGGAGGATGTGCTCCAACTACACACTCCTTAGCATCCTTGGTAAGGTCATGGGTGCTAGAGAGGAAGATTCAGGAGGAGCAGTGTGGTTTTCGTTCAGGCCGTGGAACAATGTACCAGCTCTACACCATTGGCAAGGTCCTCAAGGGTGCATGGGAGTTTGCCCAACCAGTCTACATGGGCGTTGTGGACTTGGACAAGGTGTTCAAGTCCTGTGGGGGGTGCTTCAGGAGTATGGTGTACTAAACCCCCCTGATACGGGTTGTTTGGTTACTGCACGGCCGGTGTCAGAGTTTGGTTGCTATTGCCGGCAGTCAGTCTAATTAATTTCTAGTGAGGGTTGGACTCTGCCAAGGTTGCCCTTTCTCACCAATTCTGTTCATAACCTTTATAGACAGGATTTCTCTACGTAGCCGAGGCATTAAGGGGCTCCGGGTTGATGGCCTCAGCATTGCATCTCTGCTTTTTGCATATGATGTGTTTCTTCATGCCGCGATCTCCAACTCTCACTGGAGCAGTTTGCAGCTGAGTGTGAAGCGGTTGGTCTGAATATCAGCACTATAAATCCGAGACCATGGTCCTCGGTCAAAGGGTGGCGTGCCCTCTCCGGGTCAGGGATGAGATCCTGCCCCAAGTGGAGGAGTTCAAGTATCTTGGGAAGTTGTTCACAAGTGAGTGCAGGATGGAGCGAGAGATCGACAGGTGCACTGTCTGCTGAGATACGGACTCTGTATCGGTCTGTTGTGGTGATGAAGGAGCTGAGTCGAAAGGCGAAGCTCTCAATTTGCCGATCAATCTACGTTCCTACCATCACTTATGGCCACGAGCTGTGGGTTGTGACAGAAGGAACACGATCCCAGATACAATTGGCCGAAATGAGTCTGGGCAAGAAATAGGGCAAGGAGCTCAGTCATCAGGGAGGGACTTGGAGTCCAGCTATTGCTCCTCCACGTTGAGAGGAGCCAGCTGAGGTGGCTTGGGCCATTGGAGAGGTGTTCCGGGCATGTCCCACTGGCGGGATGCCCTGGGGACGACCCAGGACACGCTGGAGAGTCTGGCCTGGGAACACCTTGGGATCTCGATGGAGGAGCTGGACAAAGTGGCTGGGAAGAAGGAAGTCTGGGCTTCCCTGCTAAAGCTGCTGTCCCCGCGACCCGACCCCGGATATCGCTGCAGATAATGGATGTGGCTGGATGGATGAACAATGTGTGTGTGTGACACTGAAGCTTCTAATTCAAAATACTGATGGTGTTAACAGGCCTCTGCAATGGAAAACTGGTTATACATGTCTCATATCCTTTCATAATCAGTTATTCTTCATATTTTGTGTACACAAGCAAGAGAATTAATGTGCTCTAACATAGTGCTGTATAGTATAAGGGGCTGCAGATTGATAATTCATCACATTTATTTGCTTTGTCAACGTATTTCTGTTGCTATGATTTCATTGTACTGCGTTGCTTATAATGTCAGCACTATTAGAAAAAAATGTAAGTCTCTGGCATGAACATCTAAATTGCAACATGTCTTCTTTGTCCAGACTTCTGTATGCATGAATGAGCAAAAGCAAAGCTCTACTTTTCTTTTAGAAGCACTTATTATGATACAATGCTTAAAACTACAATCACACTATATCGTTGAATTTAAACTTTTTTTCATGATATCTTAATCCAGCTCTATTACGTAATTGCTGTATTGTTGTCTGAATGTATATTTTTAAGGTAACAATAAATGAAAGGCAAAAAAAATACAGTGGATAAATTATATAGAAAATTAATCAAACACACAAAAGTTTGTCAATTGTCACCCATTATATATATATTTTTTTAAATAGCTCATTGTGAGCTTTGGTTGTAGAGACAAAAGAGGGTGCTAAGTGGGTGATTTTGTTTCAGGCCAACAACACGCATGAAACCAGGGGCAACCCCCAACTTTTCCCTCCTCCCAAGTTGACTGACAGCCAGTAGACATTATCAGTCAACCAACCAGACAGTAACAGTGAACAGTCCAAATCATTAGGGACGTAACGATATCCAAACATCACGATACGATATTATCCCGATATGAAGATCACGATACGATAATTATCACGATATTGTCCAATGTCTACGACCAGCGTAAACACATTACTTCCTTAAATGTGTATCGATGCGATTGCAGTTGTGTTTTCCTCTCATGTTATATCGGAACATCCTGGATAAGACCCCAAATGTGCTAGCATGAAAAATTGTGCCTCGTAGTATCTGGATTTGATCATGTAAACATGTCAATCACGTACAACTGCGGCAACTCAAGTTAAGACTGTGTAGTTTGAAATGACTTGAGCTTGAAAGGCATTTTAGACTGTACTGTTGTTGTTGTTTTTAATCCCACAACAAAAATTTGTGTTTGTTTTTTTGTTTTTTGTTTTTAATCCAGAACAAAAATAAAGTGTCTAGAATGTAATAAAGTGAATATGTCCCTGTAAAACAGCCTAATTTCTCACCAAATCAAGCTAGCAATAGCAATGCCACACACCAAGTAAAGTGAAACAGCCAGTTAATCGAAGCACATCCACAAAGCCAATCTTTCCTTTTGCACCATTCTTTGTGAAAAGTCTGAATAATTCTTTGTCCCTTACTTTGCTGAAGATCCGGTAGCTAAGGCGTTGGTCTCCCATCCTTCAAAAGAAAGGCGTGAAAATAGTTTTATATTCTCCAGAGTGCCGTCATCTTACCGCTTTGCTGTGCACTAAGTATGTTTTGAATTCACGAATGCACTGTGCGAACGTACGTTCGCGTAGGAATAATACAGCGACGTAAAAAGGCTGCGTAGCGATCTGCCTATTTGCGTAAAGGACTTTTCTACTGGGAATCTGACCACGCATGTGCAAACACATCGCTACGCAGACAGGGCTAAGAAAAGCACAGTAGCGGTGTGCCTTCAAGAGGATAATTTTGCAGCATTTTTGCCTGCAGGCCAGACAAAGTAATGAGTCATTTTTAATTGAGGTATGAAAATTACCAAATGTTGTCACTTTTAAACCTATAGGTAGTGTAGGCTTTCTGAAATGATAGAAATAATTAAAACAAATAGAAAAAGCCAAACGGTTTCAATTTTCATTTCAGCTTGGCCTTGCCTGTCCTGACTGCACGTCAATGCGAATGTGCACATTTTATGATCCAGTCGGGCAGATGGAAAAGATGGGATACTGACAGCGCTCTCTGGTCTGGCAGTGGGTCTTGCGTTGCCTAGAACGACGTCACAGACAGTCAAAACCAATGAGTATGTTTGGAGCTGTTCATATGATATGAAACTATGAATGTGGTTTCAATCCGTCTCGCAAAAATGAGATTTCATGTGCTTTGTGGCTGTTCAGACTACAAAAGAGACATCCAGTTTCACTCTGGATGGGTTAAAAATTACATTTTGGCTGGCAGTCTGAATAAGGCCAAAGAATTTGAGTGTTTGCAAGACCCTTTTGACCCAGGCGCTTCCTCGCTGTTTACAGCATGTGGCTAACATGATGTACAATTTGAAGTGCGTTCAAAAACACATGAAAGACAAAGAACAAAGAGCTAAAATTTACTTATCCAACCACACACACATTAACACTCTCTCAACAGGTGTATCCATCCTCCCATGAGACACACTAAGGCCAAAATAACCAGAGTAAATGGCTGCAAAGCCAATAAAACAGAACAGCCTCTGTCGCTGTTATTTCACTGCCTTTTCTTGACGAAATCCATTATTCTCTAACAAGGTTCGCAGAGCAAATCTGGGAAAAGAATTGGTAGTTTGTGTGACTGTGTTTTAAATCTATTGCATTCACTTAAATACAACTCCGTTAACAGCTGAGACACACAGTATTGCACTAATAGATATAATAATATTATGGACAAATGTCATGGGACTGTTACGGTGTGGTCACGGAGCGGCGTGGTGTCTGTCGGCGTGTGAAGTGGAGGACCCAAAATGCAGGGAGGCAGGAGAAACACAGCAGGAGTGCGGGCGAGACTGGCGTGCTTTATTTTACAGAAAACACTAACCAGGGTACTGGTTAATGCTAACTAAACAACAAACTGAAATGATACAAAAATCAAAATGACAGACAGAACTCCGGCGGTGACCGTGACAAGCGGCAATGATCCCACGCCGACTGATCACCACCCGGGAACTAAATACACCCACACTAATTGGGTAACTAGCCACACCTGGGGCCAGGCACAAGTGGCTGAGGGCCCGGATTGGTCAACCCGCGGAAGGGCTGGAACCCACTCAGGACCAATCGGGACCCTCAACCAAAACCAGATCTTCCCAGACATGACAGGGACACTTAGTCACACCTACAGAAAGTGAAAATAGAACAAAATATAGACTTCTCCTCCTCTTTCCAGAATTTAGTGTAACTGTAGAATGTGTCTGTGGAATTTTTTTCTCCGTTCATCTTGTAGATGATTTGTAAGTTCAGGTGTCAGTGATATTGGAAAAGAGGGCCTGTCTCACAATCTGTTCTATGTACAGTAATCAATTTGATGGGTCTCAAGTAAGGTCTTTCATGTTCTCCCATGTCAAAACAAAATCACCCTAGAATGCCTTTCGAGACCTTGCTTTGTATACTGGTACGGAAAACTTACAAACTGCACCCAAAATAAATAAATGAGAATTGTCCAAAATGTCTTGTAAGATGAAGACCCCAGGAGGAACCAAGAGTTCAACCCCTGATTGATTAATTAACTGATTGGGTTGTGTCAATACTTTGGACCTTATAGGGTGGCCCAGTCATGACAATGTCATCTGTCTCAGGGATTCTTGTTCTCATCACTAAAAATGGGTGTGACTGTTTAGTTAAGGATCTTTAGCCCCAGAACATTATTGTGCAAAGACCACTAATTGTGACCGTATCCATAGCTTTGTGTGGAGCCCCAAATGCAACAGGACGCTTCTATTTCAGCGTTGCCTACTTACATTTGTAGCTCTTCCTCTAATAGTGCAGTTTGACATGTCTCTGCAGTGCAGGCCACCCAGGAAGACCTCTCTTAAGTGTCCACAGTGATAGCGTTTAACAGATGGTGAGGCTTCAAATTCTGAAGTGATTCTCAAGTTTTGTACATTTTCCTTGGCAATGCCGTATTTTCACTTCCTGATGTTGTCATTTTCTTTGCACTTCTACTTAGCACTTTTTTTCAGCACTTATAACTGTAGAGTACTTGATTGTGGGCTTCTTGTGCTTCAAAAGGGAGATATTATACTCTCACTAAAGCTTCCTCTTTTACTGAGTCTAATAAAAATCAGCCATGGATAATCCCCCTACCATTAACAAAAAGCTCCTGCTAACCTCCCCAGTTGTTCAATGGCAATTCAATAATGTCTCCCGGTTAGCTTAGTTGTAAAACAAATGTTTGTTTTTTTCTCTTTGCCTTTTCACTGCATCTAACAACACAACACATTCATCTGAAAACAACAAACCCTGAAAGACCATGTTGCAACATAGCAAGGTTTCATCAAGAATACACAAAATATGCTGTCAGTGTATCATTATTTGAGAAAGTCACAACATATGATTACTGACACAGGCGAAGATGTCACTTTTATCCAAATAATGCACACTAGCATGCAATACAGCGTTGCATAGGTAAAGCACTACACACAAACCCTAGCATCTTAGAGCCCAACACATGGAGCCAATTGGGAAACACGGAAGAGGTCAAGCAGGAGACAATGAAGCCATTCAAATCCACTTGTATACTCAGAAAAGTAAAGCGGTTTTCCATGCAGCTCAGATGATATGGAAAATAGAATGGCATTCTGTAGCGTCATCTATTCGTTAGTTGGCAAAGCACTTCCTTGTTCATGGAAGATGACGGATGACGTTATGAACAGATGGATGGTGTTTTTTTCTGGTGGACAGACTGTTCCATTAACGCCATAGTGACTCAGTCAGCAAAAATAAATTCATCTAGCTTCTAGATTCTCAACAAAATTCCATGAGTTCTTTTCTATTGCACAGCCATCATTGTCAAGCTTGTGTCTCAGATAAATGTAATTTCATTCGGCAGTGGATTGCCCATAACCGTCACCAACCAAATTGAATTTTTTACAACAGAATTTCAATGAATAGCAGTTATTATTGTGATGAACTATTTAACTCTGAACTTAGTCTCAATAATGGCCTTTCTCTAATTCATGTCAATGCTCAAAGTTTACATGCAAACTTTGCTTAGCTATCTCTGAAACATGGCAAACTGATAATTTAGTTAACAACTTCTTAATGGATTAGAAGTCATGTCAACCGTAAACGTCAATTGGGCAGTGGAGTCTCAATTTTTGTATCCATCCATCCATCCATTTTCTGTACCGCTTGTCCTCACAAGGGTCGCGGGGGTTGCTGGAGCCTATCCCAGCTGACTTCGGGCAGTAGGCGGGGTACACCCTGAACTGGTTGCCAGCCAATCACAGGGCACACAGAGACGAACAACCATACTCACAATCACACCTATGGACAATTTGGAGTGTCCAATTCACCTGCCATGCATGTTTTTGGAATGTGGGAGGAAACCGGAGTACCCGGAGAAAACCCACGCAAGCACGGGGAGAACATGCAAACTCCACCCAGGAAGGCCGAAGCCCGGACTTGATCTCACAACCTTTGCACTGGGAGGCGGACGTGCTAACTTGTCAGCCACCGTGCCGCCCTCAATTTTTGTATCAACATAAAAAAATAAATAAAACAACTACTCCCAAAAAAAAAAAACTCCTTGTGGATGAACTTGTAGAGATGTTGCTATTTTGTCATGAAAATATATTTGAAAATGCAACTATTGAGATCCGATGTCAACGATCAACACAAGTTTAAATCTCATGCATTTATTGAAAATCAGGATTTACTGTAATATGGAACAATTTAACTATTCAATTGTAGAGCTATTACGGTAATTTAGAAATAGAGAAATGTATTGTATGTTTGTGGAAGCTTTAATATTGATTAGCTCAAATATTAATCACGTCAACCAACATGGGAGTTAGATTTATTTATTTTCTTTTGGCTTTTTCCCTCGCGTAAAACAAAGTTTAATTGACCATATAGTGGCTAACATACCCGGCAATCAGCATTATAGTGGTGCCCTTGTAACTTATGCTAGTGATCAACCTCCCCCTTTCGGCATTAGTGAAAAATTAAAAGCAACCGTCAAGAAACAAGATACCTTCATAATAACAACTATAAATGAAAATTTAATTAAACTCAAAGCTGACCTTACAAATGAATCCTGGCAATCAGTGTATGATACAGACAAAAACAAATCAAGCATATAAAAGGAATTCAAAATGTAGATAAATTCTGCCCTCAGACTAAAAAAAAGGACCAAAACACATGTAGAACACGAAAAATGGAATAAAAAATGTTTGCAGGAAGAAAAATGTGCTATATGAGACTTCTGTTAAGAATTTACTATTTGTTACAATGGTACAATAATGTTCTTATGATATGCTTTTTGAACACAATTCTTTTATTTGTTTTACTTGTACAGGTACATTGAATTATGCCATGTAACTTTCAGATGATAAGCTACATATATATCGGAACTTTCTATGGGTAGCATTCAGATGTTTCATGGGCTATAATTTATTCACATATAACAAAAATGCCTCATTCATGAACATTTAGTTTAGGCTTTACATTCTAACTATGTGGTTCATCAGATATGTAATCAACTTATGCAAAAACTTAACCAAAAACTATCCGCAACACTGCAAATAGTTCATGATTGACCTCCTGCAGTGTGTGTGTCTCTCTCGCACCCTGCGGCAGGTCTCGAGTTGGACCACACATAAATATACTGTGAAGGCAGTCTACATGCATTGCGCAAAGAATGGCAGCTTTAACTAACATAATGTGATATACTCACAATAAGTGCAAACTTGTGTATGAAAACAATTCAACTGTCTCACAATGTCAGCAAGAATAACAAGCTGTCGAATAACTGCAAGACTGCTAAAGAGCTTCAAATTTACACAATACCTCACACTTACCAACACGTGCATCGGATTTTTAGCAAGTTCATTCATTTAATTGTCACTCTAATAATTTTTTCCATTACTTGGCACAGCTAATGCTGTGAAGAGGTAAATGCCAAATCCTTATATGGTATAGCCAAACAGGTGTTTCCAGCTTCTGTGAAAAACTAAATGTCAATGCAGGTTGAAGGTGTGTGGGACGACAGCCTATGTTATTACATGAGGTCATCAAGTTTTTCTTTATACTTTCACATCAAATGGGGACAGATCACAATATTTATTCTAAGTTGTTACATATACTAACTACTGAGATGTGAGATCCAAGCCAATAAAATGCTGTATATACAATGGATAAACATTGTAAAATGTACAGTATGTTTTTTTTTGTTTTTTTTTGATGAAGAGGGGGGCATAATACAACAGCTGACAAGGAAAGTGGCACACAAGGCCACACAACATTTGATATGTTTACATGATCGACTGACAGTGTTTCATTTCAAATAGTTTTATTTTAGTTTGTCTGTTTCTCAAATGTAATTCTTAATTTGACATCCAGCCAGACGACTGGGCATTCATTCTCCGTCAGCACAACTCCCCCACCTGACAATATAGTTTGACGATGGGTAAAAATCCATCCACAACCGCACCGTTTTGCAGCGTTTTGCAAACATTTTTGTTCCGATTTTCAGTTTAGTGATTTATTAGCATAACATTTGGTTAGTTTAGTTAGCATAGCTTATGGTAGTATAGAAATTTGTTTGATCGTAGTTTTCACTGCTGCTGTCAATCGCAGCCAGACAACGCCTAATGATCCTCCAGGAAACATCCCCTTAAAGCAAATATTAGTGAGGGTGGAGCAAGAGTCTGGTTGAAGTGTGAGTTACGCTTTAAGAGTACACGTGATAAAATAATGACGGAAAACAGACGGCATTTTTCGTTGGATGCAGTTGGATCGTTTAAGTTTGGCTTTCATTTCATGAACACGAACGAGGTGGACTCAAATGGACACTATTTTATTTGAAAACATCAAGCTTCTTTTTCCAGATTTCTGAATATTTAGGTTACAAACACAAATAAAAATTGCACGTTCTTTGTAGCAGCTCATTCATTTATAAATGCAAAACAGTTTAAAAGTTTTTGTGGCTCCCTTTTTTTTCTGTATAAGATGGTCCAAATGGCTCTTTGAGCATGTAAGGTTCCCGACCCCATTCTAGATAAATCTAAAGAATACAACTCCAGATCGCTTAATGGGGAAAAAAGTAACTCCTCAACAAAATATATAAATAAACACATTTATTGATTTATTAATTGATTGATTAATAGGTCAAATAATACATAAGTTAATTAACCCCAAAAAATTCTACTACCAACGTTTCATTTCTAATTTGTCACTTTTTTTTTGCTACAATAAAACGATTTTGGCTTTTTAAATAATAATAATAATAATAATAATTATTATTATTATTATTATTATTATTTTAGTTACTGATGGTAGTGGTTGGTACATTCGCTTGATTTGTTTGCAGGCATTGTCGGTTAATTTCCCACTCAGTGATGCTGTGAATGTGAGTGTGAACGTGCCCTGTGACTTACTAGCAACCAGTCCAGGATGTCCACCTTTCACCTGATGTCAGGCTCCAGCACCCTGAACACAATAAGATTCATTGAGAATGGGTGGATGGAAGGATATCATTATGATTATTTTTAGTTTTGTTTTACAAATTATACAATTCTTTCAGTGTGATTCAATATTACTTATCTACAAAATGTTCACACTTTTGGATTGTATCATCATCATCTCAAAATTTCAATTGAATTAATGTTCTGATTATAGTAGTAGTACATGAACTGTAGAAACAAAACAACCAAAGACTGGATTATACACAATAAAAAAAAAATGCTATAATGGTATTTGTAAGAAGTATTAAGTTTTGAAATTAAATAAATGCAGGTCACATGTCATAAATCTTTGCATCTTTGGTATTACATGATTGATTGAATACCGGTAATTTGCAGAATTGAGCCTCAAATTAGTGTCATGGTTACAATTCTTATGTGTGGAAATAAAATATATGGTGCTAGCAGCTTTATTTAAAATTTTAAGTATGGCAGCATAGCCACAATGTTTCACTTATGGATACTAAAAGAATAATCTACCACCATCCATCAGAAGGGTAAGACAGTTCCTAAAAAAAAATGTAAGAGGAAAAACTGTTTTCTCACAGACAGCTGGCTACACATAACATATAAACAGACTTGCCCACATAAATATCACACCATTATAAATAAGAGCACCATGTCGAGTACAGACCTCCACCAAGGGTAAACAACATTCAAGTAGATTATTTTATCCTATTTTAGCAGCTAAACTAATAATGCACCTATGAGAAGGAAATAGTACGCAGAATATATACAGTAGATGTTTGTAAGAGCTTCTATCAACACATTTGGTTTAACATTTGAACAGTCCTAATTGCAGTCTGTAATATTCCATCCACCATGTTCTGTGTTACTCTTTATACTCTTTTTTTTTTCCAGGCAGTTGTATTTGTCTATTCTCTCACTCTTGTAAACAGAGTACGGCGCTAACGAGATGCTATACAGTATTGCCAATCATTGGAGAGATCAGAGGTGCTGGTACACTTAGTAAGTCCATAGTATAGACTTTCCACTTCCCTGTCAGCACACCCATGTGGGTTGGATATGGGCTGGTGAATGGGTGCCATCTGGGCTGCCCAGCTGGGTCCCAGTTAATTTTGGCCATAGATTTCATGCTGGACCCATGTGGGCAAGCCCAGATGGGCAGGTGGACCTCATATGGGCCCTAGCTAAAATCACATTGGCTTAAAGGTGGGCCTCATATGGGCCCTAGCTAAAACCCACGTGGATATAGAATGGGCTGGTGAATGGGTCTCATCTGGGCTGCCCAGCGGGGTCACAGTTAAAAGTTGACTCTTAAAAAAAAAACAGGGTACGACGGAACCAAAGTCAGACACCCTAATTTCTGAGCTAAACACCCACATGACAAATCTGATGTTTTAAATACATTTTATGTAATATCAGCCTATCATCGATCAAATCCAAATTTTAACAGTCCAGTTTTTGGGGAAGTCTCTTCTGTAAGGGAAAATGACTTTCAGTGTCCAGTGGATCCTAATTTCATCTCTAATCTACAACTCTGTAAAATAACACCTAGTTTGGACACCATTTAACTCTGAAAATTTTAAAATTACACTTCAAGAGTTAAAATCTGCTGCCAAAAATGTCATCCTGAAATTTTAACTTACAGGTTGATTCAAAAAGAATACGCCAAAATCCTCACGCAATATTTCACAAATGGAAAAACAATAGAAAACTCTATCGTAGACACGTGTTGTACATACCTTCAAGTTTTTATTTCACATTTTACAAGTGGCCAATGTGGCTAAAACCGGCAGCATGGACAACATCAAGCCGATATGAAAATTCCTCCCAAACGTGACTTAGGATGTCATGGTCCATCATGTTTATTCTGCATCTGTTATTTGATGACTCATTTTGTTCAAGTTGGAGCACCGCCCCATTGACATCTCAGGTTTCAAGCTGATCTGAATAAAATCGTGCCTCAGTGCTGAATTGGTAGAAGAGGCGCTACAGACCTCGCTCTCTACTCTTGGCCTGCCAGATACCCGGACCTTACTGCATGTGACTTTTTCATGTTGTTGGGCGAGGAAGGGGGAAAGTTGATGTTCCAGCACTTCCAGCAAATATCGATGACATGAAAGAGCAAATAACAGCTGTTATCAACACTACGGTGGACTGCGACATCTTGAGGTATGGGAGGAAATCTCATATCGGCTTGATGTTGTCTGTGCAGTGGTGGCCACATTGAGCACTTGTAAAACATGATTGTATGTACACCATGTTTGTCCAAGGTAGAGTATTCTATTGTTTTTCATTTTTGAAATATCGTGTAATGATTTAGGTGCATTCTTTATGAATCACCCTGTACTTTTAACCAATTTTTGCTGTGCAGATGGGCTCAAGTTGGGCCTCATATGGGTCCCAGCTAAAACACACTTCGGCAACCCAACGATCTCCCATCTGGGGCCCACTCGGCTGATTATGGTGTTCCTGATTGTACCCATAAGCACTCCTTTCACACTCATGCCACACAGTTATTTTCTTACACGCTTTAATAACAAGGAGACCAATAATTGCGATTAATTACCATTTTATTATATTGAACGCCAACGTACAACAAATGGTTAGTGTTCCATCACTGTCAAACAGAATTATTCATTTTCAAATTCAAATGAACCTGGAGCCTGAAGTACTTGTTGAGGTGGCAAATTGTTGTCAGTTGGCGGACTTCCTTTAATTGGCTCAAAGGGGGAGGAGTTTTCCCATATATTTTCAGAATGCTGTGCAGCACTTTCTTTTAGATTTAAATATTAATCTTGTGCTATCAAACTCCCAAAAATGTATAGATACGTTGTATTTTAAATGTACCCAAAGACATATTTATACGTTTTTGTGTGTGCTTTTTTAATGCTAGGATATACAGAAGGCTTTGATGCAGACTCTGAACTGCAGAGAACGGTTTAAGAAATGGTAGTTATTACAAAAACGGCCAGCAGGTAGCAGCAAAAGCGATCAACCAGTTGAAAAAAGCTCATTTACCTACAGTTCTAAACAGATTTGTGAATAATGGTGAAACTTAGCTATATTCTAATGCTAATTGCTGCAAAACGGAATAGAAATATACATTTTTTCTTGATAAAAGAAGAGACTTTTGGTAGGTGTTGGTCCAGTTTGAAAAACCAAAAGTTAAATGTTTACTTAAATCCATCTTTTTTTCCCCTTTTAAATCTTGGCAGTTGGCTAAAGTAAAAAGTAAAGCCTTTCTTTTTGCATTGGCACTTTCCTTCATTACATCTTGACTGGATTACTGTAATGCACTTTATTTTGGAGTCAGCCAGCCTTACCTCAAGCATCTCCAGTTGGTCCAGTAGACCAGACTGAAGGTTCCGATTGCTGGTCCCGCACTTTGGAATGACTTCCGGTGAAACGTTAGGCCCTGTCTATTTTTAAAACTCCTCTTAAAACATGTTTATATTGTTTGGCTTTGAGACCAGGCATTGCTGAAGTGTTTTATGTTATTAATTTATTGTTTTAACTATACTAGTTTTTATGTCTGATTTTTTTCATTTTATTTCATGTAGCTATACTGCACGTTTATCAATAGTTTAGTTGAGCTCATTAAGGGGGTGAGATATAAAGAAATACATCCTTTATGTATTGATTCTGAAGTTTCATTTCTGGACGAAAGTTCGTTTTTTTTTTTTTTTTTTTTCTTTAAGAGCTCAGTATTGTTCATTCGGAAATGTCATCATCATTGCTCTTTTTTTTTTTTTTTTTTTTAATATATATATATATATATATATATATATATACATATATATATATATATATATTTTTTTTTTTTTTTTGTGTGTGGGTGAGTATGTGTATGTGCGTGCGTGCGTGCGTGCGTGTGTGTATTTGTTAGCTCACCAGAAAACCTATTAGAAAAAAAATCTCATACCGTTCACCTAAATCGAACACCAGGAGACCCGAGGGGACCGAAGAAAACCAAGGAAGGTGAAATCCAGCACCGACCAGACACCCCCCACCAGAACTCCTCCCCAGCCCAAGAAACATCCAGACCCCAACAAATCCAAAAAACATAAAATCAGGGAGGCCTCAAGAGACCAAAGGAGAGACCGAGAAAAGGAAGGAAGGATAGACGAAGCCGCGTGAGATCCGCAGACACCAGCCTCCACCGATTCAATAACCTGAGGAGGAAACAGATTGTGTCTGAGTTTCGGTAGACGCTGGTGTGGTGGATCTGGCATGCATGAAAATCTCCACCAAAGAGGGGAGCCGTCGACCCCCGCCGGAACAGAGCAAGCGCAACACCTCAGGGCCCCCCAGGCCGCGGCAGCGCCAAAGGACGACCCCCGGGCCCCGCCAGGGCCACCGGCCGGAGAGCAAACCCAGGAGCAGGAGCGCCCCCCGCCCCAACACGGCCCGCGCCCCCGGCCCAACGCAGCAGGACGGGGCACTGCAGGCCCACCAGGCACCCCACCGGCCCCCAACCCCCGCCCCCCCACGACCCCCCGCCCCCCATCCACCCCCGCCACCCACCCCAACCCAGCCCCAGCCGCCCCCAATCCCCCAGACACCCCCCACCCCCAGCACCCCCCCACCCCGCAACCCCCACCACCGCCCCCCCCAACAAAGCCGCCCCCCCCCCCCCGACCCCACCCCGACCAACCGGCAGCCCCCCAACCCCCGACCCCCAGCCCCCGGGGACCACCCGCACCCAGGCACCGGCGCCGAAGAGGGGCCGGACAGCGGAGCGGAGAGGGCAGCCGCGCCCACCCCACCCCCCGCCGTGTGGAAGGACGGAACACCGGGGGCAGAAGGGGGAGATGGGGGCACCGGAGGGCGGCCGACACCCCCGAACCCCAGGCCCAGCGGGGGAAGGCCCCGGTCGTCACCCCAGCGTTCTTTGTGAAAATTAACCCCTGTTACTGAGTCCGCCAGCTCGCGGACTGGCGAACTCTACCCCTAAACCGTGAATGTGACCCCACCCAGTGTATATACAAGTGTGTGTGTGTGGTGCATTAAAATTAGGAGCAGGTGAACCGGAGCCGATGGAAATGATATTCCCACGCTCCGATCCACCCGCCACCCAAGCATGTTGCTGAGTGTATGTGGTGCATTAAAAAAAAATAGATAGGGCGGGGGGGGGGGGGGTGGGTGGTGGCGACACGGACAGGGGACCGCAGCACTGCTCTATACTGCGGCCCCCAACCGATGGCACCCCCACAAGCCCCCCCCCCACCCACAAGTTGTGTGGTGTATTAAAATTGGAGGGGAGTTGTAGGGTGAAGACGGTGTTTCCACCCTACCCCACCCCCCAAAGTGTGTTATGTGCCCTATATGTCTATAAAAGTGTATTGTGCAAACCTAGTGTAGTGAGTTAAGAGGTGTGACCAGCGGGGCCCCCCCCAACCGGGCGGGGGCAGGAGGCGCACCGGCCCACCAAGCCCCCACCCACCCCACCAGGACCCCGGCGGGCATATGGGACCCGTCCGGCGGGGCGATAGGGCTCGCCCCCCGGATACTGGGTCCCGCCCGAGGTGTCAGGACGCCCACCGGAGCGGGGCGGGCACGACACCAAACCCCAGCCACCCCCGCCGGCCCCCATAGCACCGAGACCCGGGCCATGGATGGAGCCCCCGGCCCAGGGGAGGGGAAGGAAGGCGTACCGGGGAAGGGGAAGGGAGGAGGGAAGGGGACGACAAGAAGGGCAGGGGGCAGCGGCAGGGACGCAAGGAGAGGGGGAGAGGAGGAGGAAGGGCGACGAGGGAGAGGGGACAGGGAGGCGGAGGACGGGCGGGGAGAGGCGAGGAGGGAGAGGCAGCAAGGGGGAGGAAGGGGGAGGGGAGAGGGAACCACCGGGCACCCCGGCGGCCCACAGGCCCCGAACCGCGTCGCCGGGCCCAGAGCGACGGACCGCGCCGGAACGGCGCCGCCCCCGACACCAGGGAAAGCCCCGCAACGCAGCACCCCCCAAGAGACCCAGGGAACGGCCAAGACGCAGCCGCCACCCAGCAGCCAACAGAGGGGCAGACCCGCCCACTCCCCGCCAGGGGGGACAGCACCCACAGAATTAACCCACTGGCATGCCGTGAATCCGAATATCAACCCCTGGTGCCCATCGGAGGTGAATCCGCTCGATCCCGCTGGCAGCAGCCGGGTTCCTGACTATAGAAACACAACCATTAGTTACAAATTGCCTAATACAGAAACATCAATGCAAGTTATAACGCTGCTGTGGCTCTCGCTAACAGGCAGAATTAAAATCCAAGTTTAGGTTAAAAAATTCTATATACGTAGACCATGTTTCTTTAAATTTTGACATTTGGTTTTTATTTGAGGCAGATATTTTTTCCATTAAAATATGATTTATGAGGAGGTTAGACCATTGGTCGATATTCAAAGTTTGTTTATTTTTCCAGTTAACAAGAATTGTTTTTTTTGCGATAGTAAGGGCTACAAGTATAGATTGAAATTGTTTATGTGGTAAGTCAATTGTTGTTAAGTCACCTAGCAAACACAAGTTTGGAGAGAACGGTATCCTACAGTCCAAGACAGCGGAAAGTTTTTCTAAGACTTTAGTCCAGAAACACATAACCGGAGTACATAACCATAAAGCATGAAAATAAGTGTCTGTAGTGTTTTGTAAACACTGGAGACAAATGTCGGAGTCTGAGAGTCCCATTTTCTTCATCATATATTGAGTAATGTATGTTCTGTGAATAATAAGTTGTAAATTTGTGTGTTTTGTCATTTTAAAAACATTTTCACAAACTTGAATCCAAAAGACAGATTCCGGAGCTATAGACAAGTCTGTTTCCCATTTTGAGATGGGTAAAGACGTTTTATCAGTATATGAAAGTAACTTATATATTTTTGAGAGTTTTTTTGTTGTTGTCGGAGAAAGCTTGGTAATATCTTTAGCTAAAACAGGCGGTTGGAGCGTACCCTGGAGTGTTGGAATTTGTTTCTTTATCATACTTTTAACTTGCAAATAATGTAAAAAGTTTCCGTTTTTTATTTTATATTTTTGGAGCAAGGATGTATATGATATAAAGTTCGTTTTGATACAGACTCCACCCTTTCCTTGAAAGTGTGATGAATGGTGAAAAATGATGTTGTGTACATCCAGCTGGGTTCATGTTTCACCATCGGCATAAACACCCTTTTTAGGAACTAAAACAAAAAGCGTTGATTTACAGCATCAAATCATTTTGGTCCTCAGCAACAATCCACAACAAAACACACCTATTGACATCAGAATCTGAGTCAGCAATGAAGTCCACGGAGAAACTCTGCAGTGAGAAGCATCTCGGCATGCTTTGACATCAGCTAATATCAATCATGCTGATCCCCAAAAAATTGTATGTAGGTCTAAGAATTGGACATATGCTAGGGCGCAAATGAACAAAAAGCTGTACATAAAACCAAAGTTAAAGGCACCCATGCACAAGCAGCAATGTCAGTGGTTGTTGTTCTATCTGATTCTTTCAAGCTGTATTGTGCAACAATATTCTCCTGTGTGCCTCTGTGCTGACGATTATGAGTTTCACCTGTGTGTAGTTTGCTCTATTAGCTCCGTGCTGTATATTTTGTGTCTTCGCCAAGCCCTTTGGTTCTTGTTATACTGAAAAGTATTGCACTGATCACTATTAGTTTTTAAATCATTTCAAAAACATCAGACACTCATAAAGTGTGTATGTTGACTCTGCAGAAAATGAGCAGAGGTTTATTTTACATGTGAAAAAATAATCCTGTAAGTGGTGTGCAATGGATGCAAGTTAAAGCCAACACATGCTTCAAATCAATGTCATTACTTATAATTTGCATGTGAGGAAACACTCCAAATGAGACTATAACAGCTTCATTAAAATCATTTTGGTGGTTGAGTGCAACCACAATCCATCATTTAAGGATATCGGAGTTACAAGTAAGTAGGCCACTCTGACACATACATTGTAGCAATAAATTCTCTGTATTCATGTACAGTAAGTGAGAGATCATTTCATAAGAAACAGCCGGTCAACAATGCATGGCAACTGATTGTGTGTGTGCGTGCGTGCGTGCACAGGCACGAAAGTGTTAGTCTGTAAAAAGTAAAAAATCAAATTCTGAAATGACAAGAGTCGTTAAAGGAAGCATATGATGTAACGTTGACTTCTTAATTGCTTTTATAATATACATGGTAGAGTCTTTGGAGTGCCTGCCTGTGAAATTAAACAAACAAACCTTTTGTTATTTGCCTGTTGTTGACAATGTGTGTGAGCAAGCTGTTCTGAATTTTGTCAAATTAATAAGTTGAGCAATATGTTGGGGTTTTACAAGGTAAGAACTTAAATGCAGGGAAGCACTGAGCAGGCAGTCAGGCAAGATTTCTCACAATAATGCAAACAAGGAGTAATATGAAAAACTGAATTGACTAAAAATCCAAAAATGAGATTCAAGGTAGCAAACCAAAACTGGGCATAACTACCATCGCGCAAGACAAGACAGGAATGTATCTGTTCAACCATCTAAATGATCTATATTCGAGGGGCGTGGCTTAAACTGGAAGTGGGCGTGGCCTAAACGGGAGTGTGCATGGTTGGATCGGAATTAAGTGCAGCCTGCAGCTTTGGTTAGTGCCATGCAATTAAAACATAGAAAGCTAAAAACACTTGTGTAAGATGATGTGTTGAAGTCTAGTGACAATTGCAGCTCTCTCGTCTGACATCAGAACTATCTTTTCCGAACCGGCTGAGCATTCAACTTTAGTTTCCTATGTACCTCTGAAAAATCAGTTGGTAAAAAGATGACAGTGTATTTTATCACCTACTAATTAGCTTGTAGCTACTCAGGGTGGTGCTGGCAGCTTGTTCATCAGCCATAGTAACATTATGACAGCCAAGCTCACTCTTGCCACTGCAGCCAAACATGTGGTCACTGTAAGATATATCACTGGCCAGCGTCCAGTCACTGCGTAGGCCTGCTCAACATCCACAGCTGTTGCCAGTTTCTTTTGCTTGCTCCTCAGGTGGAACAAGCCAGTGTGCTCCTGTCCCAGGCATGACTCACAGCAGTAATGGGAACTGAAGCGATGATCATCATGTGGCCTGCATGGCACAGTGAACACAATCTGACACGTTTGGCTACATGTACACATCCACAAGCTTAGTAGGTGGTGTATTACAATGATTACAGTTTTCATAGTTTTAGTGTGCATAATATCGTTTGACTCAGTTTCACTATCCGGTTTGTCCATTATTAGTGGAAGATCTGCACATAAACGTGTCACTGTGAATTATTTCTGAACAAAATCACACCTTACAATGAACACTTATCATGCAATATTTTGATATTTTGTGTGTGTGTGGGTGTGTGTGTGTGTGTGTGTGTAAAAAATATTATTAAACATAAGAATTGTTTGTCCACACAGAGTAGAAGTGCTAAACTTGCAACAAGGAATAACAACACCCTGGAGACTCACGTCATAGAAATATTTGAAGTAAACCTTCAAGTCCTCAAGGCTTCACATGTGCACATTTGACACTCATCACAATAGCAAAGATAGGTAACAAATGTGAAGAAAATCACACAGAGTAATTCGCCTCCAATCATACTTCTACTTCATACACTCAGTGTGGGTGGGATTGCTGTTGGCACACAGATTCTCTGTCAAACAAAGCAAAACTGTGTATGTTGCAGTTTGATCAATTCATGCTGTTGATTGAGTGGCCCGCCTGAAGGAAGTCAATCTGGGACAACAACCCAAATGTATGCAGCTCAAGCACTTTTGGATAGAATTAATCAATTATTGCAATCGTCTTAAAGGAGGTAAAAGTTGTTTGGGTCATTTGTTAAATAATATACACAGTATAAATGTTGTTGTTAGCATTGCTATGGTGCCTTACTAGGTTTTTTTCTTCATACAGTCTCCACTTTGAATTTTGGTGTTGCTGTCAATTAGGTTTGAAGGCATCATCAACAAGTGCTACAGATATAGTGTGACTGTGCAAGGGAGGGGCGCCACATTAAAACTGAGCCAAACAAATGCCAACTTGCTATATATAAACACAATATTACTACTTTTTGGTACTTGAAATGCTTAGAAATATGTATTTATACTGTATGTATAATTTACCATTTTCTGAAGACTGGATGATATATAAAAATCAATATAGACAGATTTATAGAAGTACTGGAGTAAGCGAGCGCTTGGTGATGTGATGAGCGTAGGACTTCCATACTATATGTAATTCCGTGGTTGAGCGGTGCTTACCGAAACAGCTTTTGAGAATCAAAACATGCATTATCGGAGCACTGATAGTACATTATTTGCACATTGAGAAGGACGTGAACACTTAAGGGAGATTTTTAGAAGTGCCGGAGCTCCGGCCCACTTAAAACACTGCTTTAAAGAGTATTTTCGTTTCAATTCGTTATAGTGAATGTAACGGAGTAAAAATAGCATTCTTCTAAACAAAAAGCAAAATTAAAAGGTATTTTCAATAAAAACTACCTTGACAAATACAATTGGTGGTTTTTGAAGCGTATCGAAAAAAGGAAAATGCGCATTTTGGCGATGGAAACAAGTTTTGCAAATAAGCGACTACAAAACCGGAGCTACGTCGCACGTTTTGACCGATACTACGTCAAACGCACATTTGTAGTCACAATAAATGGAGGATGATAAAGTAAGATATGTTTGGGGAGGCGAAGAAACATGATGCTTTTTATAATTAATTAAAGGGAAAAAAACGTTGTTAATTTAGATGGCTTTATTAACATCAGCTTTCAATGTAACGACACACTTCACTTACATGCGGGAGGGAAGCCAACAAGACAAACTACTTCCATTCAGTCCGTCAAAACCAACATTCCTACCTGGAACTCCCCATTGTCTCAAAGTTCCGTCACTACATCGTCATCTCCCGGCGCATATTTGCAAAAGAAGAGCAGATGGAAACGGGCATAAGTCGCATGTCCGTTTTACGCATTTTCACAAAATGTGCATAAAAATTTCGAAACATTTGGAAGGAAACCTGACTAATGATTCATAGAAATGGGTTCATCACAAGCATGAAATACAAAGTCTCCTCTGACGTAATGGCTTGGAGGTGCCTGCTGTGCATACTACATACATTACCGTACACTCCCAAGCATACAGTGTGACTTCATACACAGAGCACACATGAATGCACAGCTGTGCAAGTTGGGATTCCCGCTTCCTATTTTCCATGAACATACTGCAGACAGTTGACGGCATAGGTCACATGCTACAGCCTGGTGATGTATGCGTGTGCATATACTTGAATGTAGGTGAGTACAGTATGTGTCAAGGCAAATATGAATATTAATATGCTACCAAATCTACACTGCGACTGTCCTCAAGACAATTTTTTTTCAATCTTTGTGTGTGTGGTTACATACACACAATGCTAGCTTTGTTTGTAAATTGGGCATTATCAAAATCAAAACACCAACAAACCTAGAGATGCATAAGATGAAAGTGAAGGAATGTATTTCAAATTATTTTCATGTATTTATTTATTTTACTTATTTCAATAATTGCATGACAACAAATGTGTTTAAAATGCGGTTAATAGAGGCGCTTGCAATTATTATAAAATATAACAGCGCACATTAGGTAGAAGAGCAATCAATGGAGTGCAATCCTACATAAATTAATTCTCTCTTTATTCTAATGGAAGATATTGTGTTTAGCTTGACTTTTAACTGACTTTACACATCTTTCTTGCTTGGCACATATGCCATCCGTCAGTTTTATGGAAATCGGTTGTGTGGTCTATAAAACATTACAGTAACTCTCACCTTTGCGCTATTATGCTCTGCGGAGGCTCAAATTAGGCTCTAGCCTGCCCACAACCCAACACATAAAAAGCTTTCTAGAAATGGATTATTGGATGAATAAAGTCTGTTCTGTTTCTAATTTAGACTTGTGTCATCATTTGTGGCTGCCTCAGTGATAACTACATGGTCTGTTTTTCAGAGAAAATTCTTTCAAATATCAAAACCAGTTGATAGAAAGTGGAACACTACCAGTAAAGTCGCTCTGCCAGGTCATCTGTTAATGGAAAAAGTACTGGCTAAAGCTAACTGTTAATCCACACAGCATAAAAATAAAAATAAAAATAATAATAATAAAAAAATGACAGTCAATATCGTACCTCAACTTAAATTTTGGATGAATTGTTCCATTCAGTTATGTAAAGAGTTGCAGGTGTCCTGACCAAGTCGATGTCAAGTTTACCAGTACTCAGCTGTGTGTTGTCTGTTGTTGCAGAGCTTCTGCACGGCTTCAGCCAAGAAGTTGCATTTTTCTGTCTACATCACTCACTCACACCACAACCCCTCAGTGGTGTAGTAGTCCTTGGAGAAGTGGGTATCCTGTACAAATTTTTTTTTTTAAACGTAACATTAAAAGTGCATAAGGAAGGCACGTGAGAAAGTGACTTAAGCAGGGAGAATATGAAAGTGACAGCAAATGCAAAACCATGATTACGGTTTAGGGCTAGGTAAAAAAACTAATTTAAGTCGACCACAAAAACTGGTCGACAAAAATTTTAGGGGCAAAAATTTGTCTGAAACTTTCCATCTGCTGGAACCATGCTAAGTTTTGGCACAGGTCATCTAACCTTATTTTAGTGAATTTGGTCAGGGTGCAGACAGGGAAAATTCTGAGGTCTGCAGACGTGTGGTCTATCATATTTCATTCATAAATACGCCAATACTGTGCATCATTGTAGTCATTGTAGACCGGACATGATTAAATCAGTTTCTTCCTTGCAGCGATTCAAGTCGGCTTTCTTCATGCCCACAATAGGACAATTAATGTCCTTTTTAAATCTGTCACGCAGCGTCCACTTGCACTTATCTGCAAAAATACCAACACAAGGTCTAACCCGCCACCACTGTTTTCTTTAAAAAGAACATGCCTAACCAATCTTTTAGAAATACATAAACAACCATTAAAGGGGATGTCAAATCAAAGTTTGTCTTTGCTATAATATGATCTATTATGCAACTACTAGTCCATGCATGCCATTCTGATTAATATTTGTTTGTTTTATTATTTTTTTCCTTTTGGACACATTATTACAGGTTACATCAATCACATAATATCATTTGCAACATGGACATCCGAAAGAAGGGCTGACGGGTAGAAGCCATGGCTTATTAGTAACCCGTCCCCATCCATTCTTATTATACGCATCAGTCATATACATTGATTATGATAGTCATTTATTCTTATCGTTATCAATCCAAGACTTATTTTTGCATTTGTGGAATATGAATTAAGCAGCAAAATCAACTTGTTTTTGTCCATCTCGAGTGCGGCCATTTTACCACTTGCTGTCAACTGAACATGACATCACAGTGCCTACGGGCTCAGCTGGTGTTAATTTCGTCAACGAAAACTAAACACAAATAATTTTGTCAACACACATTTCTCACCAGACTAAAACTAGCCTAGACTAAAACCCAAATTAATAAACAATAACTGGGACTAAATCAGTATGTATTTGCGTCAGCTAATAAACACGAGATGAAAATGTTCTTCACTTGATAAAAACTGGACTCAAATCTATGGACATTTTAGTTCATGAACAAAAACGAGAAGAAAATTACATGATTTTGTAAAATCTTTCTGCTAATCTGTCACTGTGACACTCAGTTTTGTTGTTGACCAAAACCAGATTAATAAAAATTTGGTTTTCTTGGACTAAAATAAAGACTAAAATGCTAGATTTATAATCAACTAAAAATGGACTAAATAAAAACGGGATGAGGTTGACTAACTATGATAAAAAGTAACAAGCGGCATTGAAACGGGACTAAAATTGAGAGTAAATTTTTTTATGGCAGATAAAATTAACACTAGGCTTATCTTGTGAACGTCACTTGACCACACCCAGAAAACAGGTGAGCCGTGATTGGTTGTTTCCTACACGTCTCCCCAAATCACTTTCTATTGGCGTTTGATATGTACAGGTAAAAAAAAAAATACTGAAATGCTGATTTCACTGTGAAATGCAATACTATCCATTATCACACTTGTGTATTCATTCTGAAAAAGTCCACTTCATATTTTAAATAAACAGTGCTGAAAGGTGTGGTTACTTGGTGAATGACCGGTGTAACAGATCTGTCAAATTAATTAATGGAGATATTCCAGTGTTTCACTCTGTAAAACTGTTTAATTGTGTATAAAATGATGTGCATTCATATTGTTTTGCTAATGGCATTATGTAACCACAAACCAATTTGTAAGACCAAGGTTGATTTACCAAACAGCCCATATTGTGGTATCCTAAACAATCCAAATGACCCAAGTGTACCATTTGATGTCAAAGTGTGTCCCTTAACAATTCTAGGACATGCCACACAGAGAGGTGGTGAGGGGAGTTAACGATGACCCCTTGCTTAGAGTTGACCTTCAGATGAGATGACTGGCAGATGTAGGCCAGGCGGACAAGAGAAAGTAGGTCGTAGAGGTCAGCCTGGGATTAAAAACCAGCAGGGTGGGTGTGTTGCATTTTTCTAATTTCAATGGAACCTCACAACTCCTGGATGTACAATGTAAGACTTCTTGATCTGACGACATACTAGTTACTGTCCACTCATGCTCATTATTATGCACGTTACATGTATTCTAAATACACCTATCAAAAAATCCCCAACTTTATACAAATGACACACACAGTCAAGTCCACAAAACATGCGTATGTCTTTGATGAAAAAAGGCGTAACCAATAGGAGTATTTGGCACTCAAAGAGAGCTGCTGAACTCTCTAGAGGTTTGAGTACTGTACAACATTGGCCTTTTGGCTATAGTGAGCCCCATTTAACCTAGTTTTAAAGTATTCTCTTTGAAAACTACAGACTCTCTTAATGCCTCTGTGTTGTTTATTGTTGCCAGCAAATGGTGTCGTCCCAGACAGTCACAAGGAGCTAAATGAATACAATATTTAACTCATTAACTCACAGCCATTTTAACTGAAGCAACCCCCTTCACTCCCGGCTGTTTTACTGGATTTTGACTGTTTTTGCAAGGCCCACAGAATATTGTGTTCTATTGCTATAAAAACATGAAACCTACCAAAAGAAAGATTAGAGTCTCTTCTTTCATCAGAATTTTTTTTAATTTATTTCTATCTGTTGCAGCTATTAGCATTAGAATATAGCTAAGTTTCATCATTATTCACAAATCTGCTTATAACACTGGGGGAAAGAGCTTTTTTGCAACATGGCCCTGGTTGACCTCTTATACTCTGCTGTCACCTGCTGATCGTTTAAGTATTAACTACCATTGCTTTAAGTGCCCTCTTCAGGTCAGAGGCTGCATCAAAGCCTTCTGTATGCTCTAGCATAAAAAACATTATTATTTTTTTTTTAATGTATGAATACAGTTTTGGGACCATGGCAATATTTAAAATAGAATGTTTTTATACGTTTTGGGGAGCAAATTAGTTAAAAGGCAGAAAAAGTTGATGTTGAGTTTGCTTGATCAACATTGTATGTGACATTTGTAGCTCAGGCACAGTGTTTGAGGGTGATGCATAAAAATGAATATAAGAACACATGCACGAAATAGTGGTGGGCGATATAGACCAAACAATAATTAAACATATTGATATTTTTTCCCCAAAACTAAAAAACGACGATATACTACAAAAAAATATTGTAAATCTGCACTTACTTCACAGAATAGTTATAAATATACAGTGTTTTTGAACTAAAGCTCTTGTTTATATTTTAATTTGCTTAATACATCTTCTGCAAAACATTTTACAACAATATTCTATGGCAATAGTTAACAATGAAAGCTTTATTATTATTTCCAGGCTATACGGGGTGTTTTCATTGATTTTCTGAATCTTTGTCAATTAAATGCCTATTATTATTCCATAATAACAGATATCATCACATTTTGAGCTGCACTAACAAGCACTAGTGCACCACTGCCAACTACTGCAGCAATCAGAACGACAAAAGGTGTTTACTAAAGCAATTGGAAACATATTTTTTGATATGTGGTGATTTGATGCTGATGTGTCCTGCATATATTTTTAATGACAACAAATGCAGCCACGATCTTTTGACAGGCAATTTCCAAAATTGTCCTGCACATAATACACGTGATATAGTCCCAAATGTGGCTTTACAGTACAAGTGTGTAAAAACTTCTATCCGCTTGCATAAAGGCAGAGTTTGTGAGGCCTCGCCAACGTTTACTTGCTTTGTCAATCACAAGCTCAATGCAGTAAAGGTTTTTTGATTGTATTCGGCAGCTTTACTTAGCTTTTCTTTAGCAGTAGTTGTACATGTGGAGTGGCAAAGTCACGTAATCCTCCATATGGTCTGTGGTGGAACAGAAGTGCTTTTCACGACGAGCGTTTTCCGGCACATGTTACAATGTTATTTTGGTCTTGTCAACCGCTAATAATTTCCAGGCTAGAAAAGTGTACATAAATCTTGTTATGTTTCTATTAAATTAAGTCACTAAAACAAGACTTCAATTCCATGTTCTCACTTGTAAACACTTCCTCATGGCTGACGCCGCCGAGTCACGTGACTGAATCCTGCCTGCTGATTTGCAGAATGAGAACTTTCATCATTTCCTCCTACTTTGTAGCCGATCAATTGAGCCGATTTCCCCCCCTCATTTAGAGATAGTATTAAAACTCGATAATGTAAAATTGAACATTGTGAAAGCAAAGTTGACGATTGATCGATAACGATGAATATCGCCCACCCTTACGCTGTAATGCACAATAGTACTGGGGTCCGATGTTTTGAATCACATACGTTTTGGTCCTGATTTACTTGTTACAGTTAACAAAATGTTTTGAGGAAAAGTCGGAAACAGATTGATCTCTGTGTGAAGCATTTTGGCTAAGGAAACTTACACTTTTCAAACAATACTGTTACGCTGAGATTTCGTCCATTGCATGCGCACATGCAGGCAGGAAATACAGTAAGCTTTAGATGCATGTACCAGACCTGATATATCTGTGATTTAGATTTGTTTTTTGTCGTAATTTAAATACTGGTTGATGTCTGTGGTTGTGCAATGTTCACACTTGAGCTGAATTAAGTGAACCAAACCAGAGTTTGTTTGCAAAGATTTTGGATTTTAGATTCGTTCATACTTGATCAAACAAACGACACTTTTCATCTTGATCTTCATCTTATCGGAGTCTGTTGTAAACCAAGCCAAGTGTGAACACAGCCTCACATTTGGATATAAAAAATATGAATGCCCCTCCTGCACTGCCCGGGCACTCTGACTCCATGCCATGAGACAATATTACATGACCTCTACTTACGCTCCTCCTGACTTACTTGTTGTTATTTGTATCTGACTCCAATATTCTTAAATTGGCCCACATTTCCAACAACTTGCCCAGCATCATTTGAACTCTTAATAAGTTTTGTGTGAACACTTATTGCAACAATGAATGATAAACGTTCTTTCTGGGGCAAATTATCATTTTCTGCACCTGGTGTGCCACCATGGCAACAGTTAATAACAGGACCACATGCTTCATCTACCATATGTATTGTATATCTCATCCGTAAACTCATTCTACATCCCAGCAACATATCCCAAAAGGCCAGTTCATTACCCACAGGTTCCTGTGACATCACCAATTTTGCAAAGATGTGTCTGTGCCGTGCCAACCAGTCTACAAAACATGAGAGTTTGAATCGTAACTGCGTAGCATTTGCGCTCTCTTGTAACATTCAAATAATGCAAAAACAAAAAACGAATCTAGATTATTTATAAACTCCTTGTGGATTTAACAAAATTTGTGAAAAACACAACTAACACATTCTTCCGCTTGTGTTAGTTACTATGTCCACTAAAGTTTTCTGTATGAGACTGTGTTGAAGTGTTTTAAGTGTGTATGCAATCATGTGTGACAGTGAGTGAGCGCAGCCAAGAAACATAGCGGGAAGGTTTGAGTTATCGTATCCATGGAGCATTATTATTTTTTTTTAAACAGACAGAAATGGAGCAAACCTCAAGGTCTGCTCCCTCACAAATGTGATCTTGTAATTTGGCATTAGAGAGAAGGTACTTTCTAACTCGTCACAGTTAAATTGATGATCAAAGAACGAACAACAGATGAAGAAAACAGAGAACAATTCATCTATGGAGATGTCTATGGATTGATGGAAGTCAGAAGAGCACAATTTAATTATAAAGCAGAAAAAAGATTGAAAGACAAGTCAGAGGTCTTAAGATATAGTTGTAAAGCCATAAAATGAGAAAGGGGCTAAACTGTGTTCAAGGTAGCAGAAGCTAGAATGTAACTAAATACTAATAGAAGTAAGAGTCAGACTGTTTTGATAAGTTTATTGGCATTACAGACAGTAGAAAATACTTTTGCACAGAAATTAGGTCATGGTACATTTGATATTTCATAAATTATTGCATCTAAATCGCCACCACATTACACAGTACATTACATTACATTTACTTTAGTAGTGTGTTAATTTTGAGTTAATTTAAAGTTATTTTAATGCCACAAGTTTTTTAACGCGCGAATAATGACCACCATTTTCTTGGAAAGTCTGTACTGGGGGAATTCCAGTCGCAACGCAGCACGCCACATCCACGTCAAAATTTTTGCAGTAATAAATGTAATAATAATGCATATATGTGTGGAGACTGGGGTCAAGTTGTATTTTACAGTTTTAAAAATGTGCAGAATTTCACAAGTTACTTCATGTTAAAGATTAGATACGTAGCTCTTAATATGAAAAAAAAAATGCACTGAGCTGTCACCGTTTTACAAATGCAATTATGTCATCTAGTGGCAGAAAAATGACCTACACAAATCAATCAATCACTGTATCAATGACTAAAAGATGCAGCCATATTTCTATTAGTTTAACATTTTTCCACTTTTCTGTTAACAAAGTTATGACATTTTTTATTGTACATTTTATTGTACATTTAGAACAGTTATAAAATTTGTGATTAATCATGAGTTAACAATTGAAGTCATGAGATTAATTACGATTAAAAACTTTAGTCGCCTGACAGCCCTAATTTTTTATTTTTTTTATTTACATTAATACCCACCATCTGGCTTAATTCAAAAGCTGAATAAAAAAGTGTATTCAAAACACCATGCTTTTACGCTAGCACTCGTTTGTCTAACTAACTCAGCTGATTTGGGGCAAGAGACGATGTACACCAATAGAAGCTTTATGTTACTTATGATTTTGTAAACCATATTGAAAAATATACAGTCTATGCAGCAGGGTTAAAACCCTCAGGTGTATGTGGACACATTATCAATCGATTACAAGCAGGTAATATATATTTTCACATCATTGTTAAAAGTTTCTAAACATGTTTGCTGTGCATCTGGAGAGAAAACCAAGAAAACAGCTCATCCCAGCTCACAATACGTTCAAAGCTTGTTGCAATGTCCTGTAATCTGCTACTTCATTCCGAACAATGGACTTTTAACTGCAATGATGAAATGTACAAAGACAAATGTGTAAGACGTATGCAGAACAAAACAAAGCAATCTAGGCCTAAATTGATGGTTATGGACCCCCCCCCCCTTCCCCCCCAAAAAGGCACAAAACGCCAATAAAAAAACTAAATATCCCCAGATGTTAACTGAACTTAAGTAATAAATTGAGGTTTTGCATGATGCCATGATGCTGTTCAAATGCCAAAGTTTTGTGTAACTTTCACATATTTCGCACAAAATTTCCAAATAGAACAACGGTAGGGGAATTTAAATCATTCAAACCCCAAAACGTATAAATATGTTTTTTAATACTTTGACCTGCACTCCCAATAATGTATTTATACGTTGTTTTTAAAAAAAATATATATATATATTTTTTTTTATACTAGAGCATACAGAAGGCTTTGATACAGCTTCTGACATGAAGAGGTTGCTTCAATAGTAGTTATTACAAAAAAACGACCAGCAGGTGGCAGCAGAGTATAAGAGATCAGCAAGGGCCATGTTGCAACAAGCTCTTTTTGCCAGTGTTTTCAGCAGGTTTGTGAATAATGATGAAACTTAGCTATATTGTAACGGAAACAGATGCAAATATAATTGTTCCTGATGAAAGAAGAGACTCTAATCTTTCTTTTGTTAGGTTCCATTTTTACAGCAACATAATTTTCTGTGGACTTTGCAAAATCAGTCAAAATCCAGTAAAACAGCCGGGAGCAAAGGGGGTTGCTTCAGTGAAAATAGCTGGGAGTGAGTGAGTTAACTTAAATGTTCTACTGTACTGAGTTTGTTTGCCATCCACTGCAGCCAGTCCAGAGTGTATGCTACCTCTTACATGAGGTAAACTAGGATGGGCTCCAGTAACTTGCAATCCTAATGAGGACAAGCTGTATAGAAAATGGATCCTTGGGTTTCACTGTGTACGACCTGTGCTGAAAACCACATTCTGTGATTATTTTATCCATAGTCAACACAAATATTAATATTTAAGAATATAATCAGATGTGGGTAATATACTTTTGCTGGTCCGTCATTAGTCAGCGCCCTGATCACCCTTCACTCTATCAAGTCGGACATTTTATTTTAACCATGCTTCCATCATCACTATTTTAGGACCGCCAGACAGAGGTAGGCATTCCATCTATCTGTCATCTGTCAACTGTCAACAAACCGGGTGTCTAGTGATGGACTAAGAGGTCCGTCAGTACTTGACCCGGTTAGTGATGATTACACCGATGAACGAAAATCCACTGCCGTCAGTGCTTAGCCTGTCATTTCTTGAAAGTTTCTTGTCATTCGACAGCAAAGCGAGTGTCCGTCAGTGACGGACTGACGGATTGCCCATCTCTGGTAATAATAATAATAAATGACAACACATAAACTGTTAGTTATATTATTTAAAGTGCATTTCAGTAGGCACAAAAGCAGAATTCTTGTGAGAACAGGCTGGGAAGATGAGCTTCAGACTAGTGTGCAAATCATGTTTATTGGCACTTAAAGATGGGTATGGCCTTGTTTATGTTCAGACTTTTTCCCATTCAACCTGAAAATGGACCATCCAAACATAACACTATCTAATATGGAACTGATTCATTGTGATGATTAACAGACATTTATGTAGCCATCTAAGATGGCTGCACCCATTTGTTGCTCTAATTGAATGTGTATTGCTTCAGCCATGTCCAGATGAAGATTGACAATAGATTCCTGTGAAAATGCATAATCATCAAAGAAATGTCCAACATTAACTGAGAAGTTGCACAGAATGTCATTAAATGATGCTCTTGGGAGCTTAGCTTACACCGAAATGTTCAATGAGCTCTGAGAAATTTTCCCCCTCCAGCAGATGAATGTGAAAGCAGACATCCAAGTCTGAGCTCCAGTGTGCAGAATGATATATAGTACTCTATCTGTGCAAATGTCCAACAGAAGTAATAAAAAAACATAAAGAGAGGTGAGGGACTACATTTCCATGGCTCAATATAATTTTTTTTAGGAAAAGCAGAACGCAAGGTCATTCCCACAGTTTCTCAAAATGATTATGTAATTCACCTCTCACACTTCAGATCAATGTTATTCACCATACTGGTAACCTCATGTTCTATAGTCGTTTTACACATACAATGACATGAAGTTGTATTTATTTATTAATTATTTATTTATTTATGTATGTATTTGCAGAATTTCCCCACTTTGATGTTTTAAATCGACAAATATAAATATGAGACAAAGATAACCCAAGAAAACATAAAATGCATTTTTAAATGTAAATTATTTATTAAGAGGGACAAGATATTCAAAGCAACCTGACCCTGTGTGGAAAAGTACTTGCCCGCTTAACTTAATAACTGGTTGGGACTCACTGAATTGGAAAACGACTGAAATCAAGTGTTTTCTTTAACTGGCATGGTCTTTCGTATCTCTCTGTGTGGAGATATTTTGGCCCATTCTTCCTTGCAGAATACATTCAACAACATTGGAGGGTTTTCGAGCATGAACTGCATTTTGAAGGTCAAGTGTCATGCCAGAGCATTTTGAAGGTCTGGACATTGACTATACCACTCAAAAACTTTATTTATTTATTTATTTTTATTTATTTATACTGTAAGTTGACTCTTGAGGTCACAAACTGATGAAGAGCAGAGTTCATAGTTCCACTAATCGGGTCCAGATCCTGAAATAGGAAACAGCCCCAGACCATCGCACTCCAATCACTATGTTTGACGGTTGGTAAGACATTATTTTTCTGAAATGCTGTATTACATTTACACTAGATGTAACGAAACACACGCCTTCTAAAAAGGTCAACTTTCATCTGGTCAGTTCATAGAATATTCTCCACAAAAAAAAGGTCTTGGAAATTACTCAGAATGTTTTTTTTTTTGCAAAAGTAAGATGATGTAAGATGACATTTTCACACAAACTCTTTTTTGTATTGCTGTTGAGTCCTGAAGGTGGGCGAGCAGTTCTTTAGATGCTATCCTGGGTTCTTTTTTTTTGGACCTCTTGAATTAGTTGTTGCTGTGGTCTTGGAATAATTTTTGGTGACTGGCTGCTGAAGGCCGGTTCACCTCTGTTCCACATTTTCTCCCTTTGTGGGTAACGGCTCTCATCGCTGGAGAACTAAAGCTTTTTAGACATGGCTTTGGTTATTTTATTTCTGATATATTCTTGAATTTTTGTGAATCGTGGCATTTTGATTTCTTCCTGCGATTAATAAAAAAGTATAATACTCATTGGTCTGGGAAGAGACAATTGGCAAATGTGTCGCAGGGTGTGGGTCCTGGGCTGTCAGGACATTTACCAGCATGTGTGAATACATTTCTTTGTATTGGCGTTGTATTCAACTCAAACTGCTACACCCTTCTCACAGCACATTTACTTTTTTTCAGAGCGGGAAAAAAAAGTTTTTCATGATTGCACACTTGAATGCCACTTGCATATGTGATAAATAATTGAAATGACAAAAGCAGTTTATTGTAAGGTCTAGTAGAAACTTGCTGATGACTACAAAATGATCTCCATATTTCTCAATGGTTTCCTGTCTACTGTGATTTAAAAGAGCAAAAACCAAAAATCCAAAAGCAAAACAAAATTGAACCCAAAATCAATAAATTAATTTCTGGAATTTGGGTAAAACTTTTATTTTTTTAACAATTTCCACGATTACGGCAGACGCAACTGAATAACAGGACGGGAAATGCTGTAAGAGTGGGAAAAGAGATGGCAACAGGAGGTTCAGAACAGTGGAGGGCAGGGGAAATATAAACCATATGTAGTTACATAAAGTCTGTGTCAACATCTCACATTGAGAAAGAATAAAGTAGTATAAGGGCTGGGGGTCCGGTCAGGATAAGGGGTGCTTAGCGAAGGACAGATATCAACTAGGCCAGTGGAGTTTTCTCTGATCACAAAACCTCTTTGGTTGAGACCACAGGACGATAGTAAGCCATGGGGTGAAACCCCCATGGAGCTAATGCCTTTCATAGTAAATAGTGCGTCTATGGCTCTCAGGTTTTCATTAAAAAAATATAAACACACAAATATAAAGGCCATGAGGATCAATGACTGAACCTTAATCTGAAAATACTGAGCAAACACTATGGATGGTGAAGGATCATCATTAAGCTTCTTCTGCTTCTTGCAAACATTTTCTGCAGTGTTCGCCTTCTTCTTTTCCTTTCGGCTTTTCCCTTCAGGGGTCGCCACAGCGAATCAGTTGCCTCCATCTAACCCCGTCCTCTGCATCCTCTGCTCTCACACCAACTAACTCCATGTCCACTTTTACTAAATCCATAAACCTCCTCTTTAGTCTTCCTCTAGACCTCCTGCCTGACATTTGGAAATTCAGCATTCCTCTGCCAATATAATCACCATCTCTCCTCTGGAGAAACCATCTCAGTCTGGCCTATCTGACTTTATCTCCAAAGTCTCTAACATGTGCTGTCCCTCTGATGCACTCATTCCTGATTCTATCTATCTTGGTCACTCCCAAAGAGAACCTCAGCATCTTCATCTCTGCCACCTCCAGTTCTGCCTCCTGTCTTTTCTTCAGTGGCACTGTCTCCAGACCAAAATCGCTGGTCTCACCACAGTTTTAAACCTTTCCTTTCATTTTAGCTGAAACTCTTCTATCACACATCACACCTGACACTTTTTTCCACCCGTTCCAGCCTGCCTGCACACGCTACTTCACTTCTTTTCCACACTCTCCATTGCTTTTGAATGTAATAATTACAGTATATTGTTGTTGGCAGAAAAGTGTTTTGCTCTGCGGAATCATGAGATAAGCCTGAATTTAATTTGGTGGTGTTTTAGTGTGTTCAGCAGGGTTTACACTAGATGATTAGAGTGTCACAGTTTGGGATATGCATCATCAGCTGCATTCACCGTGAGATGTTTAAACTTTGAGAAATCTTTTTATATCCTAATCCTGCTTTAAACTTCTCCACAACTTTATGCTTGGTGTGTTCTTTGGTCGTCATGATGCTGTTGGCCCCCCAAAATTCTTTAAACAGACCATCACAGCGCAAGTGCATTTATTCTGAGACTAGAATTACACATAGGTAGACTTTAGTTATCATCATCATCAATTATTTAGGTTAACATTGGATTATTCAGAAATCATCAGGGTGTCAAGTGTGGCGTGGTAGTGGACCCAATGCAAGAAGCAAAACAGCAAGGCAGGGATGCAGTCAAAAAAATTATTTAATTAGGTAAAAGGCAAATGGTGTACTATGACAAAAACAAAATCAATGATGTCCAAAAACATAAATCAAAGCAACAACTACAACAGGAATACGACGAGGGAAGAACATGGACAGGACATGGTGTGACGATGAAGACGATTCGGCTGTGACAATGGTTACTTAGCTGTGACGAAAGCGTGGCTGTGATAAAGGCTTAGCTTTGACGAGACGAGACACACAAACTTCCACACATAATGTCAACAACGCTCCCACACTGACTGGACAGACACAACAGACTAAGGCCCCGTCCACACGAAAGCCAGTTTCAATGGATCCTCACAAGTTTCTTACCGTTTATGCCGTCCACACGATGGCGCGGTTTCGGAGCTTGAAACCGATCACTTTTGAAACAGGGCTCCAGAGTGGAAAGATTTCAAAACGCGCCCCGTACGCTTCCGACTGGACACCAAATGCAGGATACTTCTTCAGTGATGACGTATTGGTCGCAGGTCGATGACAACGCATTGTCGCAGTTTGATGACGTATGCTCCAATTCTCGCATGACAGCGCGCGAACCGTCAGTCTGTCAACAATAGCGGACATCCGTGTCGCAGTCATTTTGCGCAGCCTCATTAGCTTGCTTATGCTTTTGCAGCAAAATATTTTGCTTCTTATGAATTCTCACGTTCAACAAGCGGTGTTGTACTTAAATCACCCGCCATTGTCACTTCTCCTGTGTTTATCTTTTTCATGTTGTTTCAATACATGCAAAACTATGTTTGTTACGTACAGTGGTGGCCAAAAGTTTTGAGAATGACACAAATATGAATTTTCACAAAATCTACAAAATCTATTTTTTGATGTTGGCAATTTGAATGTACGCCAAAATGTTATGCACAGTGATCAGATGAATTGAAATGATTTACTAAGTCCATATTTGCCATTTATCGGATCATCAAGAACTTCAAGGAGAGAGGTTCAATTGCTGTGAAGAAGGCTTCAGGGCGCCCAAGAAAGTCCAGCAAATGCCAGGACTGTTTCCTAAATTGAATTTAGTTGCGGGATCGGGCCACACCAGTGTGGAGCTGGCTCAGGAATGGCAGCAGGCAGGTTTGAGTGCATCTGCACACACAGTGAGGCGAATACTTTTGGTGGATGGTATGGTGTCAAGAATGGCAGCAAAGAAGCCACTTCTCTCCAAGAAAAAACATCAGGGACAGACTGATATTCTGCAAAAGATACCAGGATTAGTCTGCTGAGGACTGGGGTAAAATCATTTTCTCTGATTTCTCCCTTTCCAATTGTTTGGGGCATCTGGAAAAAATCTTGCCTAGAGAAGAAAAGGCGAGCGCTAACATCCGTCCTGTGTTATGCCAATAGTAAAGCATCATGAGACCATTCACGTGTTGTGTTGCTTCTCAGCCAGGGACTGGGATCACTCACAATTTTGCCTAAAAACAAAGCCATGAATAAAAAATGTTACCAAAACATCCAGCGAGAGCAACTTCTCCCAACCATCCATAAACAGTTTGGTGACGAACAATTCCTTTTCCAGCATGATGGAGCACCTTGCCATAAGGCAAAAGTGGTAACAACGTGGGTCAGACAGAACAACATCAACATTTTGGGTCCATGGCCAGGAAACTCCCAAACCTTAATCCCATTGAGAATTTGTGGTCAATCCTCAAGAGGTGGGTAGACAAACAAAAACCAACAAAATATGACAAACTCCAAGCATTGATTATGCAAGAATGGGCTGCCATCAGTCAGGATGTGGCCCAGAAGTTAATTGACATCCTCCCAGGGCAAATTGCAGAGGTCTTGAAAAAAAGGGTCGACACTGCAAATATTGACAAGTAGTGTCCCACTTGGTGTTGATTCTTCATTTAAAAAAAAAAAATAATAATTTGTATTTAAATATTTAAAGCCTAAAATGTGGCAAAAGGTCAAAATGTTCAAGGGGAGCTAATACTTTTGCAAGGCACTGTAGCGTCCTGCTTTGCAAAGAAAAAAAAACATTTTCAAGCCTTACCCTCCCAGACTCCACCATCTCCATCGTGGACTCCTTGCACTTCCTCGGCAGCACTATTACCTGGGACCGCAAAAGGGAGCCAGCCATCAGCAAGCTTCCTCATCAAAAAGGCACAGCAGAGGATTTTCCTCAAACTGCCAACTGAGATATGCTAGTATGGTGTGAAGGTGGTGTGGATGGACTCAGACTGCAGCAAATTGTGTGTGCTGCTGAGAAGGTGATCGGCTGTAAGAGCCCATCCATTCAGGACTTGTACATTTCCAGGACCTAGTGGTAGATTACAGCTGACTCTATTCACCTGTACACAGCCTGTTTAATCTTCTCTTCTCAGGCAGGTGGTTGTGGTCCATCCAGACCAAAACCTCCCACCCCATGAACAAATTCTTTAACTCTGCTATCAGATTCCTGAACACTAAAAAAATTAAACATATACACCTGTTGTCTATTGCACATTGTTTAAGCTATTGCATTTTTTTTTTTTTTTTTTTGCTTTTTTATTTATTTATGAATAAGCGGTTAAGAAAATGGATGGATGGATATTACCATTTATGTTGCATGTTGCACCATTGGACTTAAAAAAATATATATATATTTTTCAAACTCCTCGTCGTGAATGTACTTTTCACAGACAATGGCAAAAAGATTCAGATTGTGAGGGTAGTCTAAGTAGAAAAACTCACACACACTGAGATCCTTAAAATCTGATCTGATCTGATCTGTCTTGCCTCACATGTGCCAATGGGATCTGTTCGCTTCACAAGATTGATCACACCACACCATCACGGTACTTTAGTAAACAGTATAATTCATGAACATTTAGTTAACTTGCTTTATTTTTTATCTTATACGCTTTGTGAGGTTTAACTATTTCCTGATAAACCATCTAAAGATATATAAAGCAATTGTTCATCATGTTTTGATCGATCAGTGAGCTTATTTTTTTGGACAACTCAATTGTAAATAAATAAAAATCTGTTCATAACACTACTTTGTGCACGGATTTTGGGATCAATCCAAAAAAAACACACTTAACTACGTTTTTTTTTATCCTCACCGTTCATATTCAGTCTCTTGTCCTTCATGAAAAGAATAGGGATGTTGACACATTTCAGCGTTGCATTGTTTGTACAATAATTTTGTTATTTATTGATTTTTCTCCCGCAATATATTTTACATGTTAAAATTTGTATTGATTTAAAAGTGTGTTTACAAACCTTAAAAGGTGCCATAAATACTATAATATCATGCCTAAGGAGTAATTCTATATTGCAGATTGCACCTATTGCGGGAATGGGGGGGGGGGGGGTTGTTCTGGATCATAACCTTCACGAACCAGAGTTTGTATCAAAAGCCTTTAAAATGACAACATCCGAAAGATGTGTCCTTAAAGTAGAGTGAATGAAAAAGCAGTGTTCAGTATGACCATTGCCGTTATGTTTTGAGATGCAAAAAGCAATTTTGGCAGAAGCTTTTTTTGGTTTGACAATATGTGATTCAAATCAGTTAGCTGTATTATTCCTGGAAGTATGACAGCACTCAGTATGGCTGGGCAACTACTCAATGCTTCCTTGAATATGTGTCCTCCCTGGGTTCTAAACTCAGAATTCTCATTGAACCAAATTACCGTCATCCTAACCACAGAGGACCAGTTTGTTGCGAAATATACATGACTACAAACGGTATTTCCTTCAGATACAGGGTGTTAAATCTGATAAATGTTGTCACTGACCTAACCTATCAAAACAACTGATTAATAAAATAAAAATAAAAAACGAGGTAAACACCAAATAGTAGCTAAAAAAAAATCTAACTTCACGGATCCAGACTATCTTTTGTTAGTAGGAGCGGGGTAGTCTCTAAGCTGAAATATCAGGGGTGCCGGTAGAAATTTTAAGGGTGTACATGATAGGGGTGCAGCAATTAACTGGTTTTACGATTAACCGGGGTTTTTAAACGTCAGGATTAAATAACCGCAGCTGTTCAACAACGACGGTTATTTCCGCTCATGTGCGGCTCAAAATGAGCCATGCGGCATAGTTCATAGCTCTTCTGTTTCCACACGGCCCATTTAGCAGGCGCACACAGGGCTCAGCTTTGAAAGCCGCCTGCGGAGGGTTGCATACCCGACGGCTGTGGGTAGGGTTCCGAGGCAGCCGGGCTGGCACCTGGACCAGGTTGAGTGGACATGGGGAAAAGGGAGGCCGAAACGTGGCGGCAGGGGAGGCCTTGTGGGTCGCGACAATTGGGCCTATCGGCCCGAGCCACTGTCGCCGCCACCGGAGAACCACCGGCACACCACTTGCCGCTCCGTCGCCACCGACCGGCCGCCTCCCCGACCCCAGGACTCCGGGCCGCGGCCGGGTAGGGAGCTCCCGTGAGCCCCTCCATCCACGGCCGCCCGCTGGAGAGGCCATAGGCCGAGACTTTTGAAGCCACGAAGCCACCATGTTGGAACTCCTAAGAAACGTATCTCGGCATAAGCATTTCGCTACAAAATGTCTACATTTGTAGCGGTAAACTGCAAAAATCGGCAGTTAATAGGCTGTGGACGCATTTCACCTGTAAGTATGGTTGAAATGGAAATAAATTGAAAGATGAAAGAAAAAGATGATGGGGTTTTTTTAAGATGAAAGAAAAAGAGAGTACATACCGTCCACTTGTTATACATAGTGCCCAGTCCCTATTTTAAGAGCCTACGAGCAGTCTATGTCTAATCTACTGTATTTGTTTTAAAAGGCAGCAACTTTTTTAAACATTTATTTTCAGTTATTTATTGTTGTCAAAAAATTAAATAAAAACATTTTCAAAGAATGCTGATGTGATGTTTTATGCCTACAAGAATAACGGTAAAAACTATAATCGTACACCAAAATCTGAAACTGTTGCACCCCTAGTACATGAATCCCAAACTGATTTTCGATTTGTTTATTACGCCACTATTCACAGTCCGGCAAGCGAGGAGGAGCACTCTTAATAAGCGGAAACGAAAAGTGAATTAGGGTTGTCAGGCGATACATTTTTTTTACCAATAGTTACCTCACGATTAATCACACACTGTTTTAAATGCACAATGAAATGTACAATAAAATATTTTGTTCCAAGTTTTCATACTCTTGATAACATAAAAGTGAGGGGAAAAATGTTAAACGAATAGAAATATGGAGCATCTTTTAGTCCCTGATACAGAAATGTCATAATTCATAAAATTGAGTTAAAGTTAAGTCAGATACTGATTTGTGTTGAGGTATTTTTTCTGCCACTAGATGGCATTTGTAAGACGTTGGTGACAGTTCTAAATGCTAAATGCTATCTTGGTTGACAGTTCAACAGCAATAAACAAGCCAATCCACTCACCAGATACACCATTCCCCAAGTGTGCTTCTTTTTGGCTCGGTCCTGGCCGGCATTGGGAGCAAGCTGTGTTGTATACCTACCGGTCCAACAGACCACAATGATAATGTCCCACATTGTTTTTATTCCACCTCACACTGGATCTAAAGGAGGAAGGAGATAAATCTGTCCTTCGCCGTTTGCGGCTAGGTTTCTTGGGCAACATGCTCACACCTGAGCTCAGCTTAGCTGAGAAAATAAATCCATTCATTAAGTCCATTCACTCATAAGGTTTTCATCTCATTAGAATATAACTCTCTGGTCTGCAGTCTGCACCCTTACATCCGCCTCCCTCTGTGTGTTTGTGTGTGCATGGATTGGACGCAGGTGTGCTGGAACCACTCAACAGCTGTACCTCATCAGGTAATCAGCAGCTGTTCTTTCGAGCTGGCCTTGGATTACTGATGGGCAGATGAAGGTTTTTGAACACTCGAAGATTTCCACCAATTTGGTTCACAAAAAAGTTCTGCTCGTGAGGCTTCATGGGCACACAAACTCCCCTGGTGGCGGGGGTTGGGGGCCGGTGGGGTGCCTGGCGGGCCTGCAGTGCCCCGTCCTGCTGCGTTGGGTCGGGGGCGCGGGCCGTGTTGGGGCGGGGGGCGCTCCTGCTCCTGGGTTTGCTCTCCGGCCGGTGGCCCTGGCGGGGCCCGGGGGTCGTCCTTTGGCGCTGCCGCGGCCTGGGGGGCCCTGAGGTGTTGCGCTTGCTCTGTTCCGGCGGGGGTCGACGGCTCCCCTCTTTGGTGGAGATTTTCATGCATGCCAGATCCACCACACCAGCATCTACCGAAACTCAGACACAATCTGTTTCCTCCTCAGGTTATTGAATCGGTGGAGGCTGGTGTCTGCGGATCTCACGCGGCTTCGTCTGTCCTTCCTTCCTTTTCTCGGTCTCTCCTTTGGTCTCTTGAGGCCTCCCTGATTTTATGTTTTTTGGATTTGTTGGGGTCTGGATGTTTCTTGGGCTGGGGAGGAGTTCTGGTGGGGGGTGTCTGGTCGGTGCTGGATTTCACCTTCCTTGGTTTTCTTTGGTCCCCTCGGGTCTCCTGGTGTTCGGTTTAGGTGAACGGTATGAGATTTTTTCTAATAGGTTTTCTGGTGAGCTAACAAAGACACGCACGCACGCACGCACGCACACACATACACATACTCACCCACACACACACACACACACACAAAAAAAAAAAATTTAAATAAAAAAAAAAGAGCAATAATGATGACATTTCCGAATGAACAATACTGAGCTCTTAAAAAAAAAAAGAAGAAAAAAAAAAAGGAACAATTACATATACTTTAGTTGCCAATTTGTATTGTTTATTTATTTACTAGCTTTATTTAGAAAAGTGTTTTGTGTATTATTAATTTCGGTATTGTTTTTATTTAATTTTTTTAACATGCTGAAGTTGCTGAACTGTACGTTTGTTAAAAAAAAGGACTAACATATTTTACTCTGTGTGTTACACTCATGCAGTTAATCAGTTTATTAATATTGTGTGGATAATGTGTTACGAGAATTAGTAATCCTGTAGGAAATATATGAGCAAATAATGAGGCATTGATTCCATGAAAACTGAGGTAATGTGGATTGTGCTTATGAGTACTGATAGTTGTTATGATAGATGAATGGTTAACAAATCTGATTGTTGTTGTATACAACTTGCGCACATGAAGCACTTCAGCTTACACTGCAAATGACCTGAATTTTGTGATCCATTTCATACTCGTATATTGTGTGGAATATTAGTGTTGCCAAAACCGGGAATAACCTTTGTTTTTTGTTTTTAAAAAGCGTGTTACGGGCAAATTTGCGACACTCAAAACAACCAAATGGCACGCAAGTTTTGCGGAGAAGCATTGCACTTTATATAACTCTCTAAGTCAAACCACTTCCTGAACCCGTGAAGTGTCACACGTCATCAGTGACTTCATTCGCCCAGAATGAATCACGCCTCGATGCGCACTTGAGACATTTCTTCCTGGATTACTCGACACACTCCAAAGCCTTGGCACATTACGTCCTATCACTACCTTGGACTCCACCATGCCACCAGAATGTCTACGCTTAACATAGAGTTAGTTTTATCCAACAACTCTTTAGCATCTTTGGAGATCTTGATCGTAGTCCTGCCCGCCTGTCTTTACCAGCCAGATACCCTCCCAAATGACTGAATCCATGTTTGAAGCCGTTGCATCAGTAGTATAGCAAGTGAGACAGCCGTTGTTTAAGCATTGCCTAGCAACGCATCGCAGCACACACAGGGGTGCGCCATTTCTATGGATTTCACATAAATCAAATAAAAACAAATGATTCAAAATCTGACTCACTATCGCCTGGATTATAATGAGTTCCGTTGTTGTGAGCAGCGCCTTTGGACGGACAAACTTCAAGCCGTCAGTACGAATCAGCAGCCGCAGGAAGGGCTCCAGGATTTTTTCTCTCCAATGGCTAAAGTAGGGCTTGAAACATGACTGATACATGGGGGGTTGAGAAAATTATTTAGAAATATATTTTAGTCCACATGTGCTTTGTGGACTTGGAGAAGGTGTTCGACCATGTCCCTCGGAGAGTCCTATGGTGCTTCGGGAGTACGGGGTACCAAGCCCCCTGATACGGACGGTTGGGTCCCTGTATGACCGGTGTCAGAGTTTGGTCCGCATTGCCGGCAATAAGTCAAATTTGTTTCCAGTAAGGGTTGGACTCCACCAAGGCTGTCCTTTGTTACTGATTCTGTTCATAACTTTTATGGTAAGAATTTCTAGGCGCAGCCAAGGCATTGAAGGGGCCGGTTTGGTGGCCCTTAACATTACATCTCTGCTTTTTGCGATTCACAGCCGAGGGTGAAGCGGTTAGGATGAAAATAAGCACCTCCAAATCAGAGACCGTGGCCTTCAGTCGGAAAAGGGTGGAGTGCCCTCTCCGGGTCGAGGGTGCGATCCGATCCCAAGTGAAGAAGTTCAAGTATCTTTGTTTCTTGTTCACGAGTGAGAGCAGGCGGATCGGTGCAGCGTCTGCAGTGATGCGGACTCTTTATCAATCTGTTGTGGTGAAGAAGTAGCTAAGTCGAAAGACAAAGCTCTCGATTTACCGGTCTATCTACATTCCTACCCTCACCTACAGCCGAAATGAGTTTCCTCTGCGGGGTGTCCGGGCTCTTCCTTAGGGATAGGGTGAGAAGCTCAGTCATTCGGGAGGGACTCAGACTTGAACTGCTGCTCCTCCGTGCTGAGAGGAGCCAGTTGAGGTGGCTTGGGCATTTGGTTCAGATGCCTCCTGGACGCCTCCTTGGAGAGGTGTTCCGGGCATGTCTCACCGGCAGGAGGCCCCGGGGACGACCCGGGATAGGTTGGAGAGACTATGTATCTCGGCTGGCCTGGGAACGCCTTGGGATCCCGCTGGAGGAGCTGGTTGAAGTGGCTGGGGAGAGGGAAGTCTGGGCTTCCCTGGTAAAGATGCTACCCCTGCGACCTGACCCCAGATAAGCGAAAGATAATGGATTGATGGATAGATGGATTTTAAAATATCAAATAAAATGCTGGAAGGGCTTAATGGGGCTATACAGATTTTTTTTCTTTTTTTTTCTTCTTTAAAGAGCTCAGTATTGTTCATTCGGAAATGTCATCATCATTGCTCTTTATTTTATTTTATTTTTATTTATTTTTTATTATTTTTTTTTAATATATATATATATATATTTTTTTTTTTTTGTATGTGGGTGAGTATGTGTATGTGCGTGCGTGCGTGTATTTGTTAGCTCACCAAAAACCTATTAGAAAAAATCCCATACCGTTCACCTAAACCGAACACCGCCGTCAGGAGACCCGAGGGGACCAAAGAAAACCAAGGAAGGTGAAATCCAGCACCGACCAGACACCACCCACCGGGCCACCCACCAGAATTCTTCCCCAACCCAAGAAACATCTAAATTCCAACAAATCCAAAAAATAAATCAGGGAGACCTCAAGAGACCGAAGGAGAGACTGAGGAAAGGAAGGAAGGACAGACGAAGCCGAGTGAGATCCACAGACACCAGCCTCCACCGATTCAATGACCTGAGGAGGAAGCAGATTGTGTCTGAGTTTCGATAGATGCTGGTGTGGTGGATCTGGCATGCATGAAAATCTCCACCAAAGAGGGGAGCCGTCGACCCCTGCCAGGACAGAGCAAGCGCAACACCTCAGGGCCCCCCAGGCCGCGGCAGCGCCAAAGGACGACCCCCAGGCCCCGCCAGGGCCACCGGCCGGAGAGCAAACCCAGGAGCAGGAGCGCCCCCCACCCCAACACGGCCCGCGCCCCGACCCAACGCAGCAGGACCCGCCTCCCAAGCATGTTACTGAGTGTATGTGGTGCATTAAAAAAAAATAGATAGGGGGGGGGGGGGGGGCGGCGACACGGACAGGGGACCGCAGCACTGCTCTATACCGCGGTCCCCAACCGATGGCACCCCCACAAGCCCCCCCCCCAGTTGTGTGGTGCATTAAAATTGGAGGGGAGTTGTAGGGTGAAGACGGTGTTCCCCCCCCCCCCTCCAAAGTGTGTTATGTGACCTATATGTCTATAAAAGTGTATTGTGCAAACCTAGTGTAGTGAGTTAAGAGGAGCGACCGGCGGGGCCCTCCCCAACCGGGCGGGGGCAGGAGGCGCACCCGCCCACCAAGCCCCCACCCACCCCACCGGGACCCCGGCGGATATATGGGACCAGCCAGGCGGGGCGATAGGGCTCGCCCCCCGGATACTGGGGCCCGCCCGAGGTGCCAGGACGCCCACCGGAGCGGGGCGGGCACAACATTAAACCCTAGCCACCCCCGCCGGCCCCCGGAGCACCGAGACCCGGGCCATGGATGGAGCCCCCGGCCCAGGGGAGGGGAAGGAAGGCGTACCGGGGAGGGGGAAGGGAGTGGGGAAGGAGACGACAAGAAGGGCAGGGGGCAGCGGCAGGGCCGCAGAGAGAGGGGAAGAGGAGGAGGAAGGGTGACGAGGGAGAAGGGACAGGGAGGCGGAGGACAGGCAGGGAGAGGCGAGGAGGGAGAGGCAGCAAGGGGGAGGAAGGAGGAGGGGAGAGGGAACCACCGGGCACCCCGGCGGCCCACAGGCCCCGAACCGCGTCGCCGGGCCCAGAGCGACGGACCGCGCCGGAACGGTGCCGCCCCAGACACCAGGGAAAGCCCCGCAACGCAGACCCGCCCACGCCCAGCCAGGGAGAACAGCACCCACAGAATTAACCCACTGGCATGCCGTGAATCCGAATATCAACCGCTGGTGCCCATCAGAGGCGAATCCGCTCGATCCCGCTGGCAGAATTAAGTAACCAGGTTTAGGTTAAAATACAGATTTCTGTTGGCGCTATAGCCCCCCCTAGCCCTGGTGTAACGCCATCTCTAAACAACTACGTTGTTAACCGGGCATCACCAGCGGCGCACAGGAGCAGTTATATCAAAATGTATAATATGGTGTTCCACCTTCATGAGGCGCTAGAACCCCAGGGGTTTGGTGAGTCAGTCTTAGTTTGGCAGAGGTCAAGACACACCCCCAACTCGAATGATTTGTGATCATTGCTTAGCCTATCTGTGCTGCAGGGAATTCGGTGCTATTTCTTTATTATTGTCCTACATTGTTCCTACACACTATGTCAAGCAAAAAAAGAATGTGGTTGGTCCACTATGTGCAATATGAATTCACATGCATAACGAAACATATGGTGTTCCACAGGGTTTAATTCTGGGGCCTCTGCTGTGTTCATTTTATCTGCTGCGCCTGGGTTCCATCTTAAGAAAACTGTTGTGGTTAGGAATTGATAAGATTTTTTATGATTCCGTTTTCGATTCTGCTTAACGATTCGATTCTTTATCGATTCTCTTATCAATTCTTTTTGGGGGAAAAAAAGATGACTAAACACAGATTAGCATTCACTTTTTTATGTTTTAGTTGTATCTGTAAACAAGAGACATGTTTGAAAGTAACATGGCCTGACAAACAACAGTGAAGTTTTAAGGTCCACATTTGAGGACTCCTAAATTGGGTGCCATGGGGTCCCCAGAAAAAAAAAAGAAAATAAAGAAAAAAGATTTGAAAAATAAAATAATATATATATATTTTTTTAATCATCTTCTGTAGAAATTTACAAAATACAACCTGGATTATTTTGTGAGAGCATTGTTTTCGGTTAGCGTTTTGATTAAATGGTGGGGAAATATGAAGCGTTTTTTGTAGCAAAAAAAACGTGAGCCAAGTGAGGTACGACAACATTTTAAATTATTTAGAGCGCCTACACTTGGGAGGACTTTGATGCTATCAACAGCCATGAGTCGTACAATTTGTGTCTGGATGGGTGAAGGTTATCGGCTGCGTTCAACACGGCAATGTCTGTTCTATTTATCTTTTGGTTGACATGGGTTACTAGTGTAAAACGTCATTCATTAAATCGTTTGTGTCCGGATAAACTCATCTTGCTGTACATTGAAGCCTTTCAAGCTATCTTAGCTTGCTAACTGCAAACAAACACGCCGATTAAGAAAAACAAATATCACAATTTGTCACAACCCAAAGTTGGCAAGTAAACTTTGATAAAGTATTATGATTATCATGTAAAGATGTTTGCAAGACCTACGAAAAATGTTCTATGATATTAAATCAATGTGAATTTTTTTTAATTATAAATAAATGTTGAATATTCCTACATTGGGTACATGTTTTGTGTGTCTGATTGCTGAAAATAACATGTCCCACAGTTGAAAAATATTTTTTTTTTTTAACTTTTCCCCCTGGTTTAAAATCACTGCCGGTAACCGAAAGAACGATTTCCTATCTCTGTTTGCCCAATTAGAGGAACCGTAGGCCGCGCAGAAGTTTACCATTGCATTTGTCGTGGATGTTGAAACTGTTTCACCTATTTTCTCCGTCTCACTAAGTGATTTCTCATTGACTCGCGTTGGCGGCCAATCCTCCAGAATGGGCGGCACACAAACGTGACGTCACACTAGATGGGTCTATAGCATTTTCACAACAGCAACAGCCAGGCTCAGAGTGGACCATATTTCAGCCTGCAGGTTTGTTTCAAAATCAGTAAATTAAAGAGCTTTTGGTAGACATAGCCAGGCCCAGAGTGACTAACTAAAGTGGCAATGGTCAAAAAGCGCTGAGCCGCCGACATTCCTTTCAGTAGAAATGGGAATATTGCAATCATGTGCTGCCAAAAAGGTGCAACCATCAAAAGCGCTGATATACTCTTTCATTGACTGTCATGGCCAAAAACACTTGAAGCAGTCAACAGGCTGCCCTGATAGGCACCACGTTTGAAGCTCATCATCATCATCCACCAAATCAAGTCAAGTTTATTTATATAGCCCTCAATCACAAAAGAGTCTCAAAGAGATCTCAAATCTGTCATAATTTGAATTAAAATGATACTTTTCAGTCAGCCCAATTTCAGTGGCAATCTATCAGGCAAACGAAAAATTGAATAAAAGCAAATTCAGCCTGTTCTAGCAAAATGCATTCTCTCACCAGTCCTCCAGCCGTTAATTGACTGTGATATATCAAGGCAGAGTGAAAGGATACATAAGATCAAACTCACCTCATTAACTCTGCTTTTCTCAGGTATCCTTGTGCCTGACCTCCCTCAAACTAAGTACCAATACTTTTGGGAGAGGTGAGAAGTTGGTCTTTGAGGCGTTCACTGTGTTAGTGTTTGACTTGACCACCGTGTAAATTAAAGCATTGGTGATTGAGTAAACCAGATTGTTTCAAAATGTCCCGCACAAATATCAACTTTCACTGTCCTGTGAGCTAATCTGGCATTAGGATTCGATTACTTTTGTATGGCTTGAATTTATTATTATAAGCACAGAATTCTGGACAAGAGATGTGATTGTTGTTTGTGGTCCACAAAGTGACATATTAATTCTTACAATTGATTTGCAATGAAGGTTTAAGACATTCATGAGAACAACCAGATGTGTCCAATGCTAGTATACATTTCACATTGATCCAAAGGTCACACATTGGTGTGGTTTTATTTCACTGATGTGTGTTCAACTAAGCCCTTGTACTGAGTTGACTCCCAGAATTAATAGGGGCAACATTGACAAATACTCAATGTGATGAACACTTTTGGTTATGTTCCCTTGCTACATCGCGGTTCGGTTATTGCAGCTTCACTTAATCATGGATTTTCATCTGTGACCATAACTTTATCTTTTGCAGGTTTTGCCATTTTTGTTCCTTCTAAATCAGACCAGCCCAAAAAATATATGGTTTTACAAAAACTAAGACCATGACTATAGAGGTCGTCACGCCCAAAATCCTTGTTCCCTCAGCGTGGGTGCGTTCAGAAATAGGCTTTGAGTGTGTTGCTTCAATTAGACCATTTGGGAACTCAAAATGTTATTCCTATGTGCCATTCGGTTATTCACAGTGCCATAAAATAAGGAATCCAATGCAAGCAGTTAACTCATTGAATCCCAGCCATTTTCATTGGAGCAACCCCCTTCAATATCAGCCGTTTTACTGGATTTTGACTGATCTTGCAAGGCTCACAGAATATTGTGTTCTATGTAATAGGGTTATGCAGATCGATCCAAGGATCAATATAATCGACACTAAAATGAGTATCGGTATCATATCGATACCAAACAGCTCGTATCGATCCTTTAGCTACATTTATTTAATTATTTTGACTTTTCATGGGTCCCTAGCACAATCCCTTTGTAGTGCATGTACATGCGCTGGCCCACCAATGACAGCGGTAGGCGGCACTGGCGGTAACATTTTATTTATTTATTTTTACATATATATATTTGACATTTTACATTAAGAGGCATATTATGCGTCGTTAGAGCTTTTCCAAATACTAGTTGAGCTAGGTATTAGTGTAGCACAACATGTAAGCATCGTATTATGTGTCTAGACCAGAGGAACTTCGGTGGCTGACGTTTCTTTGAGTGCAGAAGAGCGACAGGAACGAAGAATATGAAGATTATTATTACATTGCAAATATAAACAGTCTAGAAATGTTTCCGTTGAGGATATCAACCCAACAAGAAAGTTTAATTTGAAAGACAAACAAACAAACAAACAAAAACATGTTATTTAATAGGACAAATGACTTAAAAAAAACCTAATCTTTTATGAACCTAAAAGTACTTATATGTATTGGTATCGATGATACTGGCACCAGTATTTACTTGGTATCGATCGATACCAAATTATCAAGTATCGCACAGCTTTACTATATAAAAATGGAACATACTAAAAGAAAGATTAGACTCTCTTCTTTCTTCAGAAAAAAAAAGTGTATTTCTATCTTTTTCCATTCTTTAGTTATTAGTGTTAGAATATAGCCAAGTTTTGTCAAAATTCCAATTCCTGAGAGAAAAAAAAACTGAAAAAGAGCTTCAAGACAACTTGGACTTTAACACTACTATTTTTTCTTTTGTAAAAGCTCAAACATCTAAATAATGTTTTTGTGCAATAAAACAACATTACAAAAAGTGCCTTTTCATAACAGAAGAACAATAAAACCGTAATTAGGAGCCTATTCACTATTGTAGTAGTTTTGATGGCCTGATGAATAAGACATCTATGTTCCTTTTTAATGTTATTGATTAGGACTACAATGTTTTGTCTCATACAGATCGAACAGTCCTGTCACCAGAGACAGAGGCAGACTCCAGTATTGTAACAGCTCTAAACCAAGAAGCCAAATTTGATGTGACTCTCATGCATGTTAATGAATGCATACAGAAAAGTAAAAGCCAACATGAGGCCGGAACTAAAGACTGGCGATGACTTGTTTTGTTGTTCTCCAAGACAAGACATGTCAACAAAGTCATTGACCGTAATCAGCAGATTAATAAAAAAATGGATTTCTAGTAGTAAGGGAGGCAGGAATGTTTTCTGAACAGATTGACACCACACAAGATATGACCTCCATAGACCCGTGTGCTGTGATACTGTAGTAAGATATGTCACTGATGTGATCCATGAGAGGCTCATTGGAGTGGTGGACTGTTAGTCAACAATTTTGTGGAGCTACTCAGGATGGGATATGGATGTTTTTTTTGTCTCAATATTTTTGATTTTATAAAGCTGCTTCTTTTTCATTTCCTCTTTTCTGGAGTACTGCTGTTATTGGTTAATTGTTTTATGCTTTGTTCATTGCATGTTCAGTTTTGAAGATTTTGTCATGGTTATCTGATTGACATTCTGTAGTTGGACGCTTTTTCGATATTTGTCATCATTATAATTTGTACTATGCATGTATGTGATTTGACTGCCTTTGATAAAACTTAGCTACTATTGCATTCAACTGCACAATCATTTTATGTATTCATTTATTTTACATTTTCACCTTTAGATGGAGTGTGCCTTACTTGTTTTTGCATGGATATCTGCACCACTTGGTTACATAAAGTTTATGGATTTTGTTTTCTGAGCTTCTAAATAACCAATTTCTGATGTTTAAGTTTCTGAAAAGTAGTTCACACTTTAGTACAGTCACAGTAGCTGGCTTGGTTGATTCTGTGTGAATGTCAGCCATAGGCTAGGATTTTTTATTTGTTTATTTTTGTGGAAGTACAACGTTAACATTTTAATACCAAGTTAAGTAAGGCAGGCATCAACATGGCATCCTAAAGTGCTTTGAAGGTCAACGTCATAAGATTCTCTTCAGTTTGTACCACAAAAATGATGAGACCTAAATTCGCTGTCACCGCTTATTGTTATGTATTTGGAACGTTGGAAAGTGGCAGGAGGAAAAAAAAGGCATTTGTTTCGTGTGCATCGAGGGCCTCTCCAACTCAAATTCCCCGAATTTTGAGCCCAGTCCGTCCCTGATCGTAGGTGTCAGGTGGAATCCTCGTATACCGCCATTTTTGTCCTCCTTTGGGACACAACAGCAATATGTTAGCTAACAATAAGTCTAGCATAGCTCAAGTGGTAGAGTGGCTGACTGTCTTCCATGCTGAAGGTTGTGGGAACCTCAACCCTTGGGTGTTTTGTTGTTGTTGGGTTGTTGTTGTTTTGTTTTGTTTTTGTTTTTTTAATATTTTACTCTCTTCCAAGTGTAAAAGTTTACTCTGTTTAGAGTGGGACCAAATATTGACTTTTTAGAGTGAAATTTACTCTACGGAATGTACTGTGTAGCAGCAAAGATTCCCCCTTTATCACCCAATGTTTTGTTTCGTATGTGTGTGTACACAATGCATTGAAATGTTAACATGTTGCAGTGTTAAAATAATTTAAAATAAGCATAGTGGACTTTTGCTACACAGTTATAAGGGTTGTCCCTCTGTTATGTTCCAATGTTTTGTGCTTGATGTGAATAGAGAAATTAGATTGACAGTCATTGTTCAATAATGGTGAATTACTGTGTAGTGTTTGACTGCAACAATACATGTGGGGGGTGTCATTTCAGTGTTTACCAATTTTGCACCACAGTGACAATACAGCAGAGAAATAAAAGGTTCCACATTAATATTGACAAGCAGTATAAAAAAAATGGTCATGAACGAAAATGTGTGCTTATTGAAAAAGAAGAAAGGAAAACACGCAGATGTTGTTTTGCCTTGTTGAGAATAGTCTTTAACAAAATTATACTAAGCAGATGAATGAACATTCAAGATAATAGTTTGGTTTCCATCCAATTGTTTCAAAAAATTTTAAGCAAATTTACTGAAAATATACAATACAGACATGCGACTTATGCCCGTTTCCATCTGTTCTTCTTTTGTGAATAATGAGAGGGGACTCCGCCATACACCATAGAGATGGGATCCACCAGAAATTTAAAAGAAGAACAGGAAGCGACTGTGCCGTGCGATGACGTCGTATGAGTTTGCTTTTGCAATTCTTAATAAACCGTAGCGTTTCTTTGCTGTTTTCCATCTAAAATTGAATTTACATTCGTTTATTTAATTAATTCCAAAAAGGTTTCTGTTTCATTGTCCCTTCAAACATACCTTACTTTATCATCCGCCATTGCTTTGTGACTACAAACGTGCGTGTGACGTAATATCCGGTCAATATGTGCAACGTGTGTCCGGTCTTGCCAGTGTTCATTCGCAAAACCTGTTTCCATAGCAATAAATCGCATTTTGCTTTTTTCGATACGCTTCAAAATCCACCCCCTCCAAGCGGATTTTTTTGTTGTTGCAAATTTTGGGCCCTTTTTCGAATTTCTAGCATTTCCATTCAGTTTTATTTGCGTATTTCTTGAAAATAAAAATAGAAATAGGTGGATGGAAACCCCACTAATGATGACCTCAGTTTAGGAGCACGTGCACTCTCTCACATTTACGCCACACACAGGACAGGTCAAAGGTGAACTTGTGCACAGATGGTTTCCCACATGTTTATGTAAGTTGTTTAGAAGTCGTCAACACTTTGTGACCTGACCTGTGCAAAGACTCTGTATTTTCTAGAAAGCTTAGGCGCCCCCCTGTTGGGTTCGCTTCCCATATGACTCTAGTATTGCACCAGATTTAACCTGGTAATTAGCCTTGTATGAAGGGTCACGGACCTTTTTAGTTAGCAGACGTGGCATCAATTCTACACTTTCACTAAAAACCTTTTAGATTTTGCCTTCATTGGACAGTTTTAGTTTGAATATGTACATAACCACCACATACATATATTAAGAACATTTTGGGAAAAAACATATAGTATTTTTGTACTTTCTGGTTATGCAGGAATTAATTTTAAAGTTATGATTTTTAGGAATGATTAGATCAAATGGTTAGAAATTTAAAAGCATCCCTTTTGCTTTAATTTGAACAGAGATTTCTTTAACCCTGGACTGGAATGATTTCTTACGGCATCATTAGGTGTTGTACGTATTTGATACCATGTTTTTCTTCTTGTTTTGATTTCTTCAGTGCATTTTTACATGTGTGCACATGCTGCTGTTGTCCAATAATGTCTTCGAACCACACAAAAAAATGGCCATGGGATTGTAAATAATATAACAACTATAGTAATGAAAGTGTCATGAAACACATACGGTTTAAACACAAGATTTCAACTTTTACAAGAAATACACTTTCACACAAACAACACACATACACATACTGACAATGGCCAATTTTGGCATTCATGTGTTGTATCAGACTTGTAGCATCTGTTCCTTGCACCAACTGCACCTGATAACCGTAACACACAAGCACACACACGTGCCTCGTTGTGTGCTGTGTGAGATAGGAAGCAGTCACTTCTCCATCCTGGATCTGTTCAGCTTTTACAGATGGCCAAACACAGAGACACTAACATTGTCTGTAGAAGGACCAGACAACTGGTGGCTGTGATAAACAATAAATAAAAATCTCATGATGTCTACTCTGTTTTTGGTGTTGCCATCGGAGCAACATATTATCTCAACCATTCTTGTTCCCAATGATTGCTCCAGCAAAATTGCTTTTACAAAGCCAACATGTAATTCAAATGTTTTCTTTAATATTCTTCAGATGTTAAAATATGGCCTTTGCTTAAAATTCATATAGGTGGGGAAGGTATTAATTGGTATAGTGGTATTAGGTAAACTAAGGACCTATTGAGCTTATACAACTTGTGAACTAATTGGAAAAAAACAATGACATTTTGTGAAAGCAGAGAGAAAGAAAGCGGGGAAGCAGAGAGGTGATGCAGGTTTGTCCTCAAAAAGGAAATTTACCGGTAATTAAAAACAAAATGGCAACCAAGGTGCTAGGCTATACGAAAATACGAAATAAGCAACACAACAAGGGTGAAAGTACAAACACTATGAAACCAAACTAAAACTAAAGTATTTGGGACGAGATAAGGACAGAAAAAAAGCTGGGAACACAGACGAGACAACAAGAGACAACTGGTCAAGATACATGTGTCTGAGGGAGCTGATTGGATGACACAAGGGTGGCAAGCACAGGTGGACATGGTAAAACTTGACGTGACAGACAAAAAAAAACAGACCACAAGGAACACACAACAACTCAAATCTAACCAAAACCAAAACTAACAAACACAGACAGATGTCTCCTCCTCCTCTTTGATTACGTCCTCTCCAAGGAGCAAAATATTTTCCATTCAGTCTTATATGTCATATTGTTCATCAAGGCTACAGCTCCCAGGTTGAATGTTTGTGGAGTCCAAGCAGGCTGTTTGACTTGTATACATTTTGAAGAGGGTCTTCTGCCCAGATTTAGTCATAACTGTTTTAATTTTCTCATTTCCTCAGTAGAGCTTTGTTTTGCGGATATATCCTCGCCATGAGTGTTATCGCAAGTTCTGCCAGGTGCAGTCATGACTGCATAACCTCCTCTATTCCTCAAATGGGCTTTTGTTTTGTGTCTGAATAGTCTCCTTGAATGTATCTCTGCATGTCCGGTTAACTCCGGTTGAACTGTTTACTGTAAACTGTGTGGTACCGCCCTTCTAGATAGTATAAGAATAGTGTAAGTCCTCTGTAATCTTCGCACTTGTGAGAAGCTACAGCCATTGCCTGTAACTCACTTGTGCCCGGAATATTCTGTAAAAATAAAACCTTCGAAGGAACTGTTCATCGATCTCCAGCCTGTATTCAGATAATCAACATTCTCACTACCCGAAAGACAACGAACACGCGGAGGAAAGCATCTCCTCCACAACAATTTCCATTCATGTCAGTTCATGTGTGTCACGGAGGGAAATTGGAAGGCAGCAGTTAGTTGTGAAATTTTTAAACGCTATCTCTGTGTGCCCACAGGCTCTCCGGCTGTCTGTTTTTTAAGGTTAAAACTGTAACTGCAATTCAAAACTGGCTGTATGTTTATGATATTTAGGCTAACAGCAGCATTTTGATCCATTTGTGAATTACTTTTTCATTAAAAAAAATATTTGCTTTGAGATGATTTATAGAGAAAAGCAGCTAAGGTCCAAACTCTTGCTTGAATCTAAGGGTTGGTGATTGACTTAAAAGAATAACTCAACACGTGACTTAGTCTCCCCGCCACCCACTCCTCATTCTCGTACACGCCTCCTTAAATGGCTTCTTCGTAAGTTGCTGCTGTCAATCATAGCCAGACCACACCCAACCCTCTCCCCATTCGCAACCCAACGGTCCTCCAGGTAACACCCCCTTTGAGCGCCGATTTCAAATCTTAGTGAGGGGTGGAGCAAGAGTTTGACTTCTTGTTGAGTAATCCTTTAAGTCCTTTGACATGTTCTTATTGTCATAGTCTGTAGGCCTGATGTACCAAGATCCCAAATAGGGGACGCCAAGTCGCATCTATACTCACTGTAACAGATTGCTCCCACTCTGTTGGCAACAAGAGTAAAATGGTTTAAAGGTTTTAGGGTTAGTGCTGATGGTTTCCACCTTGCATCACTTAGAAGAGAACCGCAAGCGTTTGAAAGAAGTTTGACATCATGCAATTGAAAGTGTCAGTGTGGAAGAAAAACAAACACATTACATTATGGAGTTACAGAAAATAATTATATCCATCCATCCATTGTCTGTACCACTAATTTTGGTGAATCCAGCATCCACATATAAACCACGTTTTGCTTTATCTAACTCATAATATCCTGAATAACTTTTAAAACTTGGGACAGCACATACACAAAAAAAGCTTTGGGAGAAGGTATCACTGGGCAATTGTCACAGTGTGCCGAAATGACCCAGATGCAAGGAAATGTAGAGTTGAAAGGAGTTTTGGCAAAGGTGACTGGCTCCAAGTCAGCTCTTAGCTCATCCAGATGCTCCAAATTTGCTTTGATGAATAAACAATATGTTGCGATAACTTTTTATCTGCAATTTAAAAAATGGTTACACAAGTGGAGAGACGCAATCCTGAGTGTGTGGTTAGTACATCAGCTTCCACATCTGTTTGTGTGAGTAATTAAGCTTGACCAGAATGACTGATACACTTTACGCTTCACCCACAAAACGGTGAGACAAGCGGCGGCGGCAAAGCGTGAGTCCATCAGTAACAGAATGAGAAGAGTACTGCCCCGGTCGGTGACGATTCCGGTGATAGACAAAAACCCACTTTGGCCAGTGCTTAGTCCGTCAGTTTTTTTAAGTTTCCCGTCATTCGTCAGCAAACCATCATCTGTCAGTGACACTGCAGTTCACAAGCACCAATAGATGGGAGACATTTGTCAGAAATGCAAAACTGTGCATATCAAATCATGTGCCTAAATATGGTGATGTGACAATGATACAAAAACGACAAAAGCAGCATTCTCATCCTCTTTCAGCTACAATATGATAAAAACATACATACACAGCCCTCCATTTGTGTATTGTATGCTCAAGATGACCACAACTTCTACGCAAAGCATGTACTTCTATGTACCGGTCCGTGGCAGAAAAAAGGTTGTCATGTTTATCTTGAAGAATAATTTTAAAGACAACTATACTATATGAACACTCAACACAGCCAGTTGCTCCTCAGTTTGTGAAGTCCAGCATCAGCGCAAGCATCAGGTCCCTTTTTTTTCCAATTCAATTCAAAAAATGTATTTCATTCTTTAAAAGAAAAATAAATGAAAGGGGACAGAAAGAAGAACAACTTATATATGTCCCTAATCAACAAAAAAAAATAGAAGACAAAAAAAGTCAACACAAAATAAATGACAGCAAACAGTCAAGACGCTTTCTGAGTAACAATTAAACAAAATAATTAAATAGAATGACCTTGAACAAATTATATTTTTCCAGAAATTGTGCTTTTATACATTTAAAAAAAAATTCAAATAGAATTAGATGATTTTGTTTTATTATCCAGATTGTTCCACAAACTGACACCTTGAGTTGAAATACAAATACATTGTTCTGTATTTAGGTTTGGAACGATTAATGTCTCTTCTTTCATCAAAAAAGTACATTTGTATCTGTTTCCATTTTGCAGCAATTAGCATTAGAATATAGCTAAGTTTCATCATTATTCACAAATCTGGTCTTTTTTTGCAATAACTACCATTGCTTTAAGCGACCTCTTCAGGTCAGAAGCTATATCAAAGTCTTCTGTATGTTCTAGCATAACAAAATAAAAAAAACATTTAAAAAACAACATATAAAAAAAAATTTGGGACCATGGCAATATTAAAAAAAACGTTTTATACGTTTTTGGGAGCAAGTGAGTTAACACACCCCACACCACAGAACAATTGTCTGTAAAATCCTTTAGAGGCATCTGATAATTTGACCTTAGTCCAAGGGGAAAATTATTGCTTAAATTATCCGATTTCGGCATGTGTGCACCCGGCTAAAGCTGGTATGAAGTCTGTCAGAGTGTGAGAGTACATAAGCCAATTTACTCACACTGAATAGAAACCAACAAATAGGTTAGGATGACCAAATGAGAATTACTAGTGTGAATCAGGGCTGACTGAAACTGGACCAAGAACAGAAAGAAAGAAGATGGGTAGAAAGAAAGGGGGAGGCAGTTCCTGTGACCAATATGTGAGATTACTTTGGAAGAAGTTCCTGCAATTTTAAGGGGATTTCCCCTCAGAGCCACCCAGCTGATTGCAACAGGGCTTTAACTTTGAAAGGGCGATTAAGGTAAAAACAAATAGGAAAGTGATGTGGAACCAAAGAGGTGTTGACATTGTAGGAAATTATGTTTAGAAAAGCATCATTCATCTTATAATTCTAATCATAGGAAAGATGGAAATGAATGTGAAGCAGTTTTGAATAAGGATGGTATGGATGTGAAGATATCTAAAATATTGATGAGGATATCTTATCCAGTCACCAAAGAAGAAATCCGGCTGAGGTTGATCCTAAAGGAAATATTCTTGTGACCCTCTGCTCCACTTATGTTGAGATTTAAAATTCATATTAACTTGAAGAAACACAATAATCCAACTGTGTATTTCTACTAAAGTTAAGATTGGAATGGAGTTAGTCTCACTGACTCAAGTGTGTGCTCCAGGTACGACTTCTTAAGGGTTACAGCAGAAATCCAGTTTGGTTTTAACTTAATTTGTACATCTTGGTGGGTGGCAATAGACCCTCCACGCCCTTAGGCTGTGACACACATATTCACACACATGATTAAAAGGCCACCTCTTTAAAGGTAATTGCCCAATCCTCTCCTGGGCATCTTAGGATATGTATATATGCCCTGTACCACAAATCAGGAACTTGGAGAAATCTCCCTCTATTGGAAACACACACACACACTGTTGGCTAATTGTCAATGTGCTGTTTCCAATTGTTTTTGAAGTGTGAAATTGAGCCCAGCTGCTCAGTGAAGCAGTGGGAACAAGGAGATGGGCTTTGCGCGAATATGATTCCCAGCCTGATTCATGACTCTACTGTAGCAACTGTATCAGTCCACTGAGTTTTTATTGTATTGGCATTCATGTAAATCAAATGTTAATTAAAAAACATTTGTTGTTTTTGTCTGTTTGTGATCAGACTGGTAAAAAGTGATTGGTGAGGCATAAATGCTAGATGATCTCATGCAAACATACTTCAATGTAAAATACACCCCAGTCATACATCCATTCTTAATTGCTCCTCTGCTTTGGACTAAAGCGGGATCACAAAGACAAAGGAGAAGTGTGTGCATTGGAAAATGAGGTCATGCGATGGGGATGAATACGTAAAAGAAGCGAATATGCTTCAGTATATTAGGAGTTTCCGCTTGCACTAATCACCAACATGGTGCAGGGTCACGTCTGTGTAAGCCTGTGTTGTGGCATGTCCACTTGTGTGTATGTAATTTTAGAAGGAGCCAGAATGGTTACCACCAACCTGTAGTCTAACCTCACACATTCAAATGAGCTTTCCTGTTTTTGCCTGGGAGGTGACAAGAGGGCATCAAGTTACAGATATGTTATCTGTAAAACAAGAATAAGAAACCATCTCAAATGTCCTTAAAAGTCCTTATCTCACACCGTGGGACACACTACAAGAATATTATAAACATTTATTGACGCTCTAAGACAAAACATCTTCATTCCACTACAATAAAGAAGCATGACATAGTTTATAGGTGTACCTCAGCTGCCCCTGGCTTGCCTCGGCATCTTCTCCACAGTCTTCCAACATGGCGGCCTATTGTAAACACTTGTGTTTTACCAGATGACACAGAAAGCCAATCTAGTCTTATCTCAATGACCACTGCTTACTAAGATACGGCTGACATACTTCATGGCATTTCTTCCCAACACCAACAGGCAAGTCCAGCCCAGTAGGCTTTTGTAAATGAAAGTGTATTCTTCAAGTTAGATAATACTGCAGGTGCAGTGAAAACACAATCAAATTTTATGATAAGAGAATGACAACAAGGGAGCAGGTGTATGTGAATATTTGGGTAATGGTGAGTCGAACGCTGAACGGTGGATTATGACATTAACCTTGGGGATGCGAGCGGATTTTGTTACGTAGTGATTGCATCTGGTTTCTGAGGAAAGGAAATGAAACACTACCATTGAAACAAACATATGTAAGGTGAATATGAGTGTGAAAGGTTGTTTGTCTCAATACCTGCGAAGTGATTGTCTGGCGACCAGTCCAGGGTGTAGTCAGCTTTCTGGCTGAAGTCAAGTACAGGCTTGGACCAGCGCCCAGTGCCCCTGATGGGATGGGCTAGGGTGAGCGAGACAAAAACTGTTTATCTTTCTTAAAATCAAAAGATGTAATGCAGGGGTCAGAAACCTGCGGCCCGAGGGCCATATACCAAGATGGTGTTTTGTGGCCCCCTACTTCACATCAAAGTTTAATGTTAGTGCAGCCGCCACCATTTTTGTCATGTCATGTTTTTTTTTTGTTCTTTAAAAAATATTTATTTTTATAAGCATCCGTAACTCAGGCTCATGACAGATTTCATCCATCCATCGATCCATCCATTTACTACTGCTTATTTGTGGTCGTTTTGCGGGCTCAGCAGCTTTAAGAGGGAAGCCCAGTCTTCTCCTCTCCCCAGCCAATTCAACCAGCTCCACCGGCAGGATCCCAAGGCGTTCCCAGGCCAGCCGAGAGACATAGTCTCTCCAGCGTGTCCTGGATCATCCCCGGGGCTTCCCGCCAGTGGGACATGTCTGGAACACCTCTCCTGGGAGGTGTCCAGGAGGCATCCGAACCAGATGCCCGGCCACCTCAACTGGCTCCTCTCCACGCAGAGGAGCAGCGGCTCTACTCTGACTACTCTCACCCTATCTCTAAGGGAGAGCCCGGACAACCTGCTGAGGAAACTCATTTCGACCGCTTGTATCCGGGATCTTGTTCTTTTGGTCACAACCCACAGCTCATGGCCATAGATGAGAGGAGGAAGGAGAGTAGTAGATCGACCGGTAAATCAATAACTTCGCCTTTCGAATCAGATCCTTCTTCACCACAACGGACCGATACAGAGTCCGCATCACTGCAGATGCTGCACCGATCCGCCTGTCGATCTCCCGCTCCATTCTGCCCTCACTCATGAACAAGACCTCAAGATAGTTGAACTCCTCCACTTCATCCCCGAACCGGAGAGGGTATGCCACCCTTTTCAGCAAAACGTAATTCTGAAGTGACACCAAATGGACGGAAAAGATATCCTGTCATCCTATCACAGGCATTTCTTGTCTACCATGAAGAGAAAGGTTGGCTACAATCACAGCTAAAAAAAAGAAAAAGAAAAGAGAAACATGGGACTGTTATTTTTTTAAGCGCAGACATGTCTTGAATGTAAAGACAAAGTTGTGGTGCTCAACTTGTCAAGAGATGTACTCACTACTAGACATGCTGAGGAATGATAATAGCAGTGAGATAAGAGAGAAGACCGGGTCAGTGTAAAACTTTGAAATACTTCTTGTACTGTATTATAATGACACAAAATCTGTGACATTAAAAATACCTCCAGTGTTTTTTTAAAAACTTTATTCTCCATTCTTGAAAGGTGGAACAACATTTCATGTGTTCCCCTATTCTGCCATAATTAATGTGACACTGCCTGTCTTAAATTGTTTCCTCTCCCCTTTTTCCTATTGCTGTAAATGTAAGCGTCTTTACAACTATACATGTTTGTCTTTTAAATACATTGCTGTAAACTGTAATCGTCAGGATTTGTGACTGAGACGATTAAAGGAAAAATCAAGAGAAGAAATCCTTGTGTGTGTCATCACTAAATTGAAACACACCGCAGTTGAACGCCACCGGTTACACTTGTTTATGTTATGAAGAATCGCAAATTGTTTCTTGTGTAATTTTTTTTAATACTTGATCCCTTTTTTGCGTAATACTTGATGTGGCTCAGACGCACGCATACTCCAGTGGCCCCCACATTAGTTGAGATTGAGGCCCCGTCCACACGAAAGCCAGTTTAAAATGTATCCTCACAAGTTTCTTACTGTTTAAGCTGTTCGTCCACACGATGGCACGGTTTCTGAGCTTGAAACCGATCCCTTTTGAAACCAGGCTCCAGAGTGGAAAGATTTCAAAACGCGCCCCGTACGCGTCCGTCTGGACACCATATGCAGGATACTCCTCCAGCGATGACGTAATAGTCGCAGCTCGATGACAACGCATTGTCGCAGATTGATGACGTATGCGCCAATTCTCGCGTGACTGTGCACGAACTGTCAGTCTGTCAACAACAATGGCGGATAGCCGTGCCGTATTCGTTTTGCGCAGCCTCCTTAGCTTGCTTATGATTTTCCAGCAAAATATTTTGCTTCTTTATTCCCACGTTCAACAAGCAGTGTTGTACTTGAATCACCCGCCATTGTCACTTCTCCTGTGTTCGTTTTGATACATGCAAAGCCATGTTTGGTCTGTAGATTGCAATGAAGTTAAAAAAAAAAGTGTTTGTCTTCTTCGCTGATTCTTCTTCTACGCTTTCCGTTAACTCCCTGTGGCTGCGCTACAGCGACACTCCAGACTTATTATATACATTACAGCCGTTAAACGCCCTCAGCGTCTTCTTTTGGACACACGCAAGTCTTGAAATGCTTCTGTGTGTACGAGATTTGTTTGATGAACAAAGCCGGCTTTGCTTCCGTCTGAGACACCTGATGTAAAGTTTATGACTCTTAGTCGATGTTAACATTGTCACACACACACACACACACACACACACACACACAAAAGAAACTCCTTCTAGAGACCCAAACCACATGAGTTGGTTCACTGGACACAAATGGCTTCTGAGGAGTTAGAGAAACATGAGAAAATGTCAAGCAATTCGTTTTGAAAGACAATGCTAAACCACACACATCACAGTAGTTGTTTTAAAGTGATGTTTGTCTTGAATCAATTAAAGTTGTAACCTTAATTAGCCATTAAATACATTCTTTTGACTAGACCCCCACATAATGGTCTTGTCTGTAATCGAATAAACATATGACTGCCGTTGCTTCTCCAAAACCATCACTTTTTCGGAGGCGGGGGAACCTATCATGTTTGCTAAGCCATTAACGTTGCAAAATTAATTCACCAAATTTGGGCATGTATGGGTTCCAAATTCCACCCATCAATCACAATATATGACTTAGTAAAATCAGTAGTGGGATTATTTTGCTGGTGAGATTCAAACACTTTGGGGCATTAGCAACCGTAGTACACCTTTTAGATTCTGTTAAATTTCAGTTCAATTTTCCCTTTTCTTAAAATGGATAAAGTTTAAATCTACCCATGGCTCAGTGTAACCTCCCACATTCACACACACACATCAGTTGATGGAAAACACACACGTCAGAAGTCGTCATCAATGCAGGGCGACTGCAACACTGCATTAGTCAGCGTGACCCACCCACGTAGCAGAAATGAAAAGACTCCGAGACCCTCTTATCACAGTGTGTCTCTCTTTGCGTCCGTGGGGGGATTAGAGTCTTGCCCAAACAGTTGAGCAATCTAATTTGGGTAGTGGGAGAGGGAGGAGTGGGTGTGCATGATGTTTGGTCATATGTGTGCACAGTAATAGTGTGTCATTTAAGTAGTAGTATGTACATATTTTTCAGACTACTGTTGACTTTGTTTTGACGGTTGGAAAACACTTTTGGTACATGGCCACCTGTGATAATACACCAAAACTATGTAATGTGTGACGTAAAAGGACTAACCACCAGCCCACACGTAAACACACGGTTTATTGAGCAGAAGTGCTACTTGTAGTCATCACGCAATTCACAGCAAAGGTGCCTGGTCCCTGTTACAACTGTGTTGTATTAATAAAATGGATGGATGAACTTCCGGTAGGTGATTTTAATTTGTTTTATGTGCGGGCGCTCGTTCGTCAGGTCACACAGCTTTTTTGTATAGCTACATTCCGTTCACGTCACAGTCTGCGGAGTCAGCTGGCTCGGGAGAATCGTGGCTTCCCCCAAGATTTTCATTGTAAATATTGAACATGTTCTTGATTTAAGATTGTTGGTCCCGATTGGTTTTGGACCCAATTATCGGGACAAATCCACTCTTAACACAGCTCACATAAAGACAATCTTATAAGACAATCTTGTAAGACATAAGATTGTCGGGTATTTGACGTCCTTGGTCGGGAAGGGGCAAAATCGGGACAAAAACAGCCTGCCTGTCTTTATGTGTGTACCAGGCTTAAGACTTTAACTTTGTTTGAATTCATAATTTGCTGACTAAATGAAACAATGTGTGGGCTCAAACTGATATCGAAACACAATTCTTGAATAACTTCAGTTGTTTATTAAAGCAGACCCAACGTGCTCGTGCTTCTTAATGCAAACAATAGGCTTATGCACATTAGTGTAATAAGAATAACAAGAAAAACATTTATTTATGAATGCTTAAGACATAACTGAAAATACCTGCCTCCTACCTTAAAAAAAGGGGGGGGAGGGGTAAATTGTATATTTTAACTCAAAGTTTGACAGTAATTAGTTACACTACTCATTACTGGGGGAAAGTAATATCACTTTTAGTTACTAGTTACTTTGGTTACTTTCCCAACACTGAACAGTTAAAACAAGGTAACCAATGTTAATAATCAAAATGAACAAACACTTTAACTTTCATCATAATAAGGCTTACTAATTCTATATAACTTGAGTGCATATTATTTGTCTGTTTTCATGCTCTTATTACCCCCTGTTGAAACTGGTCCTTTTCAATAAATGTTGCGTAAAGCAAAAGCAAAGCAGATGGACAAAATTAACTGTTTGATGCTTGGTGAACTGAAGTAACTGTGAAGTTCAATGAGATCTCATGCATGATGATGATTTGTTACCCTTAAAAATGTTGGAAGAAAAACACATTTTATGGTCCCTGTAGCGGTCCACATTAGAGAATCATCAAACTATGGCGAGTAGGATTCATCAAAGTTATACAGGAATATCTCATTCCAGGACTTGTCTACTTTATACAACTAAACACTGAAGGGAAAGTCCATTCCAGTGGAATAAAATTGATATTTTGGGGAGAATTAGTGTACATTTTATACACAGAAACGCAGAATATTATCCATCCTTTTGTGTACTTGAACAAAAACTAATAGTGGACAATAGTATTGTGGTCTTGTGAAGAAAATAATATAATGTTCTCACTGGTTGCAGGTGTAGTGGAACATTATCACAGAATCTTAGCTGCAGGCAAATGTAACTGGCTTGGACTTTCGCATCGTTTCCAAATCACTACATCAGTGCTACTAGCAACTTTTAATAGAAGACACATACAGTACATGCACAAAGAAGAATGCAGTCGCCTGGTTCATTAGGCTGTGCGTTATAAACCATCCAAATATTATCGCAGTGCCTACTGTGAAATATGGAGGATGCTCTGTCATGTTCTAGCACTGCTTTGTTACAGGGCGTCTAAAATGAAATATATGCAAGGTACAATGAAATCTGAAGACTATCAAGTCATTCTGAAACAAAATGTTTGTCAATCCACACTCTTTGTGTCTCTGCGTTTGTGGGATCCACTATCCGGTTATGCCGGAATCATTACAGTTCATTACAGTAAGCGTATGGCTGGAGAGAAAACATATGGGTTTAAAAAATTATGGAACAGATATCAAGTTTCCGTTTTTAAATTGCGACATGGTAAAAAAGCAAATATGTGTGCCCATCAATTGAACGAAACTGAAATTTGGGTTTGGTTTGTTTGTTTTATCCATTTTTTTCCCTTTCGGACACATTATTACAGGTTACATCAATCACATCATATAATTTGCAACATTGACATCCGAAAGAAGGGCTGATGGGTAGAAACCATTGCTTATTAGTAACCCATCCCCATCGATTTTTACTATATGCATCAGTCATATACATTGATTATAATTTCAATTATTTTCTATTTAATGTTGAATAAACAATATTAAATAAGACCTCCATCCATCCATTTTCCAGACTGCTTATGCTAGACTACTAAAAAAAAACAAAGATGCCCATTACAATTCTTAATTTTTAGTTAACATTTATTCAAATTACTTTTGTCAGTGACTATTGTTTGTTTGTTTTTCTTTCATGAACTAACAAGTACCATCATTCCTGTCCATGTGCAAGAATTAAGATTTACAGCATAGTTAAAATCTAACCTAACATGCATTACATGTTGATTGATTGCAAAGAAAATAAAATTGCATCATCACATGCAGACCACAGGTTGGGCAGGCATAGAGTAATGTTCAATGTTAAACTGTCAACGAGAGGAGAGTCTCAGTCTGAGTTTGAGGATAACCACAGGAAGCTATCGTAGTAATGGCCTCTGTAATTCACATTATCCTTTTCAGAACATATACTGCTATCCAGTGAAAGGTGACAATTGTGGAGTTACACTCTTTTTCTTTTTTTTCAAAAACTGTGAAAACAAATTATAAACCTTTTTAAAAATATTTTCTAAGTGTAATCTGATTGACTGTCACGGGAATCACATGTTGGTTAAAGGGGAATAATTCTTCCATTAAACCAAACCAAATTTTGGGGGCAAAATATTAGAATTTTTATAGGGGAAAACTAAAGTAATCTCTCTTGCAACAATGCTATGTAAACACACACCACTCAAATCAGTGTGATTCATTATTAAAGAATTGGAACTAAACTACATTGGCTTATGCTGTAACATCAGACACAATAATAATTTTTTAAAAACACTCAAAAACAAAGCATGATGATATGTATTTATTTATTTATTTATACACAATTAATTTACTTCTAAACTACTTGAAAAATCATGTAATATTAACTGATTTGTACATTTAAATCAATTTTATGTTTTTTTGCCTTAGCCCAGTTGAGCTTGTATGATTCCAGTGTATGGTACTTGAATGAGAATCTTAACTGACAGTAATCTACAGACAACCTTTATTTGACAAGGCAGTTTACTTCAGAACTTTATTTGCTTGAGTTTCAATCCAACCTCTGACTTAAATCTGGAAAATCAATGCATTAGAAACATGTGTTGTGCTTTGTATGAGGACACTTTTAAGAGATAATTAGATTCATAAGCTTCAACATCCTGTCTATCTAAAAAGCATGACAAAATTCATGGAGGTTTCATAATTCTTTGCAGAAATGTATTAAGTAGTAGTATGTACATATTTTTCAGACTACTGTTGACTTTGTTTTGACGGTTGGAAAACACTTTTGGTACATGGCCACCTGTGATAATACACCAAAACTATGTAATGTGTGACGTAAAAGGACTAACCACCAGCCCACACGTAAACACACGGTTTATTGAGCAGAAGTGCTACTTGTAGTCATCACGCAATTCACAGCAAAGGTGCCTGGTCCCTGTTACAACTGTGTTGTATTAATAAAATGGATGGATGAACTTCCGGTAGGTGATTTTAATTTGTTTTATGTGCGGGCGCTCGTTCGTCAGGTCACACAGCTTTTTTGTATAGCTACATTCCGTTCACGTCACAGTCTGCGGAGTCAGCTGGCTCGGGAGAATCGTGGCTTCCCCCAAGATTTTCATTGTAAATATTGAACATGTTCTTGATTTAAGATTGTTGGTCCCGATTGGTTTTGGACCCAATTATCGGGACAAATCCACTCTTAACACAGCTCACATAAAGACAATCTTATAAGACAATCTTGTAAGACATAAGATTGTCGGGTATTTGACGTCCTTGGTCGGGAAGGGGCAAAATCGGGACAAAAACAGCCTGCCTGTCTTTATGTGTGTACCAGGCTTAAGACTTTAACTTTGTTTGAATTCATAATTTGCTGACTAAATGAAACAATGTGTGGGCTCAAACTGATATCGAAACACAATTCTTGAATAACTTCAGTTGTTTATTAAAGCAGACCCAACGTGCTCGTGCTTCTTAATGCAAACAATAGGCTTATGCACATTAGTGTAATAAGAATAACAAGAAAAACATTTATTTATGAATGCTTAAGACATAACTGAAAATACCTGCCTCCTACCTTAAAAAAAGGGGGGGGAGGGGTAAATTGTATATTTTAACTCAAAGTTTGACAGTAATTAGTTACACTACTCATTACTGGGGGAAAGTAATATCACTTTTAGTTACTAGTTACTTTGGTTACTTTCCCAACACTGAACAGTTAAAACAAGGTAACCAATGTTAATAATCAAAATGAACAAACACTTTAACTTTCATCATAATAAGGCTTACTAATTCTATATAACTTGAGTGCATATTATTTGTCTGTTTTCATGCTCTTATTACCCCCTGTTGAAACTGGTCCTTTTCAATAAATGTTGCGTAAAGCAAAAGCAAAGCAGATGGACAAAATTAACTGTTTGATGCTTGGTGAACTGAAGTAACTGTGAAGTTCAATGAGATCTCATGCATGATGATGATTTGTTACCCTTAAAAATGTTGGAAGAAAAACACATTTTATGGTCCCTGTAGCGGTCCACATTAGAGAATCATCAAACTATGGCGAGTAGGATTCATCAAAGTTATACAGGAATATCTCATTCCAGGACTTGTCTACTTTATACAACTAAACACTGAAGGGAAAGTCCATTCCAGTGGAATAAAATTGATATTTTGGGGAGAATTAGTGTACATTTTATACACAGAAACGCAGAATATTATCCATCCTTTTGTGTACTTGAACAAAAACTAATAGTGGACAATAGTATTGTGGTCTTGTGAAGAAAATAATATAATGTTCTCACTGGTTGCAGGTGTAGTGGAACATTATCACAGAATCTTAGCTGCAGGCAAATGTAACTGGCTTGGACTTTCGCATCGTTTCCAAATCACTACATCAGTGCTACTAGCAACTTTTAATAGAAGACACATACAGTACATGCACAAAGAAGAATGCAGTCGCCTGGTTCATTAGGCTGTGCGTTATAAACCATCCAAATATTATCGCAGTGCCTACTGTGAAATATGGAGGATGCTCTGTCATGTTCTAGCACTGCTTTGTTACAGGGCGTCTAAAATGAAATATATGCAAGGTACAATGAAATCTGAAGACTATCAAGTCATTCTGAAACAAAATGTTTGTCAATCCACACTCTTTGTGTCTCTGCGTTTGTGGGATCCACTATCCGGTTATGCCGGAATCATTACAGTTCATTACAGTAAGCGTATGGCTGGAGAGAAAACATATGGGTTTAAAAAATTATGGAACAGATATCAAGTTTCCGTTTTTAAATTGCGACATGGTAAAAAAGCAAATATGTGTGCCCATCAATTGAACGAAACTGAAATTTGGGTTTGGTTTGTTTGTTTTATCCATTTTTTTCCCTTTCGGACACATTATTACAGGTTACATCAATCACATCATATAATTTGCAACATTGACATCCGAAAGAAGGGCTGATGGGTAGAAACCATTGCTTATTAGTAACCCATCCCCATCGATTTTTACTATATGCATCAGTCATATACATTGATTATAATTTCAATTATTTTCTATTTAATGTTGAATAAACAATATTAAATAAGACCTCCATCCATCCATTTTCCAGACTGCTTATGCTAGACTACTAAAAAAAAACAAAGATGCCCATTACAATTCTTAATTTTTAGTTAACATTTATTCAAATTACTTTTGTCAGTGACTATTGTTTGTTTGTTTTTCTTTCATGAACTAACAAGTACCATCATTCCTGTCCATGTGCAAGAATTAAGATTTACAGCATAGTTAAAATCTAACCTAACATGCATTACATGTTGATTGATTGCAAAGAAAATAAAATTGCATCATCACATGCAGACCACAGGTTGGGCAGGCATAGAGTAATGTTCAATGTTAAACTGTCAACGAGAGGAGAGTCTCAGTCTGAGTTTGAGGATAACCACAGGAAGCTATCGTAGTAATGGCCTCTGTAATTCACATTATCCTTTTCAGAACATATACTGCTATCCAGTGAAAGGTGACAATTGTGGAGTTACACTCTTTTTCTTTTTTTTCAAAAACTGTGAAAACAAATTATAAACCTTTTTAAAAATATTTTCTAAGTGTAATCTGATTGACTGTCACGGGAATCACATGTTGGTTAAAGGGGAATAATTCTTCCATTAAACCAAACCAAATTTTGGGGGCAAAATATTAGAATTTTTATAGGGGAAAACTAAAGTAATCTCTCTTGCAACAATGCTATGTAAACACACACCACTCAAATCAGTGTGATTCATTATTAAAGAATTGGAACTAAACTACATTGGCTTATGCTGTAACATCAGACACAATAATAATTTTTTAAAAACACTCAAAAACAAAGCATGATGATATGTATTTATTTATTTATTTATACACAATTAATTTACTTCTAAACTACTTGAAAAATCATGTAATATTAACTGATTTGTACATTTAAATCAATTTTATGTTTTTTTGCCTTAGCCCAGTTGAGCTTGTATGATTCCAGTGTATGGTACTTGAATGAGAATCTTAACTGACAGTAATCTACAGACAACCTTTATTTGACAAGGCAGTTTACTTCAGAACTTTATTTGCTTGAGTTTCAATCCAACCTCTGACTTAAATCTGGAAAATCAATGCATTAGAAACATGTGTTGTGCTTTGTATGAGGACACTTTTAAGAGATAATTAGATTCATAAGCTTCAACATCCTGTCTATCTAAAAAGCATGACAAAATTCATGGAGGTTTCATAATTCTTTGCAGAAATGCATTTTAAGAGTCCTTGAGAATGGCCCATTTACATGAAATGTTTCACAGCATTTTTTGTTTGAGCTTAGTTTGACACAACTGCTTGTAAGAGGTGCATACTTTTATTAGTCGTATATATTATGTATACCAGCAAACATGAATTTAGTTGTGAATCTCAATGCAATGAATCCATCTGTTTGTTTCTTATTCGTGAACTCACAATTTTTTTTATGAGAAACCAAACGACTAACTCTGCACCTATCTGCTCCTTTTGTGTTCTTTTGATAACAAGATGAGTTTTTCTCCAGTTTCAGTCTGGATGGGCTAAAAATCCGATTTTGGCTGGCAGTCTGAACACAGCCTTAATCTTCCATCCCCACTCCACATACTTTTTTTTTCTTTTTTTACAATATTCTCCTACATATTGACATGACTTGACATTTTTTGGTATACTGCTGTTCCCATGGGAGTTAACCAGTTGTCAAAGATGTTATCCTGATTGTGCAGTGAGCCGGAAACACATCTTACACTTACCACAGCCTGAGAACTACCACCATCTAGAAACTGTCTGAAGCGGTACTCACAGTGATGGAGTTTATGGTAGTGAGTGAGCACAGGTGAGTTGCTTTATGTGTAGTTTACATATCGAAAATACATTGTGAATAGTTAAGAATAGAAAAGATGACAATTATGATTAGCACCTCATCCGTGAAGCATGGTGGTGACAGTGCCATGGGCAGGTGGGCAGATATGTAACTGGCGATGGAACTGGTTCCCTTTACTGACAGCAGGATGGATTCTGAAATGTTCCAGGCAATATAATTTGCTTGTACTGTATTCAGTCAAATGCTTCAGAAGTCATTGGACGGTGCTTCACAGTGCAGATGGACAGTAACCGAAAGCATATTGCCAAAGCAACCAATGAGTTTTGGCCAGAGTCTTCCATTTTCCACTAAAAACTCTCTTTGTGTCTTTTGATCAGGCAAATAAAACTTGCTTTCATTTTTAATCACTTTGTTTTGCAGAAATCCGGAAATAACTAATCAATCATGTCCACTTTTTTTCTTTTCTGCCTTATGAATCTGATATGAATATAGAGCTCAAAATTATTGTTGATGAAATCCAAAACATTGGTCCGATCGCTTTTATGTTTTCACAGGTTGTGACCAATCGTCACAGTTTTCGGACACTAGGCGACGTGAGACGTTTTTACAACGGCGTCCTTGTACTGAGACAATGATGTTCGCAAATCCGACAAGCCAAACGGATGTTAAAGGTACAATTTAATCAGGAAAGAAGACATAGCTGCAAGGGGGGCCGCCATCCGTCATTTCCTTCCAAACCGACAAAAACACTTCATCTTCCAAGTCAGAATCATTCCAATTAAAACAATTGTTTACCATTACTATTGCAAATTACACTCATCTTGCTAGGTCCAGCCCAGTTTGTGTGAGTCAATTTAATTTTAGATGTCCTTAAAGTGCATTGTGGTGTTTCAAATGTTAATGTTAAAGCGTTTTCTACATCATGCTCCACCAATGCCCAGATGAGTACAAATAGCCCTGACTTTTTAACTGTGACTGTGCTGATCAGTTTGTATCTTCCCCTCAGTGTGGAGTGTTAGAGGCGAACACGCCACAGTTTCTCGTGGGGAGGGAAGGGTGGCATGGTGGAAGGTGATGTCATGCTTTTCGCCGTGGACATTTATCGTTATCACACAACTGGGATGGAAACTGAAAACGAACAAGAGGAAACTTCAGCTCAGATTCCCAAAAACTGAAAGAAAGAAAAAACGAGTTTATTCATGTGTACCTACTCGCATGCTCACCATGCACAAGCATGATTGCAGTTACCCTTTAGGCCAGAGGTGGATGTCGCGAGTAAAAAAGGGACACACTCCATAGAGCAGCTTTAAGTTTCTTCATTTTCTCATCTTTCTGGAATTTATGCAGACTGAGACCTTCTTTCGGCGACCCACTGTTCATTATATTTGCTTAAATGTTCAAAATTTGTACAAAAACAACAGGACACGGACAAAGCAAGCCAGGAAACATTCGTAAAATCCTGCCAACCTCAATTCACTGATGTTATCAGCCTGATGTATCAACCAATCAGCTGTCACAAAAAATTTAAATAAACTATAAATTACTTATTGACATAATTTTTTTACTGTTTTTTTATGATTGTTTAAGCACGAATTACAAAACACTATACACAATTAGTACAACCATGCCCAAGAGATGCAGAACATCTTACATCCAGCGCAAAATGAATCACTCTTGTCGAAACACATATATATAAACCATCTTATCGTACCATATGAAATGCACGTTTCATAAGGTCCGATTTGCCAGCCAAAATCGGATTTTAACTGTGTTTGAACCAATTTCACACCGCTGTGTTTAACTTAAAACACTTTCAGCACTTACTGTAAGTGAAGTACACAAAGAAAGTGCAAATATAGAACTTCTAAGTGCTGCACACTATTGAAAATAGTTTGTATTTCTTTTCATATAACCAAAATCAGTCAACGTAGACAATCACAACAAAACGTGTCCCAACACTGTAACACCAGAAAATAGACAAAAATAACGTAAAAAAATAAGATGTACTACCAGTACAGGTTATATATATTGTGAAGTAAAAAAATTAAGAAAGAAAGAAAGAAAAGAGAAACTGAATAAAATAAATTGAAAATTACACAGCCGAGTTGGATCTGACCAAAGAATTTCATCAACATCGTTGGCAATAATAATAATGATAATAATAATGCATTAGATTTATATAATGCTTTTTTGGGACACTCAAAGACGCTTCACAGTGGTTGCATTATTCGTGCGCTCACACATTCACATTGTGGTGGCGATAAGCTACTTAAGTAGCCACAGCTGCCCTGGGGCAGGCTGACGGAAGCGTGGCTGCCAGTATGCGCCTACGGCCCCTTCGATTGCCATCAAACATTCGCACCTTTCAGACACCAGTGTGAGCAGCACTGGAGGCAATGTGTGTGAAGTGTCTTGCCCAAGGACACATGACTTGGGGAGAGCGGGATCAAACAGCCAACCTTCCAGTTACTGGACGACCGAGCCACGGTCGCCACAATATAACACCACAATATCCTCATTAACATTTTCAAAAAACTACTTTTTTGTTGAAAGGTCCCTATGACAGATGCCAGCGTAAATCTGCTACGATTTGCCTCCCTCATGGTTGATGAAATTATTAACTTGTGTTGAGCGAATTTCATTTGACAAATGTGGTCCTCTTCTTCTTTGATGATGTTCTCATCCTATTTCATGTCTTCCTCAACCTCAACCTTCGCTTTTCTTCCTCTGACTTCTTCCATTTTGGTTGATAGCAAATGAACTCACCTGCTGCATTTTTGTAGTGCTCATATCTGATTGTGTGTTTAAAAATAAAGCAGTCACGTGCACACTTAATGTGTGTGTTTAATCAACTGGCTCATGAGCGTGGTGATATGTCAATTAGTGCTTTGGAATTGCAAGAATGTGTATTGTCCTGAAAAAAGTGTGAGGCTGACTTTGAGTTTAAAGTGGTGAAAATCTGGTCCACCATTTTGCTTTTTGAGTGCAAGGTGTTGATAATGATCTCATTATTTAGTTTTTAGTGTTTATGCAATCATTAAAAAAAAAAACAACAACTGTAAGATAACCAAGAGCAGTGTGAAAAGGCCTTAACTCAACTTAAAAACAAACAAAAAATATTTTGCTGCTCTCCAGTGTAACCACAAACACTAGTGATGACATAGTAGTCATAGTAGTAGTCAGAAATCATCATACTAGTGACCACCTGTTTCCTCAGAGACCAATAGACCACCATAACAAAGTTCATGATGTGGCCTATTTCAGATATGATGCAAAACTTTTAATGGGTGTTTAGCGACCCAACGCACAGTGTAGCAACATCTTCATTGTGTTTATTTTTCATATGATTTTGGTCTCTATGCTGCTGTTTTTTTTTTTCTCATAACGGAACGCTATGCTATTGTGCGTTTGTGGAAGAGCAGCTTCAAGGGGGTTACAAAGAAAAGGGTGGGGTAGGTAATGTTGTGGCATCGTGTGTGTGCATGCGTGCGTGTGTGCGTGTGTGGAGTCCTGGGAAGAGGTTGACTTCAGAGGAGGGTGTGAGGTGTGTTACAATTATGAGGTCAAAGGTTGTCTTATGTTCCAGAGGCGCTGGTCCTTCCCAGCAGATCTTAACAACACGTCTGACGAAGATGAATGTTCGCTTCCTGGCATGTATCCCCAACAACCAATTAGTATGAATTAAGTGTAATTACAGTGCTATTGTAATGGGCTAGTTGGGATTTACAGCAAAGAGCTCTAACTACTATGTAATGTGTGTTCTAATGAACATACAGTGCTTTCTAATTTTTTATTTTTAACAATTATATCATCTGTATTCTCCTCCAGGTACTGTGATGTTAAAATAAGTGGGCATACGATCAATTAAAATAAAATGGAACTTGAATGACCTGACTCAAAACATAGATGTTTCTGATGTTATATATGTCTGATAGTAGTCTTTATGGTTTGCTTTTAGAAAATAGTTTTCGCTAGGTAAAGAAAAAAACCCTGATGATTCATATATTGTAATACAGCTCAACATAAAGTAGGATTAGTGGGAGAGCTGCAAAATGGTCCCATGTGGGATTGATGGCAGACAAATGTGACACCAGAAGCCACTTACCACATTAAAGTGATATTTTATTTTGAAATAGCCTGGTCACAACCATCAAAAGCCCAAAACGGGTCACAATACAAGACAATTAAATTGTCGACACTGGACTCACCTGTTGTGTGTTATGTTGAAAACTCCTCATTTAAAAGCAGCTCCTCAGTCTGGTTTTGGTCTTTTTAGAAGATTAACTTGTGGACAGAAAAAAAAAAAAAGAAATGTGGGAAACAAATAGACAAAGGTGTTCATTTTTCTAATAAGAGTCATTAGATGTATTAAATTTTTATTTAAAAAAAAATAAAAATAAGATATTTTGCTGTGGCCCAGCATCAAATGTTCCATTTCTTAGTACTGGGCCACAGCCCAGTAGTTGGGGACCTCTACTGTAGGTCATTATTGGCCAATCCTACAAAACACAATTTCTTTGATCGGGGGTGGAAATAACAGTTTGGTCCAGGTTTCATGCTGTGTGAAAAACGTAAACAGTTGAGTTGGGAGAGTAGTGAGAGAGGTGATTCGATTCTCACTGTGAATTTAAATGTAAGACAGATGAAGGAAAGTAATATGTGTCTAGGGAAGGGTGTTAGTCCACTTCCTTCAATACTTCCATTTACAGCATTTTGTACAGATGTCTTATTCAGTTTGGTGATCTCTGACCTGTCCTTCAGCACCTCCATCAGATCCATATTTTCACTGTCCCAACTTTCATCATTGCTTGTGGACTACATGGACAGTATTTATGAAACCTCTGATGTACCAGAGGAAGAATAATTGAGCCCAAATGGTAATTTGATACTACTATTGCTGTAAAAATGTATATATGATGTATAGATGGTATAATGTATAAGCCAAGTGAAAAGCCGGGGGGTAGAATAAGTGCAGCATAAAGAGGCTAGTATGTATCAGTATGATTACATGCACTAAAGAAAAATCAAGAATTGCATTAAAAACACAATTACAACCACCTTCATGTGACCATTTTGGACTTGTAAAAAAAATGATTTAACATCCAGACTTTTCAATCAGAAGCCAAATTTCAAATGTTGTTTCACATTGATCAAGTATTAAAGCCGGCTTTCTGTTCAATCTCCAATACCCGTGGATGCAGGGCTCCAAAAACTAAAAAAAAAATTAAAAAAGTAAGACCAAGGAGATCAGTTTAAAAAGTGGCAGAATATCTAATGTTCTATTTTCAACTGTCACATTACATTCACATTCGAATGAAAATATGTAGGCTTGTATTGTGTTTGACTAAAAAAATAACAAAATAAAAGTAAACAATATGCAGGTCTCCTCTATAGAGCCCTTATGTTTTGGGGCTGTCGCCGGGCAACACAGACTTTCAACTCACTTTACAGATTTTCTTTGGGGGGTAGGCCTGGGAACTGGCTAGGCCACTACTGGGACCTCATTTATCAAGCATGCGTACACACAAAAGTAAGCGTAAAGTCACGTGGGCGTACCACGTTTTCCACGCAAAGTATGGGACTTGTGCGTGAGGACGTGCATATATTTGTGCACAGCTCTGACCATGTGTACACACAAAACTTTATGGTAGAACAGTAAAACCACAGATAGAACGGTGATACAGCCACCAACAAGCTGAAATGAAGCAAGGCAAACATAGTTGGGGCCATCGAATAACTGCAGCCACATTTTAATGAAAGCACTATGAACACTGGTGGAGGCAGAAGGGGGACTGGGGGCGGGGCACTGCCCCGAAATGTGATTGAACACCTCCCCCCACCCCCCTGAAATGTGATTGAACCCCCCAGGTGCCTAATAATTATCATAGCATGGCACCAAACACAGTGGGGCTGCACGTCTTCCTAATGCAGCCTGCCAGCCTTTTTAAAGATGACTTCTAACTATTATGCCCCTCCTGCACAGTAGTTGGTGCTATGTACCACAAAATGTTGTAATCCACCTCACTAAAAGAAGGAGAATCTCCCAGAAAGAGGATTAATTTTACATATTTTTGGCATTCTAAACCAAATGTCATGTTGGTTCTCCCGTAAGACGTGAGTCACGGTTTAAAATCACTTATGTTCAGATGGATTGTTTTGGATGGACATCGATAAGATTCAATTCTTTTGTACAAGCTAAAAATACATGCATTGGTGTTATACAGTATAGACTCTTCTAATGTGATGTCACGCAAGCCGCCAACGCGAGTGAATGAGAAATCAAGTAGTGTGACTTAGAAAATACATCAAACAGTTATTAAATCAGCGACCAATGCTATGGTGAACTTGTGCGCGGTTTACGTATGCTCTAATTGCTCAAAGAGAGATTAGATCATTCTTTCGGCTGCTGGCAGTGATTCTAAAGCAGGCAGAAGACAGTGACGATGGCTAGCAAAGCTACGACGCAACTGCTTTGCATCCACAAAAAGTACGAGGATATGCTCAGATTATTTTACATCAGGTAGTTTTTCCATATACAGTACAGTCCTAACATTAACCTCTCTATGTTAATTCCAGGCAGACGGATGAATGTGCCATATATTAGTGACACAATCATTCATACATTTATTTATTTATTGCATAAGTATTCAAGTAATTTTAACACGATTATCACAATACAACAAACATGCTGTCATGTCTGGGAAGATCTGGTTTTGGTTGAGGGTCCCGATTGGTCCTGAGTGGGTTCCAGCCCTTCTGCGGGTTGACCAATCCGGGCCCTCAGCCACTTGTGCCTGGCCCCAGGTGTGGCTAGTTACCCAATTAGTGTGGGTGTATTTAGTTCCCGGGCGCTGATCAGTCAGCGTGGGATCATTGCTGCTGGTCACGGTCACACCTGGAGTTCTGGCTGTCATTTTGATTTTGTATCTTTTCAGTTTGTTGTTTAGTTAGCATTAACCAGTACCCTGGTTAGTGTTTTCTGTAAAATAAAGCACGCCAGTCTCACCCGCACTCCTGCTGTGGTTCTCCTGCCTCCCTGCATTTTGGGTCCTCCACTTCACACACCGACAGACACCACGCCGCCCCGTGACCACATCGTAACACATGCAGTCTCTTTGTTAGCAGCTAGCAAGCTAAAATAGCTTGAAGACTTTGATATACATACAGCAAGGCAAGTATATCCGGACACGATTTAATGAATGGCAATTTACACCATGAAAGTAATGAACCACGTACTGTTTCAACCAAAAACAACATAGTTTGGCTTCCACTTCCACCTTGCCCTCCAACCAACACATTTTTTTGTAGCTAGCGGCTCCAAATGGCTGGTTCCAATGAGTCACAGTAATGTAGTGTCCTACTAGGGACGTTTTTTTGTGACACTTGATATATTTCCCACCTTTTAACGAAAATGCTCGCCGAAAATCAAGCTCTCTCCATATATTCCTGATGGGGGAGGGGGTTGTCCTTCAGGAGGTGGAGAGGTAGCTAAGCACTGACGTCACCGAGAAGGGTCTATTGCAGCACTCTTCAATGGTAGAAAGTTCCAACAGATGCTACATCCAGGCTTGGGGAGTAATGGATGGAATAAATGTTCCGGCGTTACATATTCAGAATACAATTGAATGTTTTAAACTGTTTATTGCATTATAGATACAGAAAAAAAACACGTCATCAGATTACAGGTACATTTATTAAAAATGTGGATTATTTTGTATGGCACAGTCAAGTCCTCGCCGCCAAGCAAGATTTCGTAGAGTTAAGTGGATAACTGGTCACAAATTAACAAGAGTTGGGCACTTCTGTTCATCAGTTCACGTCAATGACGATGCTCACCTTTTGCTCAGTGCTTCCGCGTATTTGGCGAATACTTTATGATGCAAAGCCTCACAAATATACACGATATGAGAGGGACTCTATGTATTCACCCTTATCGACAGATGTAAACATGCTTCAGTCGGTGGCCAGTCCGTGTATTTTTCCAAGGCTTCGCGTCATTGTGCACTCGACAGAAGTGCCCAACTTTGAAAATAACTCAATGGGCCACTGTTGGTGGTCCCACATATAGGTTTTTGTTGGCCAGCAATAAACACAGTCAGGTCAGGAGCGCGCAAACGCGTATCTACTGTAAAAACAGGGAGCTCTCCAGCGCTCTTCTACCTTTGAAGCCGGGAGAGCGGTTAAGTCATTTTGTTTTGTTTTGGCCAATTCATGGCCTCTTAGCCGATAAAATGCATCAGAAAATGCACGAGAGGGTGACGTGGGTCTCGCAGCATGTTCTGGAATTTTATTTGAGCGCTTATGACTGACGCAAATTCACGGGAGTTATGAAATAAATGACGCGATTGATGAAGTGCTAGAGGACTTCAAATCAGTGTGACCAGTCGACAGTGGCATATTGTTAAGAAATATGTTTGTAGACAATGAGGATGTTGAAAATTTAAACGGCTTTGTAACGGAATGGACGACGAATAATCACCACTCGATTCCCCGAGGGTAATGCAACTGCGTAGGTCAAATTTTATTTATTATCTGGGAATATGTATTTCCCCACCCCCCGGAATTTTTTTTTATTAGTTATGAATCCAACTGGAATTCATACACTGATGTTGGGATTTTATTTGCTTTTAACCCATTTTGGCCGGGAGCGCATTACCGTGTTTCAACCACTAGAACCTGTAGCACATAGTGCATACGTCATTTCGTTTTGACGAATTCTCAGTCTCTTAGCCGATAAAATGTATTAGAATATACACGTGAGGGTGACATGGGACTCGTAGCATTACCTGGAAATGTATTCGAGCATTCATGGCTGACGCAGATTCGCAGGAGTTGAAATAAAATAATGACGGTGATAGACGGCGCGCTGAATACTTCAAACCAGTGGTACCAGTCGACAGTGAAATATTGTTAAGACATATGTTTGTAGACGATGAGGATGTTGAAAATTTTGCCAGCTTTGAAGCGGATTGGACGACTAATAATCGATTCCCGAAGGTTATTACAACTGTGCTCCAGTGTTGAAGGTAAATATACCCGCAGATGCGACACAATTGTGTGTGGATTTATTTATTTTTAAATATTGAAGGTTTATAATAATAAACTTAGGTTTGTGTGAATGCTACAGGTGTAAGCTGTTTTTGCAATTATGTTTCTATCTGCTTCAGGAGCTGATATATTAATTGTTTTTAATATTGTTGAATTTCCAGGAAAACTTCAGGTTTTCGGAGGTTTTAGAGGCATGTTTTGCCAGGCGCTTTAGGCCTTAATGGGTTAAACGAGGTGGGTTAGTGGCTGGATATGTGTTTGTCTAGTGCGTTCTGTTTCCAAAGTGACTCAAAGAGAATGGATGGTGTCTGTTTTGTATCATATATATAGAATTCATTCATTGATTTTAAATAGCAATGGATGGATATACAAAGAAACTTGATTTTGCATTGCAGGTGCTCAGGCTTCCTCTGGCGTATTGATTATTTTTGGTTTGGTCATTAGAAATTTGGATCATATTTGCAATAGGAGTAATCCAAAAGTAACTACTAATAGTATTCAAGTTACATTACGGAATACATTTTCAAAGTAACTCGGTCTAATTTCATCTACAGTAGTCTATGTTACCGTTAACGATTTTAGTCTAGAAGTGGGGGATTTAATAACATTATTTATCAATAACATTACATTTAATAACAACTATGTGGTTGTAACTAAAGTAGTAGTAGAAGGAGTAACAATATTATTTTTATCATTGGGTCTGTGAAAGGCAATCAATTAATTAAAGGCAATAGCACAGAATATAAGCGTATTGTCTGTTACCGTCAATAGGATGACACTATACCAGAGGGAGTAGGAAAACTGTGTCCACCGCCCTTGTTTTCCCAAGAGTTCCCCCTCTGTACCCCATTCTGTGAGACCCCTGAATGTGAGGCTGTCCAGGTTCAAATAAACACACACTTTCATGCTCAGATAAACACAAGAGTTTTCTGTACGAGTTTGATAATACATGCAGACATTTGGCCCTCCCGAGGACACGGTAAAAAGCACACACACCCTGCGTCAGGCCAGTGGAGATGATGTCACTTTAAGATATACAAACATTGCACTCACTACATCTGCTCACTAGTCAGATCTATAAAACATGATATGGGATTAAACACACTCATCTAAGGCTGTGTTAAATGTAGACTGTCAAAAGGTGTGTTTGCATTGGGCTTTAAGTAATGGATTGTAGTTACAGAAATATTGACTTACAGAACACTTTTTTTACTCCATAAGTAATATTTTTAGTGTTACACTGAAGAGCACAAGACGCCAACAAAATTATAGTTAGAAAAAAACATTAAGTGGGAGAGTGTTTGATACATATGCACTCAGGGTCTTATATGCAATGGTAATAGGTTTTAATATGGTACGACCAGTGGGCTCATGGAAAACTTTGATCTTTTACTACACAGCTTCTCTTTCATTGCTGATTCACTGGATGGCAACACACGACGAAAATGCTTTTGGCTTTTTAGCAGCACTTGACAAATGGCTTGACTTCACAGGGAATATCGCTAGCCAAATTTCCCTGAATGGCTGCAAACGTTGAATATGACTAAGCAGCAAGTTTGTTACATTAAATCTATAAAAATATTTGATTGTATCCATTGGGAAGGCATTTACAAATGTACATGCCACGTTGCTGAATTCAAAGTAAAACATGTTTGTTAAAGGGACATTTACCCACATCAAGGTGTTTACAAGTTGTGATATTTACCAACTTCTTTTTTTATTTAGTACTACCGTGGGGGGAGTCATCCATCATAACAGATGCATCTTCTATCAAGGGTACAGGATATAAGAAAAAATATATAATTGCATTTAGCTGAGACATTAACTGACCGAACTGAACACAGTAATAATTATTTTAAAAAGATAATTGTGTTAATTTATATTGTTTCTAACCTTTATTGTGGGAATGCTGAAAAGCATAATTGCCATGGATATATTTGTAATTTATAGTTGGGTGTGGGATTTGAACCCATGACCTCCTGTTTACTGGACAACGCACTTTGCCAAATGTGCCACTGAGCAGTATCAGAGCGCTAGTAATCATGAGAAGTTGTATGTATGGATGTGGTAGGATTTAGAAAAAGTTAAATGTCAGTCCCATTGAAAATGAATGGGGAAAAGTTGATATTTAACATTAAAATGTGCCAATACAGTAAGTAATGTGGAATCAGACGATATATTTCAAGGAATGCATGAATTTTTGAAGCAAGTTGAAATTTGAACAATGTAAAACGGATGTAATATGTAGGAGTTTTGCGCATCAAAACTTTCAATGTCCATCCCATTTAAAATGAATGGTTAAAAAAGTTGATTCTAAACGTTAAATTATGCGAAAACTGTAAGTAATGTGGAATTACATGATATTTTTTTCAAGTTGGCCTGAATTTTTGAAGCAAGTTGAAATTTGAACGGTGCAAATCAGTTATCGCATGGCAAAAAAGTGTGGAGAATAAAATGATATAAATACATAATAATACCAAAAACATATGTGGGATCTTCTATGGCAGCAATGGCCCAGTAGAATCTTTGACCGTTAAACAGCAGGTGAGGGTTCAAATCCCACCTTCACCAGATTGCAGTTCAAGTTTTCTTTTTATTAATTTATCTTTCAACTACAATTAAAACTTTGTAATTTTCACATAATTTATCTTTCAATTAACTTCATAAGCATTCCGCTTAGCATTCAGCTATCATCATTCAGCTTTCAGCATTCCCACACAATTCCTGCAATTATTAGTGTTCTGATTTTAACTTAACATGGGAGAGAAGTGTTTCATCTAACTGTATCATTTGTTGTCAATATGTTTGTTTGTTTTAATACTTTTTCTGAGAAACTGGCGATGTATTGCTCAGCTCAATTTTGTGCCTAAGCCTAGTAGCCTGTCAAGCCAGACCCACTTATTTGAAAGACAGAAAGTGGGTCTGGAAAGGCTTTCATTGACCACTGTTCAGCCCTGTTCAAAATGAATCATACAATGAAAATTGTTTATTTGCTGTGACGTATTCTTCGTGAAGCAACGTGTCTCAGTTCTCCGAAGCACTCTGAAACACACTCGGAGAACTGAGAACCCACTCGCACCCATTAACGGGAATGCGCAATTGAGGGACACAGCCTATTATGTTGCAACAGTAACCGGAAACAGGGTAGATGTGTGACGTACGGAAGTCGGAAGTCCCGCCTCCTCCGTCGCATATACCCCATTTGAAAATTGCAGAGGAAAAGAATGATTAGGATAGACTTGAAGACATTAAAATTAAGGTTAATAGATTTCAACAGTCTGAAGACTCAAATTTTTTAAACCGACTCATAGAGTAAATAGATTTACAATTTGCCATTTTCAAATGCATAAACGACAATTTCACTAAGTGTTTACGTCAAGACAGAGCATGCGCAAACCAGATGCAGCAATCAATTACTTTTCTGGAAGGCTACTCATTACGCAAGAGTTGATCTTAAAAATATGGTATCCAACATCCCTATTAATATACAGTTTGAGTACTTTGGATATGTCTATATATCTGAACTGAACGTGGGGGGGGGGGGGTGCTGAGGGTGGGGGGTGTCTGGGGGTTTGGGGGTTTGGGGGCCTGGGGGCGGCTGGGGCTGGGTTAGGGTGGATGGCGGGGGTCGGTGGGGGGAGCGGGGGCTGTGGACCGGTGGGGTGCCTGGCGGGCCTGCAGTGCCCCGTCCTATTGCGTTGGGGGTGCGGGCCATGTTGGGGTGGGGGGAGCTCCTGCTCCTGGGTTTGCTCTCCGGCCGGTGGACGCCGGGGGTCGTCCTTTGGCGCTGCCGCGGCCTGGGGGGCCCTGAGGTGTTGCGCTTGCTCTGTCATGGCAGGGGTCGACGGCTCCCCTCTTTGGTGGAGATTTTCATGCATGCCAGATCCACCACACCAGCATCTATCGAAACTCAGACACATTCTGCTTCTTCCTCAGGTCATTGAATCGGTGGAGGCTGGTGTCTGTGGATCTCACTCTGCTTCGTCTGTCCTTCCTTCCTTTCCTCAGTCTCTCCTTTGGTCTCTTGAGGTCACCCTGATTTGTTGGAATTTAGATGTTTCTGGGGTTGGTGAAGGACTCTGGTTGGTGGCCCGGTGGGTGGTGGGTGGTGTCTGGTCGGTGCTGGATTTCACTTTCCTTTCTTTTCTTTGGTCCTTCCTCGGGTCTCCTGACGACGGTGTTCGGTTTAGGTGAACGGTATGGGATTTTTTAATAGGTTTTTGGTGAACTAATGAATACACACACACTCACACGCACGCACAAACGCACGCACGCACGCACACACACGCACATACACATACTCGCCCACATACAAAATAATTTTAAAAAAAGAGAGCAATGATGATGACATGTAAAATCGGTGAAATTACCGAATGAACAATACTGAGCTCTTAAAAAAAAAAAAAAGAACTGAGCTAAGGTTTGAATATAAAATCACGTCTTTGAATGTGTGTTCATTTCCTGCACATCAAAGGGTGTTTTTTTGGGGCTCCTGAGGTTCTCACAGACACCACACTGGTGTTTCCCTTCAGTTGGCTCACAGTAAGAACACTTGAGGCAAAACACAAACCCTACAAGGAAACCCACATCCTAAAATGTTTAAGTCTCTCAGCCTCCAAACAGATGTGCATCAGCTTCTAGCAATCCACATCTGCCTATGTGAAGTGTCAGGTGTGGCGCATGCTGTTGCTATAACAAATGATAAAATTTTAAAGAAAACCGCTTCAAGTTATTTACTTTCTCGCCAGGCTTTAAAAAGTAATATATGCACGTTACAAAGGCATTATGGAAAGAAAACAGCAGTGTTTTAAAAGAGACATATGTTAGGTAATTTCTACATAATTTAACACAGTTGTGTCAATGGGGATGTGTGGATGTATCAATGACATACTGAGGACCAAATATACCAAGCATCTAAAACTGCAGTACAGTACACTTTTTGTTCTCTTTTTAGAGCCCTTGATGGTAGACAGACCATGTTTGATTCCATTCATTTGAAGGAATCATTCATTACCAGTAAAAGGGTAACGAGTAGTATTAGCCTAGATCTTGAGACAGACAACATGGACTCCTGTCACAACATCATGATGTCTGCTGCTCAGTCAGACAAAGGTCATGTAAATTATTGCCCACTCAGCATCCATTGCAGCCTAGTCATCCTGGAAGGGGGATTTACGCATTTGGGGCCCCTTCTCAAGGTTTCTTATTTTTCCCCTGATGGGTTTTTGTTTGAGTTTTTCCTTTCCGTCTTGTCGTTAACATTTGTCAACTGTAGATGTGTGAAGCTCTTTTTTGTGTGTTTTAGGGCTATATCAATACATTTGACTTGATTTGACTTGACATATGTGAAGCACACACTAACAGGACTCGGCCACTGACCTCCTTCACCTCCTGGATTAACAGTAACAGTAACAGTAACAGGCAATGTTTTGTGTCTGTATAGACAACTCCATGGTTGACTGCTCGGCACACTGGCTGGCCACCTCTGACTTTTGCCGCGTTTCCACCGCAGGACGTTAAATGTAGACTGCGTATGGGGAGGGGGGTAGGGACTTACACAGGAACCGTCCTCTCAGCCGGCCCGCTTGTGGCTGTCTCCACTGCGGAGTACGACCCATTTCGCGACGTCACGAGTTTCAATCGACACGTAAACACCGTGCGACGGTTTCTCTTGTGACGTCACCCAAGCGTTACGAAAATCACGAGGAAAGAGAAAAACTTTAGGTGGTTGCTGTTTTCTCTGCTTTTTATTTTATGTACTTGGCGTGGATGGATGGTTTGAGTGAGAGGAGACGGCGTTTAGATGAAGAATTTGAAAAGGCTGACTCGCAAGTCACGAGTTTCGATCGACACGTAATCGCCTTGCAACGGTTTCTGTGACGTCACCTAAGCACGGCGCCGCAAAAATCAGAACGAGGAAAGAGAAAAGCTTGTGGCGGTTGCCGTTTTTTTCTGCTTTTTTTATGTACTTGGCGTGGATGGATGGTTTGAGTGAGAGGTGATGCCGTCTAGATGAAGAATTTGAAAAGGCTAATATTAGAGCGGAACGAAAATAGGCAAAGGATTGTTAAAAGAATTGTGTTGGTGGAAGAGACTTAAGCCGAGAATGCAACATTGTCGCGCATGAAGGTAAGATAATTTTTTATACTAAATTATTTTTAGCCAATCAGCACAAAAGCCCGATCGGGCCCGCGGAGTACATACCCTCAAGTAGGACCTCCGCTCGTCCCCGTAAGTTCCTGTAAATGTGGCCCGGTTGGGAAGGCTCCTGCAGTGGAGACGCGCACATATAGCGCTGGCCCCGTAAATTTACCCCGAAGTTCCTGCAATGGAAACGTGGCTTTTGTCTACTTTTTTCAAGGCTCAATGATAGCCGAATAGAGGATCCCAAGATCTTGATATAACAAAAAGTGAATTTATTTAGTTACACACAGAGTATGAAATACATTAGTAATGAGATATAGAGGAAACAAACATCATCTTTTTTTTAAAAAGCTTAATAACGACAATTTAAGTATGTGGATGTTGCCACAGTGGAAAAAAGACTTGTTACCTCTTTGGCCGCTGCTGCTTTGGTGGAGTAGAAGAAGAACATCTTGTCGAGGCAGCATTAGCTCAAGGGAAACAATTAAGGCTCGTATTTTGTTTCCAGATTTGTGTAAAATAAACACATAATGGAAGGTCAGATAAAGGCTCGTTTCCCGTTTTTCAATTTCCAATTTTAAACGAGAAACGGCAGAAGACTCGTTCCCGTTAAAATTACATCACCATCGTGTCAAAGGTAAGGTAACTTGTGCAAAAAGTACTGAAACATTTAACAGTTGGACATGTGCATTCAAAAGCTTAGAGAAGTCTCATTAAGTTCACCTATAAAGCTTTGAATGTAATTTGGGCTCATCCTTAAATTACACCCAAAAGCCAAATAACCCTAATTTTTGTGAGTAGTGTAGGTCAAATTTTATTTATTATCTGGGAATATGTATTTCCCCACCCCCCGGAATTTTTTTTTATTAGTTATGAATCCAACTGGAATTCATACACTGATGTTGGGATTTTATTTGCTTTTAACCCATTTTGGCCAGGAGCGCATTACCGTGTTTCAACCACTAGAACCTGTAGCACATAGTGCATACGTCATTTCGTTTTGACGAATTCTCAGTCTCTTAGCCGATAAAATGTATTAGAATATACACGTGAGGGTGACATGGGACTCGTAGCATTACCTGGAAATGTATTCAAGCATTCATGGCTGACGCAGATTCGCAGGAGTTGAAATAAAATAATGACGGTGATAGACGGCGCGCTGAATACTTCAAACCAGTGGTACCAGTCGACAGTGAAATATTGTTAAGACATATGTTTGTAGACGATGAGGATGTTGAAAATTTTGCCAGCTTTGAAGCGGATTGGACGACTAATAATCGATTCCCGAAGGTTATTACAACTGTGCTCCAGTGTTGAAGGTAAGTATACCCACAGATGCGACAGTTGTTTGTTGATTTAAAAAAATATATATATATACAGTATATATTGAAGGTTTATAATAATAAACTTGATTTGTGTGAAAGCTACAGGCGTAATCTCTGTTTCAGGGGCTGAGATATCAATTATTAAGTAGGCATTGACAATATTGTTGAATTTCCAGGAAAACTTCAGTTTTTTGGGGGGTGATTCTAAAGCCACCTTTAGGTTTTAGAGGCATGTTTTGGCAGGTGCTTTAGACCTAAATGGGTTAAAATGGCTTTTAACTTATTTTAACAAAATCTGGCTGCACTTAAGCCTAGACGTAGGTTTACAGCAGGAAATATGTCTTATGGCAAATCTAATTAATATGAGATATTCTTATAAAACAGCCAATAATGCTAGAACCTCTCTCAAAGATACCACTTGTATATTATGTCTTATTTTAATTTAATAATACTTCTTGTTGAACTACTGTTATAGGCCTACATGTTGGAATCACATAGATATTGCACACTATTTTGGCCTTTGAGAGCCAAAATTCTCAGGTTTTAGAATAGTTTCATCAATTATTGTCACCCCTACTAGGTAGGCATGAAAACAATTTTACTGGATTCACTCTTTATTAGTAAAAAATAAAACTTTTGATGTTTTTAAGCAGTCCCCTGACCAAATATTGATCGCAATGATTTTGCATCCAAATGAATAGGCAGTTCTTTAGAATTACAAAGAAAAAGGAAAAACAACAAAACTCATATTTAGTTTTTTCAAACTGTGTGGTATATATGAGTACGTAAGTATTGGGCACTGCACAGCCATGTATCAGATTTGTGTGTGGGGACAAAAATTGGTATCGGAACAACACTAAAAATAACAAATAGTTTTTCAGCAAATAACGGATAGGTTACAAAAAATAATGTGTAAATATGTGAATTTGCGATTAGTGAATTATATATCTCAGTTGGAACAACTGATTTCCATGAAATGTTACATTATTGTACAGACATGGTACATGTTCAATTCCAGGTCAAATGCCAAGAAAACATTTCGCCCTACTTAGGCCCCTTCCAGACGGAAGCAAAGCCGGCTTCGTTCCTCAAACAAATCTCGTACACACAGAAGCATTTCAAGACTTGCGTGTGTCCAAAAGAAGACGCTGAGGGCGTTTAACAGCTGTAATGTATATGCCTGTCTGGAGTGGCGCTGTAAAGAAGCCACAGCGTTAATGGAAAGCGTAGAAGAAGAATCAGCGAAGAAGACGGACACTTTTTTTTCTAACTTTATTGCAATCTACAGAACAAACATGGCTTTGCATGTATCAAAACAACATGAAAAAGCCAAACACAGGAGAAGTGACAATGGCGGGTGATTCAAGTACAACACCGCTTGTTGAACGTGGAAATAAAGAAGCAAAATATTTTGCTGCATAAGCAAGCTAACGAGGCTGTGCAAAGCAACTACGACACGGCTATCCGCCACGCGAGTATTGGCGCATACGTCATCAATCTGCGACAATGCGTTGTTTGTCTGTTTGTTTGATTTTGAGATATCTCCAAATACCCTCCTAAGGTCTCTGATTTTCCTTTTCCAGCAGCCCAAAAGTTGAAATTGTTGTTTAAGTGTACGAAAATAAGTGATGATTCAACAATGTTGTTGTTGTTTTTGTTGTAACATGCTAGTGCTAGTAGCTAGCACCTTCGGGGAACTAGTTATTTTAGTTTAAAAATAACCCGAGATTCTTCACCTCGAATTCACAAATGATAAATGCATATAACAACCAAAAAAAGCCGAAAGACAGAAGCCGCTTTGAGAACGAAGCCATCCTACCTTGGAGCATACATTGCCATGTCGTCCGGTCCAGGCAGTATCGACAAATGTTTGTAATCCACTAACCAAACTTTTCAATGTGTACCGCTGCAAAGAATGTTGAGCTAAATCTTCTGCATACATCTTCCTTACACAAGTGATGTTAGAGGAAGCTGTGGGTGACATTCATCAATAACAAAAGAACATTCGGTGCAAGCACAATAGAAGCAAAGTTGACACCGGTGGAAAGTTGACCCAACATGAGGGGCGGACTCGCGATCCCATGACGTCAGTGAATACTATGTATAGTAAAGTCTATCTCTTTTTCCTCACCCTAAATTCAACCAAACACCCAATCTGTTCTTACCTGTTTCCTACAGCGCATGCACAGATGACTACTTCGTTGGGTATGCTGTTTTGTCGAGACACCGGCGGTAGTGCTACACAGTCCAAATGGCTTCTCCACGCTAACATTCTGCCCCTTAAACATTGTGTGTTTTAGCTACAGTGTAGTACAGTGCATTTCTATTGGATAATTTTGACGTGAACGTTTCTGCTGCGTCATGACTAGAATTCCCTTCAGTAAAGGCTTTCCAAAAAAAGGGGCGGTCGTTAATCGAGCGTTTAAAAAATGTGTGCCGATAGAGGCACTTTAAGTTAACGAGATATTAACACGATAATTTTTACACCTTTACTTTTTTCATAAGCATTCCATATAGTTCAGAAGTTCATCGCATAATTTCATGCAGGGAGATAGTGGGATACAGTCACGTACGTTGTGTTACGTGGAGTTATGTCAAATATTTATGAATGAAGAAAGCTATCTAGTTTTATACTCGAGTAAATTGGGTTTTACCAATAACGGTCTGTGTTTTCAAAGGGATCGCCATTGTAGAGTGACATCACATTGTAGTCCATCGGTGAAGTAGGGATCCCCCCCGACTTCGCAAGTGGGATTTACGAGTTCAAGGGGGCGTTCCCGTACACACTTTCTGGTTTGAACTCGGAAATGTCCAACTTCCGATCATCCTCGAATGCAGCATAAGCTCCCGGCTTTCTTTCAGTCCTTGTCGATTAATTGTTTAATCTTGCTTAGGTCACGCCCTTGCCATGTCCTGTCACTTGTGTTTTCCTACTTTGAATCTTGTTTTGTACTTTAATTGAGTCTTTGTTTTTGGATCCCAAGTACCTTGTTTGATTAAATTACCTTTTGTCTTGGAGCATACCTGCCTCGCCTTCCTGTGTTTGGATCCTCAAGACCTTGAAAACTATTAGGAACATTGTTTTCTTCTCCCTACCCCTTTTCAGGCAAAATCTTTTTTTTTCCTTTTCTCTCTCTTTTTTTTCTGTTCATATTATGAAACTACAATATGAATTGTTGCTCCTGTGTTCAGCATTAAGTTAATGCCTGAAATAAATGAAAATGAAATGAAACCTTGACACCATGCAATTGAATAGCCTATGGTTAATGCGCAATTCCCAAACATCAATAATATTGAATTGAGCTTGTTTTTAGTTTTGTAAGTTAATTTAATACCAATGGAAAACTATTACCCTCTTGTTGTTTCTGTAAGTCTTTTTCTCAAGGTCAAATGTTTGCCCTGATGATGTCATTAGCCACGGTGGAGATATAGTAAGGATGAATCATGAGAGGCTCATTAAAGATGTGGATATAATATCAGACAGGCTGCAATAATCTGAAGAGAGATGTCCTGACTCGGTCTAACAGCTGGGTCAAATCAGAGTACGAGTATATGATTCTGCCCCACCTTAGGTCACATGCGTCAAACTTCTGCAAACCAAAGCCAGCCTGAGATGTAACATGACTGAATTGAATGGTTCTGTGGTTACCAATTAGAACTACTTATATATTCTGAGGAAAAATAAGTATTTTGGCTTTTCTATGAACTGCTACACACTGACAGTTATGATTTAATCCCATTATCCAACCATCACTCTATTATGAGCATATCTTCCCATGTGCTTAAAAGGGTACTCAAAGCCAAATCATTTTTATTTTATTTATTTTTTGCTGATAAACTGTATAAATTGGTGTCTATTAATGCTATCTACACGACCTCGTCATTATTTTAACATTTGAGTGCATGTTTGTTGAAAGCTTGAATTTGGGGTATGTGTGGTGGCGCCATCTTCGGGTTAAACGTTGGGATAAACACAATTTGGCTGTTTGTCCTCTCATTGACGTATTCGCTCTGCCAACATGGTGTACACAAGCCCAATGGTCCTAGGGCTCCGGGTGGCAGAGTGGCGCAAGTTGGCGTGAGTTTGCTTCCCCGGCTGAGAGATCAAATATGTGTGAGAGTGCACAAAAAAAAAAAGCCCAACGGTCCTGCAGGCAACGCCCCCTTTGAGCGCCATTTTGAAATATTAGTGAGAGTCTGGTCGGGGGTTGAGTTGCACTTTAAATCAGAAAAGGGCGTTCCCTGTCAAATCTTGCCGGTGCGCGTATTCTCCCAGAGACTTAAGCATGTTTTCTCTCCCGCACTCATGAGGCTGTACTAGCACCTCTTGAAAGTCAAACATCATACTGCATGTTTTGATTCAATTAACTGTTTCCGTGCTCCACTAATGTCAGCCGCCGCTGACTAGTGCTGACAGCTTGGAGTTTGTCTGAAAGCGCCACACACAACAACTGCAGTCAGTGTAATTTTGGTGATGATGAGTTAGATTTTGAATCATTTGTGTTTATTTAATATATGCCAGTCGTGACATCAATAGAAGTGGCACACCTGCATGCATGAGAGACATTGCTATAGGCAACACTTAAACAGCAGCCCACTCACTCACATTTCTACTAATGTAAAAGCTCCAAATATGCATTCCTTCATGAGCACAATAGTCTGATTAAATTACTTTGATTGTATTTAGTAAATACAGAATGCAAATACAAATGCTTTGTCAAAGTAGCCTATAATGCTGCATTCGGGGAAGGTGGGAAGTCTGACTTTTTTAACCTCCAGCCAGGAAAAGGGAAAAAAAAAAAAAAGGACCCCAACTTCACCGACCAACTTCGATGTGATGTCATTCGACAATTGCGACCCCCATAGAAACAGACTGTGGATGGCAAAGCATAATTTAGAAGATTCTAAACATCTTATATCTTTTTATCTACAATCAAATTAATTTAGTTATTTAAAATAACTTTGCGTAACACAACGTGTTTTGTACTGGCTGTGCCATTCTCCCTGCATGAAGTTATTCTTTGAAATGTATGAAATGCTTGGATGATAAGATATTCCTTAATTATATAAATAAAGGAAATTATGAAGGAAGGTTTGCTAGGGATTCAAATGTGTTGTGATGAACCAGAACAACAAACAATTTATCAGAATCAGCCATTTTTGTTGTTTCCATTCGCCTAGAACGCTTTGAGGTTGGAACTGGGACTATCCGAGTGGGATAAATCAAATTTCCCACTTTCCTTGTGTCATGATTTTTGGTTGTCATGTTTCTTTTGTCTATTGTGCTCAGTGTTTTTGCAATGTTGGCTTTTTGTATCTCCCTTTGTTTCATCAAGCCTTATCACGTCCAACTGTGCTTGTCTTACCACCCCCTTGTGTTCATCCAATCAGTTCCCTCAGCCATGTGTGTCTTTTACAGGCGCTGTTAAACGTCAGGCACATTGTTGAACAGCTTGGGGGGGAAAGTAGTCACGGTAGATACATTGGCGCGATTATCTCCTTCCTTAAATCCACTGTGGTTCGTAGCACTTGGAGTTTTTTTGTGTTTTTTTTGCTGACACTGACACTGTTATCTTTCTTTGGGCCCATGGCGAAGAAAATTGTCATGGGAAAATCCAAATGCACTCGCGAACATCAGCGCACCTCCAGGGGTGTTCATGGCTTGGCTGCCCATTCAAGGTACGTTCGGCTTTGCTTGGGTGTTCGGACTCCGAAAATGAGGTCGAACTCTTGAGGCATTTTTCATATTTTTTGGGGTCAAAGTCTGATTTGTACGAGTTCCGAGACCTTCGAACTCCGAGGTTCCATTGTATTTACATTCCACAATTTGAACCAAAGATCAACCAACAGTAATCAAGACTCAGGTGTTTATTCTTACACCTGACATTATAAGTCAAGTAATTATAAGTCAAGTACCTCAGCTCACTTTGATAGCACAACATTGAAATAGATGGTTTCCAATTGGTTTGACTTTGTGCTCCACAGGCTATCATCAACTGTGCATGTGTGAGAGATTTGGGAAAGGCCAAAAAGAAAAGATTCACAACAATGGCTGCCATATATTTTATGTCATGTTCATATCTAAACATCTGAATAAAGTAAAATATTTAAATAAAAAAAGGATGCAGACGCACATTCAAGAAAAGTGAAGTGTCCATGCGTGGTCATGAACTTAAGGTGGACCACACCTAAATGACAAACCAGCACCTTTTAACTTAGTCGCTGCTCGACCTGTTTGCATGAGCCATCCAAAAGTCATGTGTGTGTTTGTGTGTAATACGGTTATAACGAATCATCAGGATCTACAGAAGCTTGATAAGTAACAATCAAATATAAATCTGGACCAGGATTTCTCAGGCCCCTCGTTAGAAACTAATAAAGCCTTTCACACTGGACAGTAAACACACACTAATTTCTGGCTTGTAGGAAAGTGTACAATCAGCATTCATTACAACTCACATGGAGACTCTGAATCTTATTGGCGCAACTCTGCCACCCCTGGAGGGATATGATGTAACCACCACTGACTGGTGTTTGTGCAACTTACTTTTTTTTCTTTCAGGATTTTGACTGCCAGTCCAGTATGTGTGTGTAATTACATACAGTAGGTCTCAGAGGTACAAGGTTAAAGTGGCTTTGAAGTCCCTGTCTAACCTAATAGATACCACAATGTGGTTTCCATCAATACGGAGAGTGAGTCTGCAGGAGGTCCAGAGCCAAGCAGTGGAAACAGTGGTAACTGCTATAATAACAACAGTACATTGTCAGTCAAAGGCTTTGCCTCTGTAAAGTCACAAGGCACATACACCAACATTATATGAATACCGCAAGCCAGACGATAGGCAAAGTAAAAGTAAGAGGGCTGAATGAAACACAAAACGAAGTCTTCTGAGAGGATGTAGAAAACATACCGATGGCTGGAAATAATTTCACATAGTATGCTTCTTTTTTCCTATGGGAAAGCCCAACGTGGAAAGGCGGTCAACACTAAAATCTTAGCCTTAATCAGTCTTGATCTGCCTGCATTGAGAGGTTTTAGTTCCATATGAGCATTATTGCGGAAATGAGGTGCCAGTTGAGGCCCAACAGAGTAGTTTGTGTTTGGTGAACTTGTTCACCAGTTAGTCTTTGCAGATTGATTTCAGTTTTTGTGCAGTGAATTATGATGTTTTTGTTTAAACCTAACCAACACTAAAATGTTCTACCTTTGTGACACAATGGGGTTTAAATTAAGCTAATGTTATAGTATTAACTGTTGGATGTGGATCCAGGCTCAAATAAGTGAACTTATTACCAAACCACATGTATAGTAACAAATCTATCAAACGTTTTGTTTACCACATTTGAACAAATAAATACATAATAATAATAATAATAATATTGATGATGATGATGATGATGATACATTTGAGTAATAGTTTTCACTTCAAGATCATTTGATCATACTGAAACTTCATTTTCGCCTCAAATTTCTACATTTAATTTTACATGAGTCTATGACCTTGTTGGATTTGTTTACCCCCTACTCCTCTTTAGCTGTAAATGTAAAGGTAATTGTAGTTATCCAACTACCTTCAATTTGTTTCACTCTTCTCCACCATCTGTATTAGAACTAACTTAAGGGGCCTGACTTTACTCTTAAAAGACACTTGCGGTTGTGTGCACATGTCCCTGAGAATTTGAGTGTGTTATTTTATAATCTACAGAGACCCCAAATGAGGTTAAGGACTCTGATTGACCTGTCTGAGAAAAGCATTGTAAGGTAGTCTTGAATCCATCAAGCGAATAATTGTAAAAGATGGGTTAAGGCCATAAGTTGATTGAGTGAGTGATGTGAGCACACATCATGTGGCTGAATACTTCAGCGATACAAAAAACCTAAACAGCGATACACTTCTCGAAAGGAAAACCATTACTATAGTGAACTCTGAAAACTCTGACATTGGTGGTACAGGGTTTGAACAGCCTGTATCAGTGGGTTCGGTAGCTCGTACTCCCGAAGCTCCCACCAAGATTCCCTCGAGGGACACGGTCGAACACCTTCTACAAGTCCACAAAACGCATGTAGACTGGGTGGGCAATCTCCCATGCACCCTTGAGGACCCTGCCAAGGGTGTAGACATGGTCCAATGTTCCACGGCCAAAAACCACACTGCTCCTACTGAATCCGAGATTCGACTTCCCGATGGACCCGCCTCTCCGGGAAGCTGAGAAATGTGATCCCTCTGTAGACACACATCATTCATGTCAGTCCCCCTTCTTTAAAAGATGGACCACCATTTTGGTCTGCCAATCCAGAGGCACTGTCACATGCACTGATGTCCATGCAATGTTGTAGAGGGGTGTCAGCCAGCACAGCCCCACATCATCCAGAACCTTTAGCAACTCCAGGCAGATCTCATCCATCCCCAGGACTTTGCCACTGAGGAGCTTTTTAACCACCACGGTGACTTCAACCCCAAACAAAACCCCCACCTCAGTGTTCCCATATTCTGCTTCCTCAAAGGAATTTCATTTTCCATGGCCTCGCCAAACTCCTCCGATGCCCAGGTTTTTGCCTTTGTTCTGTGTTCCGCTTGGCCAGCCAGAACTGCCAGCTGCTCTGGAGTCCCACAGGTCAAAAAGGCCCTATTTTAGCTTGACGGCATCCCTTACCTCCAATGTCCACTAGCGGGTTTAGGGATTGCTACCACGACCTTACAGCTACAGCTCCGATCGACCGCTTCAGTAATGGAGGCACAGAACATGGTTTACTTGGAGCCTCACAAAACCTTTGGGTCTGCCAGGCTGGACCAGCATCTTCCCCACCATCGGGGCCAACACACCACCAGGTGGTGAACCCCAACATACAGGTGCCATGCTGGGGGTATAAGTATGCCCACACCTGCTCTGCACCTCTCACCGTGGACAACACAAGAGTGGAAGACAGTCCAACCCCTCTTGAGAGGACTGGTGCTACAGCCCAAGCTGTGTGTGGAGACTACATCTAATTGGAACTTTTCTGCCTCGCACATCTGCTCGGGTTGCTTCCCTTCCAGAGAGGTAACATTCCATGCCCCTAGAGCTAGCTTCTGTATAGCAGGGGATTGGATTGCCAAGGTACCCGCCTTTTGGCCGCTGCCCATTTCACAAAGAACCCAATCCCTTTGACCCCTCTCACAGGTAGTGAGCCCATCGGAAGGGTGACCCACGTTGCTTTTCGGGGCCCCCCTTGGATAAAGGCCCGCGCACCAGGTACAGGTTTTCTTGGAAGGATTGATGGATTTTTTTTATGCCTCTTTTTTTCAGACCGATACCAGTATGAGTTCTCAACTCTTGAGTAGTCACCAATATTTAAAAAAATAAAATAAAATATCCCCAAAACAATGACAGATAATTTTAAAGAAAAAAATATTTATAGTGGTTTTCTAAAAAACAAGAGGTATCGGCTGCTGTCGTGAGTACAGATACCTCAAAATATGGTACTTTCCCATCACTAGATGGATGGATGGTTGGATGAGAGAGACAAGAGAGAACAATTACACAGAGTATAATAAGGTTCCCTGTCATTTAGGACAGACATTGATTCAAACGTTAACACAAAAGCTGTTAAATTGCCCCTCAGTATTCTGACATTCTTAACATACTGGGGGCATAGCAAATAAGATTTTGCAAGACAACCCCAAGTGCTCTACAACAACAACACCATGTGTCAACAAGCCAAATGTATGGCCTTGTAAAAGCCTCATGTGATGAGAGGAGCCTCCAAACAAAGGAGGGCTCAATTCATCTATGTTTAGATTACCTACAGCGGGCTTTCGTTAAATGAAGTTTGCAGAAAATGGCTCATTTTAGGTTAGTATGCAGTGAAAGATTGCACAGTTTATTGAAGTTCCCATAACGTCTCAGACACATGTACAGTTTTTTTTTAACTGTACTGATTTTAAGACAGGCAGTTATTATTGCTCATAAATTTTATTGATATCTGAGGAGAGCACAGTGGTGCATTTGGCTAGCAAGGCTGCCTTACAGTTTATGTGCTCAAATGCCCACTTTGACCTTCCTGTACTGAGTTTGCATATTGTCCATGTGTTTGTGTGTTTTCTCTGGTTACACCATATTCCCTGTGTATGCTACGTCTGGCTCAAAGTCAGCAGTCTGGCCAGTCGGAAATGAACAGGATTACCAGTATTAACATCATGATCAACATGGCATAAGCAATTGATAATATCGAAAACAGCAGAGAATTGTACATTTGCGTGGATGTGCCAAAGCAATTGCAAATTGTTCGAAGAAAGGAGAAACTGCTTTTTTGATGTGCACAAGTAACATAATGACCTCAGAATTGTAGTAGTAGTTTTGAGAAATTTAATTCTGACCTGAGAAATGTCCCAAAGCGACTGAGAAAAACTGGATATCAAACTACTAAACTCAAAAAGAAATAAAAACTTACAATAACGAAAAACCCCAAACTATGATCAGGACCACATCTGCAGCACTGACATCTGGATATTTATGTTGAACTACAATTTAGAGTGTAGCCTAAACTTCAAAACCCACATTATTTAAAAATATATAAATAAATAACATGACACAAATTGGTTGATTTAGCCTCTACAAACTTTTGAAAACGTGCAAAAATTGCATCAGCTAAACTGTCAGCTTTGCACAATTATCACTAAATTAAAGTAAGCTGACACGTTGATTTCAGATGACACTAAGTTCAATGTCAGACATTGAGTATTTCCCTTAAACTGTTCAAGGAAAAGCAGCAGTCCTCCTTACATCACCAACTGGGACTTGGCAAAAATGCACATGCTGTTTAATGTTTGACATTGGTCGTATTATTTACAGTGGCTTCACAGCACTTGTAAATGTTAAAGCAACTGAGTGTTACCAAAAGCCAAGTTTTACGGAACATAAATGGAGCCATATTGTCTCTGAAAATAAAAATTTAAGCACCATCCATTAATCTCAACCACAGTCACTTAGTGAGTATCGATGCTGGCTGCACGAAAGTCACTCATGTGCACCACTACACTAACAGTGATGACATTAAAGCATTTTTGTTTAGAAATATTTTTTTGCTATATTAATAAACAATTTGGTATTTTTTTAGGGTTAAATCAAAGCCATATATATATATATATATATATATGGGTGCCCTTTTGGCACTGATGCCCAAAGTGCCCCGTTGTCCATTTATTTATTTATCTATTTTATATTTTTTTTTTAATAGTTTGTGAAAGTAGTTTTGTTGCCTTTCAAAACTAAAATTCAACAACATAATTTAAATAAAACAACTTATTATTACGTTATTCTTGGATGACGTCATACTACGAGACGCACCCCATTCTGCCAGGTCGCTCGCCACTACACCTGCGGTCGTCGGTAAGTTGGTCTCTCTGTTTGTATTTACGTAGTCTGACTCAGTAAACAAAAGCCAAGGTCATAGAATGCAGAAAATTCGAGCAAAACGAATGCTTTTATTTGATAGATAGACATGATCACAGAGCATGCTGAAGCCTAGCTTCAATTGAAATGTACTGACACAAGTTGTAATCAGCTTCGTAACTACGATGAAGTCTGACATTTGGGCGCAGGTGTTTCTGAGGACGCAGGCAAGATTTCCCCCTCAGTTTCATAAAGACCACGATCCTTCCCATCCACATTTGCTGCGGCAAAAATTCCTGGTAAAATTAACGTTCCTCCTCCATTGGGACGATGCGTTTAAGATACACAGAATATGTCGGAGTTTGTAACTCTCGGTCAGAATTTTAATAAACTCTTCCTGAAGACTCCTTGTAGCATGTTCTCAATGAATTCAAAATGTAAGTGGAAATTGCTACATGATCTTCGTTTTTATTTTAACTAACAGCTCGGGGAGGGGGGGGGCAGTCAGAGTAAGGTCCTAATAAGGAACAGGTAGCAGTGTGTTCAGAAATTAGGGGGGCAATGAACCTCCCCCCCCCCCCCCCAAGAAGAAAAAACAACAACAATCACAGCGTTTTATCAAAAACTAATAATGTAGCTTGCTGAGATGTGGCAGTTACAGTAATTGTATCTACACCTGCAGAAAAATAATAAAAGGCATTTGCTCTTACCTGAATCAAGCTAAATGTAAAGTAAGACATTTTTATGCTATTTGCACTAAAGAAAAATCCTAATTGTGTTATTTAAAATGTCAATTTCATGTACATTTTACATAATTGTTTTTATTCATGTAAATTTGTTGTTCATAAATGATTCTTCATACACAAATGTCAAAACGTTTTTATGGTGATTGGCATTGGCATTGCAGACAAACAGCAGTTTAATTATGTGTGATTTATTGTTTAGCCGTTATTTCAATTAAGAATTTTACAATGAATACCCCCCCACCACCACCACATACAGACACGTACGCACACACATATCTACATAGACAACCTCAAACAATTTCGATTAATCCCGATACGAATCTATAAATTCATTATTGCAATTTTTTTTCTTTTACTCAAATTTAGAAAATACTAATAAGTAAACTTGTACATGTACAATGTAAGATTTGTATGAAAATGTATTTATCTGAAACTTTAGGCTTATAAACCTCTGTATTTAACAAACAGGTTGCAGTCTGTTTCAGGCTTGAACAGCACTGAAATAAAAATATTAAGGCTTAATGTCACTGCACACCCCTGATACATTTAAATTGAAGGGGCAGTCATCCCCCCAAAAAATTCTTGACAATATGTTCTATGAAGTCACACTAGTCTAAATATGATATTCTGATTAATATTGTGTTAGTGGAATATGAGTTAAACAGCAAAATCCAGCAGTTTTTCAGGCCATTTTGCCACTTGCTGTCGCGTGAAAATGACATCACAGTTGCTCACGTCTCAGGTAACAACCAATCACAGCTCAGCTCAGAAAACAGGTGAGCTGTGATTGGTCGTTGCCTGAGCCCTGAGCAACTGTGATGTCATCTTCAGTCAACAGCAAGTAGCAACATGGCCGCCCCCTGAGATGGATAAAAACGGATTAATTTTGCTGCATAACTCATATTCCACAAATGTAATATTAATCAGAATGTCATGTTTAGAGTAGTGAGGTCACATATAACATATTATTGTCAAGAAATGTTTACGGTTGACTTCCCTTTTAAACGAATACAACTAAATATGATGACAAAATCAATGAGCTGCTCACTCAAGGACCATGAAAGGGGCTTTCCATTCTATTGGAGGTCTTTATGACATTGAGTGTGGGGGATTAAAATAACATGCAGTAAATTACTTTAACAGATGATGACAAATACACAGTGGGAACAGCTATGAGTCCATATTTGCAGTAAAAATTTAATAACTTTTATTTTACAAGGTGCGCTTCTGTGACTCATTTGGTCTCACACCAAGCTCACCTGGGAATTATGGTAAGATGATATACTCAAGCTACTCAAACCATTTTATGAAGAAGGATGAGTCAGCATGCATGGCTGCATATTTTTCAAAATGTTATAATTAGATCTCTACTCATTTCCAATCGCAAACAATCTGGCATCATTATCAATGGTATCATTTTAAAAGTTGTGTTTCTGATTCAATTTCACATCAGTGAGAGATGTAAGTTTCCGACTCTATGTTATCCCCCCCACAAAAAAAGGCCTTAATCGTAATGGAGTCGCACTAAATGGAGTAACACTACATGCTGAAGGTTTTGCAAGGCTGTGAGGGTGTGCCTGCGATGTGTGCCCACAAGGGCAGAACAAATGAATAACGCCTTGCAAGTAATACCTTCTGTCTCTGATTTGTTACTTTTCTTTAGGCACAGTGGTTTCTTGTATATCAAATCATATTTATCATATAATACTAGTGTCAAGTCATACTAATAGGTTTAAAAAATGTGACATAAAGGTATTTTCTGGAGAGAGACTGCTAACTCCCGCTTGAAATTGTCCAAATAATGGATGACAGTGATGTCATATCATTTCTTTCTTTTTAATTTATGAGAGTGCTCTTCCCTCTGATTCAACAGAAATAACTGCAGCTGTTATCCCACCCCATTTTCTTCTGCTTTATTAACAATAAAGTAAAACACTTCTTTTAGTACTTAACAAACATGTTCAATGTCACTGCATCAACCATATGTACCTTTGAATACCATAGATACCATAATTCAATATAATACAGTACAAGGTTTCAAGCATGAAATGAAGTCATATTGTATACTGACACATTGATTGTATGTTGATTCCAAAACACAGTGTTCAAGCCAACGTGAAACATTTGCAGAACAGCTGGCCAGCAGCTAACTAACATTAGCTCAACATGCATCATGTAAACCTACACCCAATTTCTGTTTCGCTATCTGGACATAAGAGGGGAAAATGCACTCAACAAAGAAGGCATTGAGCATTGGCCAGCTCTGGTTTTTGTAATAAATGTATAATCCATATTCCGGAGAAAGATTTTTTTTTTTTTAAACACACACACACACACACACCCACACACACACACAATATTGGAACTATTTGAAAGCTTGTTTAGGGCACCAACCCACTGACATTGATGAAATACAATAATTCACACCTGTGACAAAATCAAATTCAATTAACTTCTTCTGCACTGTCTGTGCGATGGCAGGCAAACAAAAGTTCTTGTTCTGGGTGAATATTAGTTTTCAAACTGATGACAAGAGAGAACTTGTGTAATATACTAGTAGTACATATTGTATAATCATCTTCAATTAAAAATTGCTATGATATTAATGCATAAATCCAATCCAAGAGGAAAGGAATTATTAGTATAATTTTTGCATCAACTGAGTGCACAATTGCTGATGAATTGGAATTTTCTCAGCAAAAGAGCACAACCGCACACACTCTTGTGTGACATGTAAAGGAGACACAATCTTTGTCTTTCCTTGTTTAGCAAACAAGCATCTCCATAGCGATAAGGGAACTAGTCTTCAAATCCAGGGACAATATTGCAACATCTGCTGATTAAATTCCAAGGGTGGAGCAGAAAATGGTAAGAGAAAATAAGTAGCATGTTTACACATAATGACTGCAATGAGGATGTACTACTTCACACAATGGGAATTAAGTTGTCACTGAGCTAATTATCACATCTTGGTATTTACTCTTAAATCTGAAAATGTCCAGTCCAGACAAGATCATTCTACTCTTTTTAATAGACTTTTAACATTTATCAATTTTCAACATCATTTTTATTACAGATTAGTAACAGTTAAGAAGTCCAATTCGGCTGGGAGGAGGTGACTCCCAATGTGAAAGACCCTTTGCCCTATTTGGCAGAGTCACAAGGTAATGTGTCGTAAATTATTGTTTTCACTATTCCAATCCATAAACGCCCAGTTTATAACCCCACCCCTCACAAAGACCACCACCTACCTGTCCCGTCATTTTCTCCCTCACTCGGTTGACTCACATTCTTCCTTGCACCATTCTCTGTGTGGGTTGTATACACAGTGTGGTTTCAGGCAATTTACCGCCATCAAATTGCACACGGTCTCGTGTTGTCGCTGTCCATGCCTCGGAGGGCTTGTTGCTTCATTACACAAAACTACCTCTAACGGATAATCTAAATAAACCTCTAAAGTGTGGCTAAATACACATCCAGAGGCCAACAGGTGAAAGTGTGTGGTTTTATAAATTCATACTTTAATTTGCATTCAGAATCTGTATACCATCCTGTTGATACGATGCCGCAACTGAAATTAGGGATGTCAGTGAATGTATTGAGTAAACATGCTGTCTTGCCGAGCAATGAGACTCATTCAAATTGTATTAACTGCCCAGCTTGTCCGATCGTTGCCGGGAGAAAAAAAAGTGTCCACTCTTTCTGACCCGATTTCATTTGGTGAGGAAATGTTTGGCTTAAAGGATTTTCTAAGACGAGTCCAGTTAAAAGTGCCAGCTCTTTTCAATGCCATAACAGCACATGACACATGCAACTGTGTGAAAATGGATCACGACATAAAAAAATAAAATCTGGCTTAGAGAAAGAAATTACAAATTGCAAATTTTTAGCATGGAAAATGTTGCTAGTGGTCTTCTTGTATTTTATTAGGGATTTTTTTGACGATATGGTGATGTATTTGGTGGCACGGTGACCGAGTGGTCAGCACAAATGCCTCACATTTCTTAGAATTGTGGTTGTTCATGGGTGCTTGCTCCCACATCCCAAAAACATGCCTCTTCTGTCAATTGAAAACTCAAACTTTTCAGAAATTGAGCGTGAATTGTTGTGAAATTGTCTGTATGTGCCATGTGATTGGCTGGCATCCTGTCTAGGGTATATCCCACTTCCCGCCCAAGTTCAGCAGGGAGACAGTATTGTTTTCAGAAAGGAGGATCTTTGGAATCATTCGCTGATTTTTAAATGTGTTCTTGTGCTCTTTTTGCACTGGTTTACTTTGTTTTATTTTGGCGGGCGTAGTTCCTGTGAAGTGTCGTTAGTTAGTTAGTTAGTTAGTTAGTTGCATTTTTGTTTCAGTCTGGGTGGGGCAGTTTCTGGAGGACACTCACACCTGATCAGTCAGTCCCTCCGGGATTTCGCAGGCATTTTTAATGATTGTTGCAGGCTAAAATAATCAATAATATATAAAAGAATACAGTGCTTAATGCCTATCATTGCCATAACTACTACTCCAGTTCCTTCTCAAAATCATCCGCTTCCACTTGATCTCTCTGAAAAACATAACTGCGTTTATAAGACAATGGTGACAGCTCAGTGCATTTTTTTTATATTAAGAGCTAACTAATTTTTTACATGAAGTAACTTGTGAAATTCTGCACATTTTTAAAGCTGTAAAATACAACTTGACCCCAGTCCTATGCATTATTTAATTAATTACTGCTAAATTGTGTTACAGTGACTCTTTTGCACAACGTTGAATACTTTTATTTTGTTAAGTTCAATACGGATGCACATTGTAAAATTATGCAACTTTACTGCAAACGAACCAGAAAGAATACATCGATGTGTCACACTGGGATTACACCACAGCAGCTCCGTCGCCGACAACTTCCCGCTGTCTCTCGCATGATCGTGCGTGATAATGTGGCATTAAAAATGACAAACACACAGAAAATCTGTGCTCAACAGAGAAGCAGAAAGAGAGGTGGACTTCCTTTGGTTGAACTCACCGTCCACTCCCATAGCTTCTGCTATGACGGTCCATGCAGCATCCTTTTTTAGGTGGTCCTTATAAAAAGGATGTGCCGTGTCATATATAATTTTGTGGCTTTCCATCTACATTATAAATCTCTCCTCATCCATGTTTGCTGGTGTTAAAACCGTGAATTAAGCGTCAAGCATTATGACGTTTTGCTGACATGATTGGATCTGGTGAGTGTTTTATTCGGAAAAGTAACCGGATTTTTTTTAATATTTTGGAACTGCCTTGGTCTTCCTGTCCCACTCATCGTGTTCTGTGCTACTTTGCCATTTGACGGATGCGTCGTCCGGAAAAATAGAAAATATGTCTATTTGTCCGGCGGGCTCCAGCACGACGGAGCTGTTCTGCAGTCGATCCGCAGCGCATACACTGCCGGTGTAATTTAAACAAGGTGATAGAATGAAAACGAATCGACTCCGCCGCCGGAGTGGAGCGGATCCGCAACACGCGCATGAAGTGTAATCTCGGAGTTACACTTTAATACTTACGATCTGTTTTCTGGCGTTGCTGAATAAAATACGTCTCACATCAAAAGATCAAGTGGCTTGGAGTCCTCCATTCGACGCTTGGCTCTCACAGTGGTTTGAGAGTGCCCATGGACACCTTTTGGCAGACAGAACAGAAGACGTGCAAATGTTCACTCTTAAACACTTCCAGACCAAATTGTACATTTCACTACCATAACAAGCAGAAATGCAGTTATTACATACAGCAAATTCAGACACATTTCCACATTTCACAAGTACATTAGAGCCGCAAGTAGGGATGTTTGATACCACTTTTTTTTAGACCGATACCAATACTCAAATCTTAAGTACTCACCGATACCGATATCAAGTGCCGATACCATTATTACTTATGATACCTAAATGAAAAATAAATAAATAAATAAAAACAATGACAGATAAATAAATAAAAATTACCTATCTCAACTATAGTAAATTTCCTTAAAATTGAAAGAAATTAATGGCAATTATATTTTTTCAATTTGCTCATAAAAGTCTTTTTACATAGAGCACATGATAAAATGTTGTTGTTTTTAAATATCCATAAATATGATGAATCAAATAATCTAGTTGCCAGGGGAAAAAACATCCCAATCAAAATATGTGGTTGTACAACTTATTTTTAAGAAATACAGTAAAATGCAAAGAATTCAATTCAATACAATAGGGCTTCAAGTAATTTAGTAATATCTACCATGCTAAAAATTCCTCAAGTTGTTTAGTATCCATCCATCCATCCATTTTCCTAACCGCTTAGTTTTAGTATGTGATGTTTAATTATATTTTGTTTTGAAATCCATGATTTTAATTTGGAAGGCTGTTCTGTATTTCTGTTTCCTGTTGGACGTTCTTCGTTCGTCACTCATTTCATAGCAGTGATATGAAAGATAAAGATATGTCTGCACTTTGGAGCTAATTCAATTGTTGAGTGCAACTTATGTGCTCTTACCGTAGCCCCCTGTGACGGTCAATAAATGCAAAATAACCATTTCAATGGCACAGTTCTATTTTTTGCATCACAGCTTGAGACGTTAACGAGGCAATTAATTGCGCTGCAAACGTAAACGAACGTAAACACGGCAAGTTACGTGAGCTACAAAACCTATATAACACACATTGAACCACAGATATAGGTGATATTACTCACAACAAAAGTACTTACTTATTCTCAGTAATGCACACCAAAATGGCGGTGCCGGAAGTAATGAAATGAACAAGTGTTACCTCATAAGGAGACACACAGGAAACGAATGAGACGGAACTAAACTTTCGTCCCCACAGTCTTTCTAACACTTCCTGACCGAAAAATGTCCACAAGAGTGGGGGCCAATACCAGTATTGATAGCCGTCACGAGTATGAAATGTGGCCTGGTATAGGCTCGATATCGATATCTGGTATCGCCCATCCGTATCCGCAAGTTTGCTCTTCTGTGTTATTGAAGTACACGCGAAGCAATTGCATTGGGATTATGACCACGATTGACTTCATGCTGTTTCTCATGAAACGCGTAATACTTTCTAAGTCTCCCCAATAACTCTGTTACTTTCCTTTAGTGATGTTCAGTTACTGCATGGTCTCAATAGCATTTTCTAAAAGCCTCAAACATCTGTCTTGCATTGAGCATCATTGTCTTACCACTGAGCACACAATGGTGCCTGTGCTCTTTAACTTTTCCCCGCATCATAGCTTTTTATCGACCGTGGGAAAATATTAGATGTGGTGTTGGTGGTCGCCAATGGTGAATTGAAATATGGTGTGGCGAAGTAACTATTTCCTACATTCGCCACGCTGGCAAAGGGCCAATTTGGCTTATCAAAATCACCCTGGAAGAACCCAAATCAAAAGCTCTGGCTTGAAAGTAGAAAATCTGCAGGGGGCCGTCCAGCAAGTACCAAATTTATCATGCCCTCCGTTGCATCGTGGCTGTCCCTCTCAGTTCTCAATCATGGCTCCAGTTCAGGAAAGAAAACCCTTCCAGCCGCGGTGTCGCCAGAGTTATTCGTGAGGGACATTAATCAAAATAACAGTAGAGATTTGCCGAAAAATGGCCACCATGAGGAGTGATTTGTTGACAATTCAAGAACCAGTAACATTGCGACTCCACAAGCACCATAACAGTGATAAAGAACAAGATACCGGTGTTTGGTAAGTCATAGTGACATGCTCGCCGAGTGTAATTAATAGCGCCAACAATTGTATTTCACAATGACAGAGGCAATGTAGTTTACATTTTTTATTTAAACTGTGAAACGGTGTGCAGTCATATAACATTTGTATGTGAATGATGCAAGCCTAAAGTTGGGCAGTTTTCTCATGTAAATCAATCATTAAACACATCTTTTAATGTGTAGAATTATAAACTGAAGATATATTACCTTCCTGTCTTAATTGAAAGTGTGAGAGATCAAGGGGAAGCTGATGATTTTGAGGAGGAAATGGCATAGTAGTTGGCAATGACTTTGGCCATGATAGCATCAAGCACTGTATATTTCATAGCATTTGCGATTTCTTTTATATATTATTGATTATTTTAGCTTGCAACAATCCTAATAAATGCCCATGAAATCCTGGAGGGACTATCTAGGACTGTCTACAAATTACCTATAGATGACATATGTGCCACAAATCCCTATATATCCAGTATTTATTTTATTTGTATTATTATTATGATTGCTGTAGTAATTGGCAGTGGTAGAACATACATCCCCACTCCAAATTTAATAAATTATTATTATTAATATTATTATTATCATTATGGAGTGAGGCATTTGTGTGACTGCAAATATTCACAAAAATAAATGAAAACACCCTATATAGCCTCGACATAATTTGAATTCCTTGTATAAAAATAATAAAAATGATAATAATGATAATAATGATAATAATGATAATATATTTTAAAAAATCCAAATTATTTGATATAAAACATTTTTATTTTTTTAAGTACTGAAAATAGTTACTTTGCCTGGAAACGAGTTACTTTTATTAAGTAATTAAATTACCGTATTTTCACAACTATAAGGCGCACTTTAAAGTTTTACATTTTCTCAGAAATCGACAGTGCGCCTAATAGTGGTGCGCCTTGTGTGTGGACCAAGTTGTAAAATCTGAATGTGTGGAAGGATTTCCCGTCGACACATTGCTTATATACAAGAAAGGCCGACCTGACTGAAGACAGACATAAGAGCACGAAAGAGTGAACTTGGTGGCGATTTGCCCCCACCATGCTTGACAATTTGGTGACAGAAAGTGAACTAGACTTTAGATCAGGTGAAACCACGTCACACACAGACGCATGATTGGGGGTTGAAGGCAGTCTCCAGTTGGCAACTTTGCATCATCCGCAAGTGGAGCTCTTGCAGTTCCTTCCTAAAGTACTTTGCTCGTGCTGATTTCCCGCATGGACCCCTAGCGAGTCATTTACAGTATGCTTACATGTGGAGCATGCACCTCACTTGCACTAAATTTAAAGGGAATAAGAGGAGCCGCTTCGATTGGCCGGGAATCAAGTTAACTGTGTTTACTGCCATAAAGTGCAAACATTCATTCACATCAAGCCCGTATCTCACTGAGTGGCGCCGGCTTGCGAGGGTGCGTGCATGTAGCGAGTGTTACTTTTTCATTAGCTTTTTTTCTTGTCGCTATCAAATTTCTATCCCATTGACTTTACTGTAAATGTTAGAATAATGAATACATGTTAATTTGGTTATATGGATTCCTCAGTAAGTTGTGTGTTTTAAAGTGTTATGTGGAAATAAATTAATTTAAGTTTTTGTTTTGTTTTGTTTTTACAGTTATGAAGAGCATTTGTGCATTCTTACAAAGTAAGGAAGGGAAAACGTTGAACTTCCAGAATTCAGTGGATGAGTAAACTTAATTGAAATGGTGATGTGCCTCGTTGTATCCATTGCTGAATTACATTTGTGAATAAAACTCTTTAACCCAAACAATGATTTATTTATTTTTTACTCATTAATGGTTCAAAACAAATTTTGGTAAATAATGTCAACAATAAGCTAGTGTTCACGAAATACAATTTTAAGATTTGGATGAAAAGGTTTGGGTTGATTTCAGCATGTAGAGCCAAATACATCTGTGGAAAAAACTGTGCCGAACAACTGTCAGTTACTTTGCCTTGCAAAATGCCCTAAATGAAACTATCCACAAAATGAGTGGCGTTTTCAAACTTGATGACTCTTTTAAAAAGTGAATGCAATTTTTTTCCCTAACATGCATGAAATGCTGCAGCCACATGCATCATATGCGTAACATTGACTCACAAATTTCCCAGCACAGTTTGAAGCTGGTTCGCCCACAAATGCCTAAAGGTATGTGTCAGTGGAATGATATGGACAAAGTCATTGAAAGGGTTTGTGCAAACTCTCAAGACAGATAATTATTGTAAAACGCTTGTTTAAATTCCATGGGAACCATTTTTGCCTAAAAGCTCCATTAAAACCTATCCAACATGTCGTAGAAAGGCCATGAAGCGCTAACCTTAAAAAATTAATAAGTATACCTATATCTTCTGCATTCAAAATACCAATTCTTAAACATAATATGGTTATATTGTTAGCTGTTTTGTTTTGTCTCGTCTTGTTTTATTTTTTTGTTATTTTGACTCCCGAGTGGTAATAACCCTAAATAAGGAAATGCCATCACAGAGAATTAAACAAATCCAGTTGTCTTCTTCAATCACAAAAAGATACATTTGTGTATGGGCAGATATTAACTTGACGAGAAGCTTCAATCATTTCAAAAAGTAAGTTGTGTCGGTTAGTCCAGCAACTCAAAATAAAACAGTTATACTTCGGATAATGCAACATTGGCATATTTTGTTCAGTCACTGTGGGATATTTGTGTGGATGTTGATGGCTTTAATTCAGTCTCTACACTCTGTGGAGTAATCCTCAATCATCCAGTCAAGCCTCAACAGCTTGACTGCTGTGTGCGTGTTTTACAGGAATCGGCCGCATGGCTAACTGTGTATGTACGCTTGTTGCTTCAAATGTTCAGCAGGAAGTGTGTCTGTAGTGTTATTTGACTTCATGCCCATGAGCTGCAATTCTTGTTGTTTCTCATCACACCGCTGCAGTCGTCTAGAACTAAGAGCTTACTGGCCAATTAGTAAATGACCTCTGGTTTGGCTCTGCCAGCCCCATGGTGCCCTCTGTCCTGACAGGCTGTGACACGGTAGGCCAGCAGCTAATTGGATCAACGGGATTTCTCACATTCCTACCATGCTGATGTTTTGGGGAACGCGGTGGGGGGGTGGGAGTTCAGTTGTAGCAGAATTTGATCAGAAAGCGTGAAAACACGGGAGTTCAGTTGTAGCAGAATTTGATCAGAAAGCGCGAAAACACGTAAACTTGCGCATTACAAAATAGATTTGTTTTTTTAAACGTATAAGGTTTTGGAATGTAAGCTAAACTTTAATGACAGGATGAAGCATTTAACGATTTAGTGACAGCTGCAGGAAATCCTTAGCCTGGCACTCACTATCTTGAAAGACAGAAACTGGGCCTGGAAAGGCTGTCATTGACCACTGTTCGGCCTGGTTAAAAAAATGAATCATGCAATTAAATTCCTTTATTTGCTGTGACGTATTCTTTGTGAGCAGGGTCACTATTCAGCGGCGGAAGCCCATTCAAAATGGCGCGTGGGAGAGACGATAGTTTGCTAAACTTCCCGACCAGGCCACATTTACAGGAACTTACGAAGACAAGCGGATGTCCTACTCGTGAGTAGGTACTCTGCCGGCCCGATAAACTCACGATCGGGCTCCATTGCTGATTGGCTAAAAATTATTTAGTATAAAAATATGTAATTCTTGGCTAAAGTCTCTTTCACCAAAAATAATTCTCCTAATAATTCTTTGCCTATTTTTGTTAAACTCTACTGTTGGGGTGCAACAATTTAAGATTTTGTTGTATGATTATAGTCTGAGAAAAAAAACACGGTTTTACAGTTTTTGCAATTATTCTTATAGACAACAAAAAATAAAATCACATCAGCATTTCCTATAGGTAATTTAAAATACTTAGGCATAAAAATCTCACCTAAATTAACTGATTTAATCCATTTAAACTTTACTCCACTTCTGGATAGCATTTATAGTGACTTGGAGCACTGGAATAATCTTCCTATTTCTCTAATAGGACGAATAGCCACTATTAAAATGAAAGTTTTACCCAAAATAAACAATTTTTTCTCAATGATTCCATTTAAACCTATGGCTAAATGGTTCCAGTTGTTGGATTCAGCCGTTACAAAATTTTACTGGAATAAAAAAAAAGCAAAGATTAGTCTATCTACTGTTCAGAAAAATAAATCCAAAAGAGGTCTAGAGGCACCAAATTTTATGCACTACTATATAGCTAACCAGTTACAATATATTATTTTATGGGCACAACCCAACAGAGATACTAACTGTTGGCTGGAACTAGAACAGAAGGATTGTAATAACCTCAGACTTCTAGATTTACTCTTTATTACAACATCGATTAAGCGACATAACTGTTTTAAAAATCCAATGATTTCCGCCACCCTGACTGCCTGGTGGAAGGCACTAGAAATTACAAAAGCCCAAGTGGAGCCCTGTGGGCTTTCTCTCCTATGGCATAACCCCGACTTTCAAATTAACAACCAATCGTTTTATTTGGGTGTGTGGGAGCAGAAAGGAATTACACATCTCCACCATCTCTTCTCAGATAATATGTTTATATCATATACATCCTTGCTCCAAAAATACAAAATACAAAACGGAAATTTTTTACATTATTTGCAAGTTAAAAGTATGATAAAGAAACAAATTCCAACACTTCAGAGTACGCTCCAACCGCTTGTTTTAGCTAAAGATATTACCAAGCTTTCTCCGACAACAACAAAAAAACTCTCAAAAATATATTAGTTACTTTCATATACTGATAAAACGTCTTTACCCATCTCGAAATGGGAAACAGACTTGTCTATAGCTCCGGAATCAGATTTTTGGATTCAAGTTTGTGAAAATGTTTTTAAAATGACAAAACACACAAATTTACAACTTATCCAATATCAACTTATTCATAGAACATACATTACTCAATATATGATGAAAAAAATGGGACTCTCAGACTCCGACATTTGTCTCCAGTGTTTACAAAACACTACAGACACTTATTTTCATGCTTTATGGCTATGTACTCCGGTTATGTATTTCTGGACTAAAGTCTGAGAAAAACTTTCCGCTGTCTTGGACTGTAGGATACCGTTCTCTCCAAACTTGTGTTTGCTAGGTGACTTAACAACAACTGACTTACCACATAAACAATTTCAATCTACACTTGTAGCCCTTACTATCGCAAAAAAAACAATTCTTGTTAACTGGAAAAATAAACAAACTCTGAATATCGACCAATGGTCTAACCTCCTCATAAATCACATCTTAATTCTTTGACTGCCATAAACGTTATAAAACGTTTAGTAAAAACCTACGGAGGGGCGCCGAGGACGTTAAAAGATGTTCACTATGTTTTTTTTGGGTTTTTTTGGAAACGGGTGGAGGAAAGCCTTGGGCAGCTGTGCTGAAAGTATCAAGCAGATCTAGTTAGTATAATGACTCGTTTTGGCCCCTAGATGGCAGCGATGACTCTCTTTGCACAAGGTTGGGTGGGCCGCCCACCGTGGGCGTCAGGAGAAGACGTGAGGCGGAGCTAGAGTGTTGAGGGGACAATGGCTGATGATGCAACAATGGCTGATGAAGCAACAATGGCGACCGGTTGCAAGCAGCTCACGCTTGAGCATTTTTTTCAAAGACGGAAAGCATCGATCAATACTAAAAAGCGCATTGATGTCAACGATGATGATGATGGGGACTTCGAGCTTGACGCCAAAGTTGGAAGCCTTGACGCGACCGTTATGATTACGTAGTAAGCCTCACCGGCTAGCGAGGCTAACGCCGGAAAACGCGGAGCACAACCGAATACAGGCGGACGATGAAGAGTAGTCGAAAAGCATCGATCAATGCATTGATGATGATGACTCCCGAGGTTGACGCCGAAGTTGGAAACGTTGACGCCGAAGTTGGAAGCGTTGACGCCGAAGTTGGAAGCATTGACGCGGCCGCTATAAATACGTAGTAAGCCTCACCGGCTAGCGAGGCTAACGCCGGAAAACGCGGAGCATAACCGAACACAGGCGGACAATCGGACGATGGAGAGTACCCCGAGTCCAATGCATATTCATCGGAGGAGCGGGTACAGTCTGATCACGGAGAAGACACTGGTTCTGGACTACGATGCCACCATGAATGGAGTGGATAAGATGGATCAGAACATGAAGGACATGAGGAAGCCACACGTAACACCACCGTAACGTAACCGTAACATGATCCTGATAGTAGACGTGATGGCAACATACACTGCAGTATATACTTGCTATTCCCCGGAAAAAACGGCCGGCAAGAAAGTGTAGCTTCTGTACGCGAAGAGGCAATCGCAGTGAAACTAATCTGTTGTGCAAATCCTGTTGCGTCTCCTTGCACGCAGGGGAGTGTTAGACAAAAAGAAAAACTGTCGTTGAAACATCCACATAATTGTAAATAGTACCACAGTTGCACACATTTGTAAATAGTTTGCCAAATTGTTGTCAAATTGTTACACTGTTGAATGTAAATAAATGTATTTTGCTATCAAAAAACACTTTTTCATTCTTGGTGGTAGTGTTTTATAGAAGTAAAGCACTATTTAGGTGTTTGTGGCATCATTCATGGACAAAAAGAAGTGTAAAATTCACTAGAGTGCATGAAATAATATCGTTTCACTAAAAGCTTTTTTCTATTGTTGATTACTGAAGAACGGAATAAGGTAGAAACAAACTTTTCTGATGAAAGATGAGAGTTCAATCTTTCATTTGGTAGTATGCGTGTTTCCATAGTCCAAAGAGAAAATTTTCTGTGGACCTTGAAAGATCAGTCAAAATGCTTAAATCGGCTGGCACTGACAGCATCCCTTTTCTGAAAACGTCTGGCAGTCAAAGAGTTAATGGAAAAAATATCTGCCTCAATTAAAAACCAAATGTCAAAATTTAAAGAAACGTGGTCTACGTATATAGAATTTTTTAACCTAAACCTGGTTACTTAATTCTGCCTGTTAGCGAGAGCCACCGCAGCGTGATAACTTACATTGATGTTTCTGTATTTGGCAGTTTGTAACTAATGGTTGTGTTTTTATAGTCAGGAACCCAGCTGCTGCCAACAGGATCGAGCAGATTCGCCTCCAATTGGCACTAAGGGTTAATATTCGGATTCACTGCATGCCAGTGGGTTAATTCTATAGGTGGTGTCCCCCCCTGGCTGGGCGTGTGCGGGTCTGCCCCTCTGTTGGCTGCTGGGTGGCGGCTGCGTCTTAGCCGTTCCCTGGGTCTCTTGGGGGGTGCTGCGTTGCGGGACTCTCCCTGGTGTCCGGGGCGGCGCCGCTCCGGCGCGGTCTGTCGCTCTGGGCCCGCGGTTCAGGGCCTGTGGGCCGCCGGGGTGCCCCGTGGTTCCCTCTCCCCTCCCCCTTCCTCCCCCTTGCTGCCTCTCCCTCCTCGCCTCTCCCCGCCCGTCCTCCGCCTCCCTGTCCCTTCTCCCTCGTCACCCTTCCTCCTCCTCTCCCCCTCTCTCTGCGGCCCTGCCGCTGCCCTTTGCCCTTCTTGTCGTCTCCTTCCCCCCTCCCTTCCCCCTCCCCGGTACGCCTTCCTTCCCCTCCCCTGGGCCGGGGGCTCCATTCGTGGCCCGGGTCTCGGCGCTACGGGGGCTGGGGGGCTTGGGTGGGTTTAGGTGTTGTGCCTGCCCCACTCCGGTGGGCGTCCTGGCGCCTCGGGCGGGCCCCAGTATCCGGGGGGCGAGCCCTATCGTCCCGCCGGGCTGGTCCCATATGCCCGCCAGGGTCCCGGTGGGTGGGTGGGGGTTTGGTGGGCGGGTGCGCCTCCTGCCCCCGCCCGGTTGGGGGGGATCCCGCTGGTCGCTCCTCTTAACTCACTGCACTCTGGGGGGGTGGGGTAGGGTGGAAACACTGTCTTCACCCTACAACTCCCCTCCAATTTTAATGCACCACACAACTGTGGGGGGGGGGGGGGCTTGTGGGGGTGCCATCGGTTGGGGACCGCGGTATAGAGCAGTGCTGCGGTCCCCTGTCCGTGTGTCCGTGTCCCCGCCGCCCCCATTTATTTTTTTTAATGCACCACATACACTCACTGACATGCCTGGGAGGCGGGTGGATCGGAGCATGGAGATATCATTTCCCTCTGCTCCGGTTCACCTGCTCCTAATTTTAATGCACCACACACACACACACACACACTTGTATATACACTGGGTGGGGTCACATTCAAGGTTTAGGGGTAGAGTTCGCCAGTCGGCGAGCTGGCGGACTCAGTAACAGGGGTTAACGCTGGGGTGACGACCGGGGCCTTTCCCCGCTGGGCCTGGGGTTCGGGGGTGTCGGCCGTCCTCCGGTGCCCCCATCTCCCCTTCTGCCCCCGGTGTTCCGTCCATCCACGCGGCGGGGGGTGGGGTGGGCGCCTGCCCTCTCCGCTCCGCTGTCCGGCCCCTCTTCGGCGTCGGTGCCTGGGTGCGGGGGGTCCCCGGGGGTCGGGGCTGGGGGGCTGCCGGTTGGTCGTGGGGGGCGGCTTTATTGGGTGGGGGGGTGGCGGGGGGTATCTGGGGGCGGCTGGGGCTGGGTTGGGGTGGATGGGGGTCGTGGGGGGAGCGGGGGCTGTGGACCGGTGGGGAGCCTGGCGGGCCTGCAGTGCCCCGTCCTGCTGCGTTGGGTTGGGGGCGCGGGCCGTGTTGGGGTGGGGGGCGCTCCTGCTCCTGGGTTTGCTCTCCAGCCGGTGGCCCTGGCGGGGCCCGGGGTCGTCCTTTGGCGCTGCCGCGGCCTGGGGGGCCCTGAGGTGTTGCGCTTGCTCTGTCCTGGCAGGGATAGACGGCTCCTCTCTTTGGTGGAGATTTTCATGCATGCCAGATCCACCACACCAGCATCTATCGAAACTCAGACACAATCTGCTTCTTCCTCAGGTCGTTGAATCGGTGGAGGCTGGTGTCTGTGGATCTCACTCTGCTTCATTTGTCCTTCCTTCCTTTCCTCAGTCTCTCCTTTGGTCTCTTGAGGTCTCCCTGATTTTTTGGATTTGTTGGAATTTAGATGTTTCTGGGGTTGGTGAAGAACTCTGGTTGGTGGCCCGGTGGGTGGTGTCTGGTCGGTGCTGGATTTCACTTTCCTTTGTTTTCTTTGGTCCCCTCGGGTCTCCTGACGGCGGTGTTCGGTTTAGGTGAACGGTATGGGATTTTTTCTAATAGGTTTTTGGTGAGCTAACGAATACACACTCGCACGCAAGCACACGCGCACATACACATACACATACACATACTCACCCACATACAAAAAACAAAACAAAAAAAAGAGCAATGATGATGACATTACCGAATGAACAATACTGAGCTCTTAAAAAAAATAATAATAATAAAAATAAAAATAAAAATAATCATAATTTTTTTTTTTTTAAATCATATCAGAATTCTTTGAAAAGATTTATTTTTAACTATACATAACTGAAAATATTTTTTTAGTTGATGCCTTTTAAAACAATTACAGCAGATTTGACATGGATGGCTCGTAGGCTCCTAAAATAGTGCCTGGGCACTATGTATAACAAGTGGACCGTATGTACCCTCTTTTTCTTTCATCTTAAATTTTTTTTTATTTTTCTTTCATTTTTCTATTGCTTTACATTTCAATCATACTTACTGGTGAAATGTTAGTCCACAGCCTTTAAACTGGCGATTTGTGCAGTTTACCACTACACATGTAGGCATTTTGCCGCCAAAGCATATACATTTTATTTTTCAATTAATAAGGGTTCGGTGAATGCACATAGGAAACTGATGGGGTTCAGGGCCTCCAACAAGATTAAGAACCACTGCCTATACTGTCTCTCCTGCCCTGATGGTTCAGGATCAGGAACAGGGCATGAGGCTCTTCAAGCAATAGAAGATCAAGAACGCTTCAGGGCTTGATGAAGTGTCTCCCTCCTGCTGAATGTCTGCGTTGACCAGCTGACTCCAGTCTTCACACAGATCTTCACCAGATTCTTGGAGCTATGTGAGGTCCCATCCTGCTTCAAATGCTCCACCATCATCCAAATCCCCCAGAAATCAGCAATACCACTTAATGAGCATCTCTTTACCCCTGTTGGATCCCTTTAGTTTGCCTACCAAAAAAACAGGTCAGTGGATGACGCAGTCAACATGGGGCTGAACTTCAACACTACAATGGTGTAGGGACCTACATGAGGATCCTGTTTGTGGACTTCAGCTCTGTGTTCGTCAGATTTATAACTGAATTTAATGTCATGAGAGAGAAGCTTGCTTTGCTGCCGCCAGGTGGTCAAAACCATGAAATGATTAATTACATGGAGTGTGTTTATCATGTTAATTAAATAGATTTTTAACTTTGGCGGAGACTTGATTTTATAGCTACATTACATGACACACCTCACACTCACTCCTTAGCCGCTAAGGAGTGAGTGTGAGAGAATTGGGGTCCAAGCATCAGAGCAAACCACTTCCCTTTATCTGCAGCCCATTTGGCTCCAATTAGCAAGCAGACCCCTCTAGCTCCAGCTTCCTCTTTATCTCTGTTTTCTTATGTTCTTTCTTCCAGCTACCCCCTACACGCGGCTTCCTACACCACAAAACTGACACAATTACCTCAAGTAGCTTTTGCGATCAGGCTGCCTTTACGTGACCAAGAACAGAGTGTGAGCATGGATGCATATGTGTTTTCAGTCAATTTGGTGTGTGTGTGTGTGTGGGGGGGGGGGGGGGGGTGGCGGGGTGTGTGGGGGTGTGCGTGCGTGCGTGTTTGTGAGTGTACTTAGCCTCCCACTTAGTTTAACAGGCCACCACCAAGATAAATCCCATCTGTTTTGGGATGCAAGTGCACACACTCACAAAGTAAACAAAGTCTGCTAAGTGGTTAAAGATTGAACATAGATACATATTGCAATGTTGTCATACAAGAACATTTTAGGAGCCTGAATGTAGTTTAGCTAAGTTGGACGTGATTCTCTTTTAAGTTTGTGTGTGATTTAAGTTGTATAGACATTGGAACTTTTTGGAACCAGTTTTTGACACTTTTCTCTTACATCTCCTTAATTTGTTATAAATTGGAATTGCTCTTCATCGCTATACTTTCTATTGACTATCTGTTGGCTAACCAGCAGGCGGTTATCGGATGTGAAAATCCACCCATTCATCCAAATCCATTTCCTTGTCCTTGCTACTAGGGTTGCGGGTGAGTTGACTTTGGATGATAGAAGGGGTAGACCCTGGAGTCACCACACAATTGCAGGGCACATATAGAAAAACAACCAGTCAAAATATAATTCTTTGTAAGTTATATGGAGTGTTCAATCAACCGAAGAAGCATGTTTTGGAATGTGGGAGGAAGCCAGAGTCCAAGCAAAGGGAGGATTTCCAAACTCCACACAGAAAGGAGCCCATTTGAACCATGCCCATACATAAATTGCACCACCCTGTTGAAACATGTCAGATGATTTTCTAACACCATGTGGTTCCAATGTGGACCACTTAAGTTCAACAAAATGGTTCAATTAAATCAAGTGAGCTTGACAATGTATGGATTGGATGTTTTCCATTTTTCCTACCAGTTCAGGGTCATGGGGAGCTGGAGCCGATCAAAGCTGACTTTGGCCAAAAGGTGGACTACATCCAGAACTGGTGGCCAATCACGCACAGGGCACATATAGACAGACAACCTTTCACACTCACATTTACACAGTCAATTAGTGGGAACTGAATTCACACTGCCTGTAAGTCAGACAAATTAATCCTACACCAATAAATACAATTTACGTTTAAGCAATCGTGGTAAGTCAGTGCTGAAGAAAATAACATTCAGGACAAAGGTCACTGGTAAAGAAAGTACTTATGGATTCAATTAATTGGGTAACTGGCATAGCTGGATTTCTCCACATTTTTACTTTTTTTCTGAAGTCCCAGTTCACATGCACTGGGTTATATTTGATGTATTTATTTGTGTGTGTGTGTGTGTGTGGGGGGGGGGGGGGTGTGTGGTGGTGGTGGGGGGTGGGGGGGTGTCAACAAGTTGCTGCAGCAGTGTTACCAAATGAGTAACTTTGTCGCTTTATTTAGAAACTTTTCCGATCCTTCTTGACGAGTGACAATTCTAGTGACATAGTCTTGCCATAATAGGCTGAATCCTCCTTCCTCCCGCAAGTTGACAACCTTAGTCTTGTTGTACTTGGCAGATCAATCACAGCCAAGCAGATGCTAGCATGAATTTATTTCCTTGTCTTACAAAATGCCCCCTACTGGGCATTCTTCTTCACTTGTAAATGTAATGTTTACAGTTAAAGTGACAGTGTGTAATCTTTAGCGCCATCTAGTGGTGAACTAATAATTCATTCAATATAAAAAAACACTATTGATTTTGATGTTGGTTTGTAAATATGTTCTATCACATCAACGTACATTTTTTTATACAGTATAGTTGTAGGTCTAGTCATCACTAATTAAATTACATGACTGGAGTCTCACGTTACAAGAGGCTGATATGTTTCGCCACCCTCTTCCTGCTACAGATGCCAAAAGGACAACTTCGCGAACACAGTTAGCCCTGGTGGTACTTGCATCTAGTGTCGGACCCAGCAGGTGGTCGTCGCTGAGTCACGTGATTGGGTTTACCATCGCTTGTCACTTTCTGCCTTGCTCTCGCAAGCTTTTACTAGCTTTTTTTTCCTTTACTAGCTTCTCTCGCTAGCCGCTCTTGTTAGCCACTCCATCCTATGGCCCTGACTAACTCTCGCTAGCCGTTTGTGTTAGCCACTCCATCCTTTGGCTCCGACTACTAGCCACTCTTGTTAGCTGCTCCAGCTAAATCCGTCTCGTTGAGTCTTTTGCCATCGCTCACTGGGCTTCACACCGGCTGCCAAGTTGACGTCGCTCGCCGAGATGCTCATTTGCTCACGTAAAAATAAGAATTGTTGGTAGGCGTGCAAAGTGTGGTCTCTCTGAGCCACCGTAGTGCGCATGCTTCGAAATGCATGCGCTTTGGCTACGTTCTACGATTTAGCGACATCTAGTGGTCAACTATTACATACTGTCACTTAAATGTACAGTATAATTAAATTGCCTTACTGGTGTTTATTGAACAATTTATGTGACAGCTGACTGATGTAACAAAATAAATTCACTATTGTGTGTTGGGCTGCGCTCTCTACTCATATTCAGTCAACGATACAAAACAGTACTTCATGAAAACTATTTCAGTGTACATAATATTTCATGACCTATAACTGTATAGCCAGAGCTTGGTTGATTGGTTGGTTCATTTTACAACAGATGATGTAGATGCAGTTTTTTTTCTAAGCAAACAGCTGTTTTATAATTTGTTCTCACTCAGTAACTTTGTTTCTATGTGCTATTATGTTATTTTGATAACTTTCAGGAAAGTTGCAACCAATGGGACTGCCTTAGTTTTGTAGGCATTTATTCCAAACCTTTATTGGATCATCATTAGGTTTATTTGCAAGCTTGTGGTAATACCTTATAAAGAATGTTCCCAGAAGCATCTGGGACAATTCTAATATATGATTTCGATTTATTTATTTATTTTTTACAAGTGTGGTCACTGTTTTAAAAAGTGATAAGGTGATGTTTTTGGGAAAATAAACACAGGATGCATTCAAGACACATGGCATCATTTCTGTTATAGTATACTCTAGGTCTGTTTTACAGATAACGGCAAGGTTCTCTCAGCTTTTAGTCAGCGTACAAAATTAAACTCTATTGGATTTCATGGGTGCACGTGTGCGTGTGTGTAGTTACTGGATTTGTGTCAGTCTTATCTCTTGTTTGGGACAGACCATCTGGAGAGGAAGTTAAAAAGTTCACCAGTGTCAAAAAGGAAGATGAACAGCCCCTGAACACAATCCAACAGTTGCTTGGTGCTAGGTGGGATGCGCAGTTATGTGAAGTTGCGGTGAGTCGTGTGATGATGCATATACTGTAAAATGCAAGTCACGTCCGGACTTCTGAAAACTGCAGTGACAACAACTGTTAACTCTATGAGGATATTTTAGATTGTGGAGTATCAAATTCTCAAAATTAAGAGTTATCATGTACCTTTATGATCATATTGTGTGGGACTGAATAAAAAGTAATAAGCTTGCTGTTGAGTAAACATTTGGTTTATCCTATAATAATTAATAAATACATGTATGTGCGATTACAAGTGCCCAAAAGACTTACAAGTAACCCTGTGAGGAACTGAATCCTGCCTTAAGCTCAAGTGCATCAAGTCATATTAATATTTAGAAAGCTTTTTGAAGTGACCAATCAAAGTCATTAAAATTTCCCTCCTACAGTCTGTGAGGGTGCTGAAATGTGGTTCACATTCAAAGCTGGCGCATATGTCCCAGGGTTTTCATTACAAGTTAGAGAAGTGAAAGAACCTGACCAACTGACACATAAAAAATGGACCCCCGGCGAGGATATTAAGCCAGAATGCCACTTCACTTCCTTTAGCTGCACACACACGCCCCCCCCCCCCCCACACACACACACACATATCCAGAGGTTGACATACTGTGCATTAATGTATACTAAAACTGATGAGGAGGGGGATTGACTGGGTTAGATGAACATGAGTCAGCAGCCGAGGGAGATTTATGAGAGATCATATTTCACATGGTGGTTCTTGAATATTCCTACACCAACTGCATTTGCATTTGTACATGACTTTCAGAAGAATAAGAACAAAAGACCAAACATGAGGACAATAGCCCTGTGTTATTACTGTTACTGTTAGGAGGAGGGCCTTAATGATGAAAGAAGTTCAAAACAAGACAGGGGGGCGGAAATGTGTCATTAATTATAGACAATTATTATGTTGCAGCCATACTTGACCGTCTTGAGAGCTCTCCAAGATCATGGTTCTCCCACAAAGTTACATAACCATCAACAGTTTCTTTGAAAGTGTTGCGTCAACAAAAGATAAATTGGGTTGACTGGTCCTCATCCTCAGCCGTTCCGCCAAATCTGGCCATTAGCTTGTTGTAACGCTGTCAAAATAAAATGTAAGGATGACAAATGTACATAAATTAACATGTATGCATGTATTTTTGGGGAATGTAAGAGAAAGCCATACGTCTAGAGAAAACTTCTGTGCATTTTTTTTCAGCACAGATTTGTCAAACGCAGACTCTCTCAACTGAGAGGCCGGTGTGCTAAGCGCTACTGTACAGTGCTGTCTAAGATAACTATTAAATAAATGAATGGTCATATCATATGCTTGACCAAAGGTTTACCAAAAACATAAACATTCTGCACAAGGACTTAGCAGCTGTTTCAAAAGATGAGATGCGCTTATCACACCTATTTCAAAGTGGTCACCTCCTCAGCAATGATCCTAAATTGCTACAAAACAGACAAGAAACAGCATGAAATCAAGTAGCAAACCACATCACACACTAGACATCAAACACTGTTTTCAGGGTTCAACCAAATTTTCCTCTTCAGTGACCACACCTCCATTCATTCCACTTCTTGCCCTATTATTCCAGAAAGCCGTTTACCCCGTGTCTGTGACCGTGGGTCAGTCTTTCAATTAAACCAGTAAATGCGAGTGAATCAAGCTGGAATAAATCCTGCTTTCCAGGTGAATTCAACTCAAGTTGACTGGCTCAGACTGCGGTCACAGCAGTGCCCCCATTCGCTCCTTTGCTGGGTTTGACTCACTTGGCTGTAAAAAGACACCATTAGCCAAAAGGCTCGTTAAGCCATTTTTGACCAATTACTTTTCCTTTACACGCAACACTCCCAGCCGGCGGGCTCATGTATTTTTTACAGAAAGAATAAGAAAATGTATGCTCTGTGTAAAGTGCGAAACAATTCTTTGAACTTTGTAGTCTCATTCCCTTTCTTCTTCCATTTAAAATGCACTGTTATTAATGATTGTTACCAGTCTACTAATCAACACTGTCATAATCATTTGGACTAGTTATGTTTGTGCTGAAAGGTGTACATGGTATTCTAGGAAACAAAGCCGAGAGTTCAGGTAAGGTGAGATGGAAAAAGACAAACTGCATTGTGGAAGAGTGGGAAAGGAAGGGGACAGGTTTTTTATCCTGCAGGAATAGGTCATATGTTCAATCTTACAATGGGATATTTTTCAGCATTTATCTGTCAAAGCAACTTCAGTCACACCAGCATTCAAAAAGAAATGTTAAAGGAAAGCATAGAAATGGGGTGAATATGGAAAGATGTCAAATTTTACTAACTAGGGCCCTATTTTTGTTCCCAGCGCAAGTGTAGTGCAAAGTGCAGTCTAACTGTGCACATGGGTGGAGTTTTCTTTCTTTTGGCATTTTCATAGACGTTGCGCCGAACGAAGGAGGTTTTGGGCGTTTGTGCCATCGTGCACCTTTGTGGGATGCAACAAACAAAGAGTTTTTCTGGCCAATCGTAGCAGCATCACTCATGTACATTAAAAGCAGGGCGGTTGGAGGCTCGGAGCGCAGTACACCCAAGTACATGGCTAGACTTTGCGGAAATAGAAATAGTTGGCCGTGCATGTGATGTAGACAATTGGAGACCGCCTTGCACCGTGTGCTTTTAAGACTGCTTTTGGCTGTAGTGTATTTAAAAGAAAATACAAATTTGAGAGTGTCATGTTTTTGTTTTTGTCATGGTTTTTAAAATTGTTTTTATATGGTCTTGTCACGGCCTTGGCTTGTCTGGGTCTGGTTCTGGGTCTTGACTTGGTCTCAACTCCCAAAAATCTTGGTCTGAGTCTCAGAGAATTCTTGGTCTCTGGCATATTTTATTCTCTGATAGTGTGGACTTGAGCACAACACTGTAAGTAACTATATACTCCTGACATAAAAAGGCTTTATTTACTAAAACTATATCCGGAATGCTAAGTTGTATGATGTACTGTATATAATGTTTAATTTTAGACAGTGCTGTAGCTAAACATGTTAAGTTCCCATCAGACAGGAAAGAACAGGCTCTCTATAACTGAACCATCTTAAATGAGAGGATACATGGCCAGCACATTACAACAGATTACACACCAGTGATCTTTCATGCTTCAATAAGCTTACAGACTTTCTTCAATATGTAAAAAAAACAAGTCAGAAACATAATCAACGTAAACAAAGGGAATGCTTCATGCATATTCAACGAGGAAACAAGATTTCAAAGAGAAGCATGATAACACGTTTATTCTTTGTTGAAAACATTTTAACCAATGATGTTTTTTGGACAATCATATGCATTTAAATGAAGTACAAAAAAAGCTATGTTTCTGCCTGTAGATTGTTTAACTCTCTTGCTTGGGCCCATGGTGATGTGAACTGATATCCAGCATTGCTATGCAGTTCTCCAAAAATAAATCCTGACTTGAATAAATGAAGTCATCTTTTGGTAATCATCCATTAAAATGTGATATGTGATGCTAATACCATAATCCTTATGATAAAACCAATTATTATGGTATGTAGACTAGAATACATTCTATGAAAAATTATTATTATTACGTACGGTAATATTATGTGACCAATGATGATATTTACCCACCAGTTTGGATTATACCTTTTTCCACAAAGTCTTTTTTTTTATTATTCAAAAGGTGCATCAAATTATTTGTTTAGTGCTACTTATCAGATAATGGTTAACTCACATGAGTCATTTTCATATATTCAAAAACGGTTTGACCATGTTCACCATTATTGACCATATTTTTTAGATGACTACGTGCTATTCTTTTAATATGGTTGTTCTTTTGATCAGTTAATAAATTCCTAACAGGAAACAACAGGATAGACTAATTTGCACTAGCCAGCATTTTCACGGCTGTTTCCTCGCACCAATGCAGTATCAGGGGAGGTAAATCTGAAATTTGACAGCTACCAGTCTACTCTTAAGAGAGGTAACCATACTTGACCGTCTTGAGAGCTCTCCAAGATCATGGTTCTCCCACAAAGTTACATAACCATCAACAGTCTACTAATCAACACTGTCATAATCATTTGGACTAGTTATGTTTGTGCTGAAAGGTGTACATGGTATTCTAGGAAACAAAGCCGAGAGTTCAGGTAAGGTGAGATGGAAAAAGACAAACTGCATTGTGGAAGAGTGGGAAAGGAAGGGGACAGGTTTTTTATCCTGCAGGAATAGGTCATATGTTCAATCTTACAATGGGATATTTTTCAGCATTTATCTGTCAAAGCAACTTCAGTCACACCAGCATTCAAAAAGAAATGTTATCCTGCAGGAATAGGTCAGCCAAAAACCAGACTGTGAAGTTTAACACCTGTCCATGTCCTTTTGTGTCGCCACACATTAAATTATGCTAATTTGGCAACCCATGTCGGCAATTTGAATGCGTACTTTGGTCATGGCAAACCGATTCAGCGAGTTGCCTGGGAGACATACAGTAAGTGAATAAATCCTGCTCTGCTGTTACACCGCTGATATGCCAGTTTACCTAGAATTTAGTGGCTAACTCTATCAAATGCTGTACATTTGATGAACAAATAAGTGTCCCTCAAGGCTCAGTGCGAACAATAGCTCTTCTCCAACTGTATAAACAATTTACCAACAGCACTCTGCTGTTTAAAAAAAAAAAATCAATGTAAGCCTTTATATAGTGGATATATTTTCAGGTCTTGGGTACTGGTAACTTAACAGATGAGGCTTTTCCAGGTTTTCAAATTGCATCACATCAAATGTACATTTAAGAACACTTCAATTAGTGAAATATTTGCACAAGACATCAAACCTGCGGCCTTTCTGGGTCCACCTTCTTTATGGTCCAAGTCATGGAATGTGACTACATCTCCTCCACTGACTAACCCCGAAAAAATTATCTTGTGTTATATCATTGGTGCTTTTGCTCATAAAATATGACAGATTTGAGGTTAAGCAGATACAGAGACACATACAGAGAAGACAATGAATATATATTTGTTTCTGTTGTTGTTTATTTTTACTTTTCTCATCTTTGTTTTGCATGTCATGGTTATGAAAAGTGACAGTAACCTAAACCACACCAAAATATTTCACAGGAATCAAAATGGGGCGGTGAATCTTTACTTAACTGGCCCTCTTCCTCTTTTGTGCCTGGGGAAAACATCTAGTGACAGGTTCAGTGCAATTTGAAAGAAAGAAAACTGCGTTTGATTTGTAAATTGGAATATATTTCAAAGTACACTAAGCTGTCAGGGTGGAGGCGCTGGAGAAGAAGTCGCCGCATAATTCCATTTTCAATAAGGACAACAATCACTGCCTTTGTCCAAATTCACAAAGCTGGGTCCTCTGAAGGCCGAATTTGTCGGCTGCATGACGTCACTCCTGGCGCAACTCGACAACACGCACAGACTGACACATGAATGGAGTGTCGGTCAATGCGCTACCGACAAGCAGCATTGACAATCCATTCATGTGTAAGTCTGTGCGTGCTGTCGAGTCGCGTCAGGAGTGACGTCATGCAGCCGACAAATTCGGACCCAGCCTTGTGAATTTGGACACAAGCAGTGATATCATTTTAGAATGCTTCCTGTTAAAAGTAGAAAAAGCCTGCTTCTGAGATTACAAAACTTAGACGAACTCGAGGAAAAATACACAACGTGGCATCATTTGTTTCACTGTAGTTGGTTAACAGCATAAAGGCCCAAATTGAGTTTCTATCCACCTGAATGATACCTTGGCACTAACGAACCTCACCCTTCACACTGCACTAATACTTAAATAATTATCTACAGTGTTAATCATTTTTTCTCTCAGCACTTATCTGTTTTTCCTTCATTGCTTACTGCCCGCTACCTCATTTCCACTCCTTCGCACTTGCTGTGTCATGTTTAAACCTGAACGTGGGAAGGGAAGTTGGTTTGAGTTTGTGAGAGAGATTTCTTTAATCCCAGCTGGATACGTTGTCTGTGAATGCATCTTTATCAAACAGTTTCTTGACTACTGTCCAACCTTTTGCTATTTGAATGAGCCAAAACAACTCACTGGGGAACCACACACATTGACACTAATGCTCAGTCTTACTAAATCAGCATGTGTCACTCAACAAGCAATTAACAAGGTAGTAATAAAACTAACCAAATACTAAACCATGTTATTCTGGTAAGAGTATGACACATCAGTTTGCAAAGTACTATGCCTCTAAAAATCTGAAGAGTTGCAGCAGGCAGCTGTACCTCTAAATAGATATGTGTTATTCCTCTTTCTCTAAGATGTTTACACTCCAATATATCGTTGTGCACTCATTCCAAGGATGCAGAACTGGACTACAAAATGCTGTTTTTACATTCAGCTCCTTGAAGTGGAAAGTTCCTTCACCTTAAACAACCCTTGCGCTGTCTAAAATGATCAGACTGGAAGGTAGCCAGAGATGTGTCTGTCTTTAAGATATAATGCTCGTCATTGCATGTAACCATTATAATTCCATAAACCAGCAAGTAACTCATTAGTGACAACTAATAAATTATTCGTTACTTGTAATAACATTACTTCTAACGTCTCACTGATGACAGATTTTTTTTAAATTATATTCATATTTCTCTATTTTCGTGACTAGCTCAAGTGCAACGCGGCAAGCTGCATAAATCTGCAAAGAGGTGTGTTAGACTGAGTGCTGGTCGTGCAAGCTTGCAGTTTAAAAAAAGAAGTGTACTCTGCGCCGTTGTGGGCGTGAACACAGTTGACTTGTTTTGCCACCAATCAAAGGAGCTTCTCTCATTCTCTTTAAATGTGGTGTGCCAGGAGAACACTGATCGTCCTTAAAGCGATACTTGACTCATTGAGCCATTTTCAACAGTAAGAAAATAATATTTTTTCTAGAAAAAATGTGATAACATTATTTTTCACAAACAAATGATACCTTTAAAAACTAATTTTGCCACTTGCTGTTTACTAGGGGTGTGAATTGCCTAGTACCTGGCGATTTGATTCGTATCATGATTCATAGGTCACGATTTGATTTGATACCGATTAATCCCGATACGAATCTATAAATTGATTATTGCATTTTTTTTAACTCAAATTTAGAAAATACAAATCAGTAAACTTGTAAATCTATGCTGAAAGATTTGTATGAAAATTTTGTTATTTATCTGAAAATTCCGGTTTATAACTGAGCCACTGCATTTAACAAACAGGTTGCAGTCTGTTTCATGTTTGAACAGCACTGTAATAAAATATTAAGTTATTAATGTTCCATTAATATAACATTCTTCCATGCTTAATGTGTGAATCCTAACTCTAAGTAAAACGTTTTGTTGAATATTTCAATTAAAAATTGAGGTTTAAAAATCGATTCGGCCGCATATTGAATTGATTCGAGAATTGCGTGCTGTAATATTGTGATATATTGCCATGCTCAGGAAATAAGTAACGACCAATCATGGCTCAGTTTGCTGACCAAGCCCAGAAAACAGGTGAGCCGTGATTGGTCGTTACCTATTAAAGGTATTAATTGCACATGAAAAATAATGAAGTTATCACATTAATCCTGGACAAAATATTAACTTTTTACTGAAGAAAATGGCTCAATGAGTCGAGTATCCCTTTAACATGGTATGAACTATGGGCAGACCTCAACAGGCGAATGATGTAAAGTTGGCCAGGGAGATGATAGACCTACATTGTGACGCGGGCACTTGGAGACCGCCTTCCATCCTAGTCATTTGTGTTTGTGTGTGTTGTGCAAAGCAAAGCAGGTCCAAACAGTCAGCAGCACACACGAAACTGAAGCAGACTTACAGATAAGATGCAAGATGCTGCCCTCTGGCTTCACATGTAAAGGGTCTATTGGCAAGCCATTCATTTGTAAATCTAAGCGGCAGTATCGCCCGCTGCGCAACAAGTAATAGACCCAGAATGCAATGCGTGCATCACAGAGGTCAATTAAATGACGTCACTCTATTCTTAACATAGAATATGGAAAATAGACAAATATAATAATGATGACCAATAATATTTGTAACGTTTCTAACACTATTGAAAGTGTTTGAATCTCCGCTAAGGCACTCCTACATAACAGCAGTGGAGCTTGTATGTCAATTTAAGACTAAATTGTCTATTGGTTTTGGAACGTTCATGAACACAAAAGTTGATGATCTAGGGCTCCAGTCCTAGCTGAAGAAAAACAGCCCCAAAGCATGATGCTGCCACCAACATGCTTAGCTTTATGTTCTTTTTTTGGAAATATGAGTAAAATGCTCATCCTTTTTTTCATTGCACTATAACACATTTGGGGGATTTCAGAGATTCAGTGGCACTTAAATATGGTAGCAGCACTTCCCCACTTGTTTATTTAAATTAAAACAACAACATTTTTCCCCCAATTAAATTGTACATGTTATGTGCCACAAATTATTTTTTTAAATTGGGTTCATTTTTTTGATATCACAAAAATCTGTCATTTGAACAGGAGTGTCATTGTGTGTGTATTTTTTTATACACACTTTATTTCCCACGTTAATGTTTAAATTGCTTAAATTGCTTTAATCCTGTCTTGATTTGATGTCTTGTATATCAGGTGAAAATTTAGTGTTTTTAGGACGGAAATCCCGGTAAATCAATCCACACATTTTCTAAAATAAAGTATTTCAATTCATCTCACTGACAGCAACTATTGCATTTGCTCGGAAACATTCCGCCATCCGCATCTACTCATCGCCTTGACAAATGTGAAAACTGTACACGGGAATGAATCATCCCGCAACCATTTAGCACCATCTAGTGACTTTTAGCTTCCATCACAATTAATTTTAATATTGAGAAAATATTTTTTTGTTTTTTTTTTGAATATTGAGAAATGGTTGTTATTTTTAAATCATGAGAGAGGGCGAGAGAGGGAGGCATGGAGGGAGAGAGAGAGGGGGGGGCAATCTCATTAATGCAATTTATTCACTTTTTTTTTTACATTTTAAGTCAAAACATAAGATGCACCATCATTCCTTACTGCAAAGTGTCAAACTGTAAGATAAAATGTATGATGGCAATCATCCGAAACGCAGAACACAATCACTGCATTTATACTGAAGGGATGTTTAATTTATTTCAGCAGGTTTTCATGGCAAAAAAATGACACAGAATAACACTGAGTATCATGTTTCATAAGTCTCCTATTTGCGGAGGTCTGTGAAGGCACCTTATTAGTCATGAAGGAACGCTGTACGAGACATTTGGTTGGACGAAAACAAGGAAGTATGCAAACACTGAAGTTCATACTTTGATAGGCTCTAATTACTCCATTCAAATATCCTGACATAAAACACGCACTGATAACAGTGTTTTCAGCAAAAAAAAAATCGAGCAAACAGTGGCTACGCAAGATGGTTGCCCACTGGCTTCAAATCCGTGACGTCAGCGCGCTGGAGCCGCCTTGCTAACCAACGTGTCTATTTGGCGACCATATTGGGAGGGACAATGTTCTCATTCAAGGCAAACCATTATCATTGAAATTATGTTGTAACTTGCTGATTTCTCAACCGATTTTCATTAGATTAATTTTTTTAGTCAGTGTGCAGATGTGCTGTCGGTACAGAATATTTTAAATACAAAGCCCATTTGATATTTGTTTTTTAACCAATGCAATTTTATTTTCTGTTCCCATGTCATAATTGTATGACATTGTGCGATATGGAACCTTATGCAGCGCAATGTGCCAGGTTTTTTTCTTTGCTATTTTCTTGCCGTCCACAATCATGGAATGTGTGACGTCCAGTATCACTGGGGCCACGCAGCTCAAAGGGGCCTGTATAATACTGTACATATCTATATTGGTGGGGGCAAACTTTCCCAGCAAAGAAAATTGCATGTACATTGGAAATAAATCGTAACTTGCTCATTTCTCAACTTATTTTCATTAGGTTTACTTTATTGTCAACTTCAAAATATGTGCTATTAATACTGAACATTTGATCGAAAGAAAGAAAGAAAGAAAGAAAGAAAGAAAGAAAGAAAGAAAGAAAGAAAGAAAGAAAGAAAAGCTTTCTACTAATTTGGCCCTGCTAATTTTGTCTTTAGGTGTAGAGGCCAGTAAATATCAGCCATAATCCTGTGGGGGGGGGGGGGGGGGGGGGGCGTGTGTGTGCGCGTGCACGCGAGCGTGCATATATTGGGTGACCTCAAGAAAGGTCTATCTGTTTGTCTGTCCATCCATCCGTTTATCCATCTATCTATCTGACTTGGCAGTGTATTGACTGTCACGGATAAAAGAAAGTGGCCAAGTAACATGTGTAATGTGCAGAAATCTTCTCAAGGGGAACAACAGCCACAAAAGTAAAAGTCCACTTTATAAGTTTGAAACTTTGCAGCAAGGAAAGGAAAGCGAGACCATCCTAATTGTATTTAAATTTAAGCCCAGACGCCTCATTCATTCTTCAATATGCAATGATTTCAATTGGTTTTGATTAGATAAATGGACAGAAGGCAAGGTAAGTTCCATCCAGCCATCCATTCTCTGTAACAGTTAACCTTACGAGAAAACAGTACAGCATATCTTAGGAGTGGTTTACTGTGTGTTGTGAATTGTGATGCATAATCTCTGATGCAGTATTATGCACTGTACTATTGCACTTTAAAGTGTGATGACTGTACCTGTATTTGTACCTGTGCCTGTATTTGAGAGGACATAAAGAAACATTTTTGTATATTCACTCCTCCCACAACTACATTGATGGTGGGCAACTGTAAAATTGGACTTTCCTGTATAATGTAAAAAACCCTTAAAAAAATAGCTTAAAAATCCACGATATATATCTAAAAAAATCCACAATATAGTGGGGCAGTGAACAATGATCTGCGATATATAGCAGTTAAGTTTGCTGTAGTTGACAACAGCAAATGCAAACAGTGACTCGCAAATAAATAAGCATGTGTAAAAGTGTAAATAATTGTGCATTACACCTAATTAATTACAGTATTGTCAGTAAGGAATGTGTGATTTATAAAGCAATGTCTTTAATTTAATAACACAAAAACAACCCCCAAGAACTGTAGGGCAACATCAATAGAAACACACCGTCATCTGAGTTTTAATGAAGAAGATGCATGAATGATGAGGGCTTGGGACGCGTCTGTGGGTCAAGGTCACCATCAGTTCAATAATAAGTCCAGGGGAGGTCACTGTTGCGTGATAGTTTTCCAGACCCAAGGATCAGTCAGTTTGTGAGTGTGTCACGAACGCACAGAGGACGCCAAGGAGGAGAAATGACGTGGAGGGGCGAAGCTTGGTTGTGAAAGCCACGCCCCCTCCTGATGATTTCATATTCAATGAGGTCGGAACAGACTCGGGCAGACATCAGCACAGTAACAACACGGACTTCATTCACCTAAACACCGGCCGTCATGTTTCATGGATGCGTCGACACATCCTCTGTCACACGGGCAGGAGAGTTAGTTCACTTTCTACCGCCCTTCTGTGAACTTTCTACGGCTACAGCAGCACGCAGTCGCTATGGACTGATACCGGTGCCCCGGTGCGGCATGCAAATACGTACTCTGACGTCGGCGATCATGTGGCTTTTGGCGTAGAAGATCCTCCTTGTGATCGACAAATTTTCTCCCTCTTGTCGCCTGTTGTCTGCCCAGCTACTGGAGCTACATTTTGTGTTTTTCAAACATATTTCGCGCATTCTGTGCTTTGGGATTGTAACGCACGCTACCCGAGCATCGCTCCAGAACAGTGGACAGGTAAGAAATAAATCTAGTTTCCATGTAGCTCAAAAGTCCCGCAAGTCATAAGTGTATGTAAGCGTATTTGTGTGTAACCATTCTATCTTTTCAGCTTCTGCGCGTTTTCTAAACAGCTCCACGTTTGCGGCTAAATATTTAACTTGTCTCGCTGAGTGAACTTTGCTTGCCTGCTTGCTTATTATCTCCACCTGCGCGCTAAATGTGTCCACCAAGTTTTTGGGACATTTTCGGTGTCCCCCTCCATGTTCGAGTTCTGCTCTGAAACGCCGTCGCCAAGTCGACAGAAGGAAGGTAGGAAGCCAGGCAGAGAGTCAGGGAACGAGAAATGTCGGGTCTACTTTTCCTCCTTCTCCTCCGTGTGTCGACATAACCAGCAAAACATGGCCGTCCTCTGCCGACATGTTGTTACGTCGCTGGCGAGAAGGAGGGGAACGTTTGGGGAGCGGGAGAGCGTTTCCCTGCGCCGCTATGTCACACCTCCGTCGGGAAGAGCGCGTTCGGCTTGGCTCCCCCGCTGCTGCATCCGCACAGGGGTCTGAGTGCAACTTTAGGAGTCCCGTGTTGTTTATCTACTTCGATTTGTGATGTAGGCGGCGCGGCCAGCCGGTGACGCCTCCTCCCTGCGTGCAGGCTTGCTGACTGGGGCTCACTTTCACTGCAGTGGGCCGCTGCAGGACACCAGGCGCCGTTCTTTCTGTTTCCAATGTCAACTTTGGGACAAGCTGATTCCCTCCCCCTTTAGACAACGCATTGTAGCACCCTTTGGTGGTGGTGGCCATGCATCCCAACACTGTAAAGTCACAAATGGAAACAGGGCAAACATATGGCACAATAACAGAACCATAATTCTGCTTTTTCAGTTTGTTTAGTCTGTCAACATGGAACAGAACGGGTATTATTTCTAAGCAAATGCTAGGACATCATCAAGTCCATAGAAGAAACAAGACCAAGTACACAATTAAAAATCTTGCTTTAAAATATTTTATTGTCAAGTGTGTCCGTTTCAAATGTACTGAATCTTTGGAGAGTGTCTAGTATTTCCACTCATGCAGCTAAAGGAGATAAGGCAAACTATTAGAAACACCTTTATGATGCAGTGCACCACTACAAACCACACCTGCAACATTTTTTATAATTTCAATAGAATCAAGTTTATTTATCAAAAGATTCTCAAAGGGATTTCTAAGCCCACAGTTTACAAAGATTGACAAAATCCCCTGGTCTAAAACCCATCCGGGCAAGGGAAACTCTAGGAAAATTCATTTAGGGGAAAAGAACGCTTGAGAAGATATCACAGATAGAGGGATCCCCCTTCCAGGATGATGGATATGTTACAATGATGGTGAATTTAAGTAATTTATACATATGGGCAGTGTTTCTTGATGTTTCTCTCACTAGGGTCACATTGCCCATGGGCACCAGGTATCCCCTAAGGTCCACACAAGTAAAAACTAGATTACCAGGGAGATGCATCCTTTTTTTCCTCATGTTGCTATTCTAAAACATAGAATAGTGGCATTTACCAGTAAGCTGTGAGTAACTTTTTTGTTTGTTTTCTATTTTTGAAAGCACAGTTGCATTGATGAAAAATTGTAAATAACAAATAATAATAATAAAAAAGCATAGCAATCAAGTTAGTGGGCACAATAACGATGAGATGACTTGTCCTCAAATAATTTGAAAAAATGTGTTATATTGGAAGTGTGTATCGAACTCGTAATCCTTCACATTAACCAGAACCCAAGTTCTAGCTTGAAGTTTCAAGAAGGTTGGTGACATCTAAGTGAAAATCATACTGTCTTGTCATCATACATGCTCATGCTGTTTTGCTCTGTCAGTCAATGTACAGTACAACAGTGACGTGCAGTGAGCTCTAGGTTTGGGTAGGCAGGCAATCGCAAATACAAGATGCCATACAATCAAACTATTTTAACATATGCCTCCTCTGTATGGGTAAAAAAAAAACAAAAAAAAACATGAAATGTCTTTTGAAGTCTTAAATTTTTTTGCTCCGCAATATTTATTTATTTTCTACTTCGAGCAGCTCAGCACTTGCCACTCAGCTAAAGTTTTTGGCCACCATCACAGCCAGTGCGTGGTCTGCCAGCCACAGTAAACGTTGCAGTGCTTTCTGCCTCCTATTTGCCGCACAACGAAAAACAATTTCGAACCCGCCTGGACGCCCGGAAAGAATATAATAAAGTGAAAATCTCCCTGTAAAACAGCCTAATTCCTCACAAAATCAAGCGAGCAATAGCAATGCCAAACACCATGTAAAGTGAAACAGCCAGTTAATCGAAGCACATCCACAAAGCCAATCTTTCCTTTTGCCCCATTCTTTGTGAAAAGTACGACAAATAATTATTTGTCCCTTACTTTGTTGAAGATCCGGTAGCTAAGGCGTTGTTCTCCCATCCTTCAAAAGATGACATTTTCCCTCAAAATCAAAAGGCGTGAAAATAGTTTTATATTCTCCAGAGTGGAGTCATCTTACCACTTTGCTGTGTATTTTGAATTCACGAATGCACTGAGCGAACGTACGTTCGCATAGGAATAATCAATCGACGTAAAAAGGCTGCGTAGCGATCTGCCTATTTGCGTAAAGGACTTTTCTACTGGGAAACTGACTACGCATGCACGAACACACGTCGCTACGCGGACAGGGCTTGGTAAAACACAGTAGCGGTGTGCCTTCAGGAGGAACATTTTTGCAGCATTTTTGCCTGCAGGCCAGACGAAGTAATGAGTCATTTTTAATTGAGGTATAAAAATCACAAAATGTTGTAATTTTTAAACCTATAGGTAGTGTAGGCTTTCTGAAATGAAAGAAATAATTAAAATAAATAGAAAAAGCCAAACAGTTTCAACTTTCATTTCAGCCTGGGGCAGGCAGTGCCTACCTTGCCTATCCTGACCGCACATCACTGCAGTATACTGAATGTGTTCTTCATTCAAAAACATTTTGTAGGTTTATTTTCTGTTGTACCCCCCCTGCTCAATCAACCACATACATGTATTCACAAGGTATTTGTAATGTTTTAGAAAGTAGAGTAATTATCAATGGTAATGCAGGATTTCACCAAATGTACACACTCTTCGGGAGCTAAATGCGTCTCGTTTTGCTCGCCGTGAGTGTCACATAGTTGTCTGGAGTGTTATGTGAAATGACATACGTCCCTTTTGAAGAACAATGGTGTTCATGTGCCAATAACCCCCTCACGCTGGGATGACCTAAACTTCCGTGTTTGTGAACGCACACTGTTCAGCTGCGGCACCCAGTCAGCCTGAGATCTAAGTGGGTTTGATCACAGCACAGTTAACCCTCCTGTCATACTTTCTAGTACCTGCAATTCCTCAGGGTATAAACTTGTCGCCTCACACTCTTGCTCTTTACATGTGAAGAGCTATTTGGCTCATGTTTGTTCGCATGTTCCCGCGTGTGATGTGCCTAATCTGAGATAATGTGTAATTTAGAGTGACAGCGGGCTCAATTCTTTTGTTGCAATAATATTTCAAAGAAGGTCTCTTGCTCATCTAAGTAAATCACAATCTTTCTGTACATTGTTTGGGCATATTCAGAGTGACTATCGACCAAATTAGCACATTTTTATGTAGCTATATCTGTTGTAAATAAAATAATTAAATCCATACAAAAAGATGATGATGATGACAGATGTATTTTGTGGCGGGGGGTGGAGTGATGTCAGAATTGCTCAAAGGATTACTCACGAGCGTACAGATGTCGCATCATTGTTACACAGAGAGCATTTAAGTTCAACCATAAAATAATTTTATTTTTGTTGATGGTACTGGATCACACAGCTGGTTTCGTGCATCTGGGAGTGATCGATTGCCACTCAATGTGCCATTCACAATCAAATGCCATCAACCCCGCCACTCACCCAAATTCAACTGGGATAGGTTGTATGTGACCTGGAACAGTTTTGTTTTGTTTTTATTTGTTAATTTTTCCTTTCGGACAATCAATGTGACAATTTTCAACATTAAATTTTCACATACATAATTACACCCGAAAAGAAAAAGAGCTGACGGGATGAAGCCAAAGCTTATTAATTCTCGTCCCCAGAATACATTAGGACGCAGATGATAAATATGTTAATTCGTCAAATATCTAGTTGAGTAATTATCAAGTTGATGATTTATTCCAAAAGTTCATCTTCCCGGTGGTATGGGGTCGATGCGACAGACTTCCGGGTTTCACACATCAGCGTCGTTTCCGGCCACTTTGGGCCGCGTTCCAACACTCAAACCCACACCCCTGCGCCCCCCAACCGTGCTACTGCCCATCATCTCAGCTCTCTGAAATGCTTCGGACAACTGAGACAGACAAACTACGCACCCGTCGACGGGAACACGCAACCTAGGGGCTCAAAGGTGGAAGCGCAAGAACTGGGAAGTTACCCACAAACAGGAAACGGAAACAAAGCTGATGTGTGAAAACCAGGAAGTCGGAAGTCCCGCTTCCTCCGTGGCATATACCCCATTTGTTGATCAAACGTTGATTAGTTCCCTTGTTGTTCAGTTTGGTCCAGGATAGTTGTGGATAAATGGCAGCCCGTGTCCAGCCACACCCGTCAGTCCGTTTCTTCCTCATCTCGATTCCTGTTCACCGCTGCTTCACGTCATGCAATCCTCTCCAGATTGCTCAGCTTTGTAGCCATGTCCATTCCCATTCTGGTCGTGGCGACATTGGTTGCAGCTAGGTCTTTTCTCACCCGTGACATGTCGTCACAGGCCATGGACAGACCGGCTTGCACTCCAGTGTTAGTGCTCACAGTAGACATTTCCACTGCCTTTTTTTGTCCATCATCCATTTTCCTCAGCATCCGATGATGCCAAAGGGCACCAATCCCTAGCAGAAGCATTCCAGCCACCAGTGTGACGAACAGGTAGAGATCTTCGGCGTTTTCAACTTCAAGTGAGGCCAGACACAGCATAGTATGAAGCAGTATAGAAAATTGATTGATCAACACATACATTAATTCTTGTTGTTTTATTATTTTTAAGTTTAAGCTTAAATAAGAAAACCGTTGTTTCTCAGTTTTATCTCTGTGTACTTCAACTTCTAAGAATGTCACGGCCGAACATCTTGCTGTGTGGGGATCCACTGTGTTGCTTTCCTGGAGGCGGTTCCTTCTCTACTTTAGTCAGAGGGTGGAAAAGGGAAGAAGACTACCAATACTGTCTGGCAGATTTTGTGGGATAGAAAATCGCTATGCAGGAAGAGGCGCTGTCAAGTTTTAACCCAGAAACAGAATCAAAACACAAAGATCCTTGAGCGCAATCAATTTAGAATGTACAACTTGCATGTCAAATCTATTTTATTAGCATTGTGCATTCGGTCAAATGAGGTCAATGCATTTTTTTTGTTTGTTGTCTTCTGCAGCATCATTAAAGTTATTTTAAAGATATACTGTATTGTATGCTAGAAAGGTTAACTGTGATGTGATCAAACTCATATATTGCATGCCATTGGACAAGGGAAACCTTTGTTTTCATTTAGCTTTCTAAATGTATTTTTCCACTGTGTTGGTTTGAAGAGTTTGGTGTGTAAAAAAATTGATTTCTTGTTACAGAACCATTGACCCCAGCCCCATCGAGACACCTTTTGAAATGCACTTGATTAGAACCAAACATTTTAACAGAGCTCTCACCATTCAAATGTTCTTCTGTGTGATCAGACAAAAATTCACAGGCACACTTCTGTATCTTGTTGAAAGTATTCCCAAAAGCTGTTATACATGCAAATGGGAAGCCAAATTCATATTGTCTTCCATTTTCACTTCCTGTAAATGTAATTAGCAAGTGTCCCAATATTTATAAATGGCAGTCGTGTGTGTGTGTGTGTGGGGGGGGGGGGGTGTCTGAGAGTGACATAGCTGTTAATTTAAAGGCCTGTTTTTGACATTTTAAATTCGTCTTGCAATGAAAGTCATTCTACATGTTTAACACTTGCTGGTGAAGTCAGTATCTTTGTGTGGTCATGCTTATTTGTTCTGTGGCAATATAGCCCATTACATCCATTTTAATCTTTTGGGCTGACTTTCCACACTGACATCAATAGCGCCCAGCATCCGCTGGATCAAGCATTCAAATCAAGTTTCAAGCTTTATGAAACACAACATAAGTCAGAGCACATTCGAATGATGAATTTGCTCAGCTTGGCACTGTGATGTGATGCTTTTGTTTCAGATTTTCAGACATGTTGTTTAGTGACTAATGCTCCCAGAGAAGTTAGGTCATCACCTGTTTTATGAGGCAAGAAGGGTGTGGACAGTAGGAGGCGGGAGGGGTTGGTAAGAGCCAGATCGAGAGTTTGTGGTAGGGCTGAACGATCAATTGCGTTTGCAATATAATCGCAACATGATAAAAACACGATTTGCTAATTGCAAAGGCTGCAGTATGACTGGTCATTTGGGAATGGAATGGAGGGGTTCAGAGCAGGCAGAGAGCTCACCAATTTAAACAAAGCCTGCCGCACTAAAGAGCATATTCTCCCATGTTCTTAAATCCGAAAAGGCACACTTAGGTGCGTAATAGTGACACAATTTGGTGAAATGTACGCACTCTGATTGGAGCAACATATAGATGAGGGCTTACCCTCTCAAATCTAACTGGGCGCATAACCACGTATTCTCCCAGAGACTTTTAAGCATCTTTCATGTGCGCTCAGGAGTAGTGTTGTTCCACAAGATGCTGCATCCAAAGTCCTAAATTCGCGTCCGAATTAATGTTATCGTTATGTTACTTGTTAGTACTCACCGATACCACTGTTTTAATGCAGTATCGGGGCCTCTGCCGATACCAGTATCGGTATCGGATCCCGTATCTCACTGAGCAGCACAGGATTGCAAGTGTGTGTGCACGTTGCGAGTGTTGCTTTTTCGGCAGGCTTCGAAGCACAAGCAATGAATAAAAACAATACCGATAGCTGTGGTAAGCTGCTAGCATTAATGCTACATGGCTATTAGCAGCGCGACTGCCGCGGCTCACAAATGAGAAGACTCGATGGGACACATGGAAACCAAAATGTTTAAAATGGTTTTAAAAGCCGCTTTATGGGCTCCGGGTGGCAGAGTGGTGCCGTGGGTGCAGGCGGCGTGGGTTTGCTTACCTGCCCGGGAGACCATGTTCGTGTGTGCGTGAGTGACGGAGTAAAGCAACGGACCAGTGTGAATGTTAATGACGTATGTAAACAAACACGCACGTACATGGCTGAGAATTATCGCATCTGGCAAAGTTATCAAGCAAATTTTTTTATTAGCGTGCAATTAATTGATTTATTGCATATTGTGACAGCCCTAGCCATAAAATTGTTTAGATTCTTGAATAAATGTTATGTTCTGTAACATGTGAATTTTCCATCATCCGTAATGTAGGCCATAGCCACCTACAGTGAGGACAGACAAAACAAAGTCAAAGCAGTTCAACTCATTCTAGCCTTCCACAATATTTGCTTTCAAAAAAACGAAAGCTGAAGGTTATATGGTATTGCAAAAATATCAGTCAGTCTCTTTATTCGTGAGACTACACAATTTAAATTTCTGAAATTCTCCACAGAAGAAACCGACTTCTCCAGACTGTTTTGCACCATAAATGTGTGACTTTTAATTGGGGTTGGTGCCCACTGCTTCTATTTTTGCCATTAATAGAAATTATGGTTTGACTTACGGTTAATATTTTAATACCTTCATGCTCTATGTAAAATTTCAAAATGTGTTCATTTAACATGTTGGTTCTCATGAAAATAACCCTGCTCTGTTGCTGTGCAGAACATAGCACGGCACTTGAGAGCTCAGTGCAGCACTTTGCTTTGCCCTAGAGGAGCCACGTGATGAGGTTTGAATTAATTCTGTGGCAGTCCAAAATGCTGCCTCATACACTCCTGTTAGAACACACCACGTAAGTGGTAACAGTGCCTTTCCTCGCCTACACAAATTGCCCCTTACTCTGTATTGGCCAACTTGTTGAACAAGTAGCATGGATTGGTAAAAACACAAGCAGCAATATTTGATGTGGCTTGTAGCTTTCAGTTGCTATAAAGTCAGTTGTTCTTGTCATTTCACGTGTGATGTTGGAGCTTGTTTAAGCGGCTCAGATAATGGATGGATGGACGGTTAAAATGATAGATATGGGTTTTATCTTCAGTGTGGTTTCAAGTTAATGAGCTGTGGCCACTACTGTGACAACTGCATACCCCAAAACTCACTGTGAGAGGCTGACTGTCCCGGTGCATACATTTACCTAGTTCTTTTTAAATGAGAGAAAACAACCTCGGCTGAATTCTGCAAGTTGCTCAGTTCACTATGTGTTCAGTATTTCTCCCTTGCCCACCTGATTAACCTGGCTGCTTTTTGCCATTTGATATCATTTATATTTGAAGGAAGTTCATGTCCTTCTGAAACATGTCTTCAACATATCTGTCACTTCCTATTCCTTCTTACTGATAGTGGTCGTTATCTTGTGACCTTCATTAATGAAGATAGCACAGTTACCATCAAGGTTTGTCAGCTGGCATTGTTATTAAAGTGAACCCCCACATATTCGTGGCTCGGCAGCCAGCCTTCAACTGCTTTAATTCAAAATGAGAAATAACCGCCGCTCCTGAATGAATATAACGGCAGCAAAACACGGGTCCATCGGCAGCGGACAGTCCGTCACTCCTGACCGACTGCCTACTTCTGGTAATAGCTGTATGAGATAATGAGTGAGTGTGGCTGAAATGTGCAAAGCCCAGTGGAATCTCCAATTTTGGTACGCACCAATTCTAAACCCTAGGTTGCACTTACCTCTTGTCAGAAGTTCAAACTTGGAACCTACTAGTTGACGGGGAAGTGAGATGGAGAGCCTTGAGGTTTTCTTTGTTCAGCACGCCCTAGTGGGTTCAGAAACATCCACTATTAAAGAGCTAATATCTCTAGAAATAGTATGCCTATGGTCTTTGTTAGTGCAGATTTTGATAGACCGGGCCAGAATACATAGATATAGCAATTTATAGGTCTGTACCTTTAGATGCGGGCCTCCAAATATAGTCCAAAATGTATTGTGCAATATCCGGATCCCAAAAGTGGCAGTGGCACCCACACTTTGAAGGACCATAACTCGAAAACCGTTTGAGCTAGGAGGCCCAAACTTTGGATTCTTTCTTTAAGGCACTAATGGAATAAAATAACCTTGCCAGCGAGCTGAATTCTCGTGGTATTTGTGAGTTCACAAACTCCGGAGAATTCATATTGTACCGCTCCCTCTGATACGTTACCAATACCAATTAGGCGTTGTTTCGGGCGGGACGAAACCAATAAGCGCAGATTGTGGAGGGAAACGAACAAACCTAACAGACCAATGGACACTGCAATTAATTCTGTACTTGCAGAATTACTCAACGTTTCCTGGTTAAATTTGAACAGCGAGATGCGCTTCGTGCATTTTTATCTGATTCTGCGTTATTTTTTCAAGGGCCAATTCGCAACTCAATTCGAGTCACTGCACCAATTCGTGCACAGCCTTAAATGTCTACTCTTGTCTCAAACTGTTTATTTCTTTCCTTTTAACTTTTGTTGCTAACCAGAGATGAATAACCTAGCCAAGGAAATGAATCTGTGAAGATGCTGGGGGGTGGGCTGAACAGTACTGCCTAAGCTTCTAAGCCTGAGGAGGGTATTTTGACTTGACTTGGTGTGTACCCTGAACGGCAAAGGGGGGTGTGCTGTGCAGACAAACGATGATTGCTTGTTTTTTAAATTGGAGGGGGGGGGGGGGGCTGGGTGTTGCGCAGCCGCCATTAGCCTAATTGCGAGCATACAGTTGTTGTTTTTTTACTGTGAGGGTACAATATTTACTAGTTATGATGTCCTCATTAGTCGCAATAATTTAAAATGGAGGAAAAGCGAATGGATAGGTAGAAAGGCGCTGGATTAAGGCTCCAGTCTCTCAGGAGGCGTGGGTTCAAATCCCACCACTGCCATTCCTCTTTCAACTCGTCCAATAATCTCAGTATCTTTGTCTTTCGCACTAAGCGGGAGTGCCTACTTACTTAGTGACAACACAGAGGAATCAGATTGACACTGGCGAAAGACGGCACAGGCTCTTCTAAGCATTTGGGAGACGAAGGCATGAAGCACGACTTTGAATCGGCATCACCGAAGCCACCTTGTTATTACTGACAAGCTTGGTGAGGTAAACAACTAAAATGCTCACATGACCACCAAAAAGTCTGTAGAAGTGGCAAAGTTACATCAAGATTTTAAAACGTTCATGGATCACTACAGCAGCAGCTGGAGTGGAAATTACTGCAGATTGAATGGGACGGCCAATTTGACGCCACGGCTCATGGACACCGGAGTCAGCGCGCCACGGTTAGACAAAGGTAAATACGACAATAATCTTACAGAAATATTTGTAATGTTGTTATTTAGTTCGCTACCTTGTGTGCCGCTTGCCAGCAGCTTAATTGTGTGACTGTGTCTTTTAGTCAGTACGTATTTTGTCGCGACCAGAAAATCTCCTGTTAGTGTTATTTTGCTGTGAACAGTCGAAACGACAAATTCTTGGCCTGCCCTGCCATGAATACCACGATTGCTTATCAACATTTACAAGCGTATATTAATAAGAGAAATGTGCACGTCCAGTTTGCTGCGCCGCCGTGACTGCCATTTTGTCCAGTCAAACACACCTCACCGGCAGTTAGCGTAGCACTGCATTAGCTTAGCGTTAGCACCGCAAAGTCCCGTTAACGTAGCGCTGGGCAATAAATCAAATTAATTCGATACATTTATTTTAAAAATCAAATTTGCTAAATCGAATTTTGTCTTTTGGATTATTAAAAGCTGTTGTTCTTATGTTGTGTTACATTCAAATGTTTTTGTAAATTGTAATTTTGCACAAGTGACAGAATGCTAAATGGGTGGTTTACAATATATGTTTACAATAGCTACCAACTACTTAATTGTGGCATTTAAGAAAAAAGTATGAATGTTAAGTTTATGTTCAAACTCATTTAGATTCAGTAGACATTTGTACAGTGTACATTTTGCACAGGAATTATTTTTGAATAAATTAATCGTTTGTTGGGTTTATTAGATTAAAATCTTAACCGTCCTGAATGTCTGTAAAAATCGATATTTAATTTTTGGGCTATATCGCCCAGCCCTATGTTAACGTAACGAAATAGAAGCTTATTCCACTCACCGTAACGCTCGATGGGGAATTGCCGGTCACAAATATAGTTCCCGTCACGAAAGACCATCTTATTCCGTGACAAAACACTCAGTGGTGAGTTGCGGGTCACGGCAAAAAACAACCATCCACCATTGCCTGTGTTTTAATGACCATACCACATTGAAATTGTTTACCTGCTTAATGTCTAACCTAAATATTTATAAAAGGATAGAGGATTAATATACGAAAGTACCATTCAATTATTCACACAAATACTTGTGTTTTTATTTTCCGGTTATCAGCAGCACTTTATAGTTACATAAAGCAATAACGGGCTGATGCCAAAGCTAAAGCCTCTACCTACCTGAAAAGAAAAAAAAGCTTTGCTCACCACCTACAGTATATGGACCCCAAGTATTAATAAAAACAATTTAGCCAAATCAAGTAATAAACAATATACACAGTTTAACTATAGACACTGTGCTTAGGTGTAAGAACAGACAATGTACTTCAATAATGATTTAAATAAAATGTATTGCACATTAAATAAATAAAAATACACCTGAATAAATATTAAGAAGCCAACTGTTGAAGATTGAATGCAAATGTATGCAGGCATCAGTCATATCCTCTAATACTAATCTGTGACATTTTTTCTGCATGTTTTTTAATTTAGAGCTGTTGTGGATGGACATATTAAAGCTCTCATTCAGTGTTCACCTGTCTCGGTAAGACATTTTACTTACAGTAACTTGTGGTACTTGTATTGCCAACTATAATAATTTTGCGTTTCTATGTCAACAGGAAAGCGCACAAGGGATAGATTCTGTCAGTGAAATGGACATTGCAAGCCAGGACAAGAAATGATGTACGGCGAGGTAGCTGTCCTCCAGGTTGTGGACATGCACTGAAAATTCAGCCCAGCTTCTGGCTTTGCTTTAAAAAAATATATAATTTAGGTGCACTAATAAACTGTTGCAGTCTACAATACAATTTGATCTACAATTTGTTGTCAATCAAGTCATGTACACTTAACTTTTGCCAGGTGGCAAATACATGCTCAACTGTACGCAGGGCCGGCCTTAGGCGAAAGTGTAGATTGTAGCCCCTCTCAGACAACTACAAGTAATTCAAATAAATAGCATAAGTATAGTGCAATACAACTGTTTAGTGCAATTTGTGCTGACATTATTAACTACAAAATGTTTTCAAACTATGTACAATATATTTGTGTAATCTATATATAAAATAGGGATGCACGATAATGCTATTTTCAACCGATACGATAAACAAATAATTTAGAAAGTGCCGATGTCGATAACCGATAAGCCAATAATTGTTTGCAAAATTAACTTGAATACAAATATACTTTCAAGTCCTACTATAAGTGTAACATGTACAAATACATTGAAATATTGTGTAAAGCACCATGAAGCTGAATTTTATTGATATCTCTGCTTCAAAGACAACCAGTAACTTATTTTGAGTTTGCCAAAACAAAACAATCATGTTTTAAAAATGCAACAAAAAACTGCGAGGATAACATTTTGGGCAGACACAGTAAAGAAAGCCCACGCTGGCGACTGTCCATCTTTTGTAAACACGAGGTTGCTTGCATTATGTCACAAATATGCGACACTACCATAGGAGAGGGGAGGAGTTGGGCACAACTTGAGCCCACAGATGGACCAACATGGCATGTCTATTATTATCGGCGGATTTCTATATTATCTGGTTTATCTGTATGACGTCAAATTGGTTGATAATTGCCGATAATTATCGGCTGATTTCTTTATTATCTGGTTTATCTGTTTGACGTCAAATTGGCCAATAAATGCCAACAATTATCGGCCACCGACATTATCGTGCGTCCCTAATATAAAAAGTAACAAAAATAATGAGGCCAAGGACGGACGCCCATTTTGTTAACAATTGACGAGAAATTTCAAAAAATTTACGAAAATTCACGCTATTTTGATGTTTATTTTTATAAACAATTCTGATTGACTGACATACATGCCTCAACCCTGGGCCCGCTTTTCCTCCTCCTCCTTTCGCCGCTTTCCTGATGCAGTACCTGAAGGCTTGGACCTTTTCATTGTAAAGGTTTTTGATGTATAGACAACAACATAAGCGAGCCATCTATCTATCAATAGCGCTAACACTCTGAGATGATGCGCGACCCCTCCCCCTACCTTTCACTGTAAACAGCAGCTGCAGGTCAGATTCAGGGTGCCAGGTCATGATCTCATATTTATTTGTACTATAAGTCATAAAAAAATAATTATTATATAAAATATATATGTAATAATGTAAAATAAATTAAATATATATGCTCTATAACATTTTGTAGCATCCTCGGTTGAAATAAAGGTGGTCTCTAACTAGTTACACAGTGTACTTCATCTCCTATTAGTCACGCAATGCCAACCGGACATTTTTATGAATTTATAAAAACCCCGGACGCCCCAACAGGACGTAAGAAAATATTGTGTCCACCCAAAAAAGGACACATTTGGTCACCCGACTATATACTATAAATGAATTGCCCTAAATAATTATTATTATTATCTTTTATAACCTTGACAATCTCTTGAGTACAATTTATAGTGTAAATAAACATTTTAACCTTGCCTGTTGCCTTTATAAATACCTTAAAACAAAAATAAACCATACAGTTTCCTAGTCAATTAAGCAGAATCTTGAGCAATAGTATTGCTACATATTTACCAAGGAGCATTAGCACACTCCAGTGGACGAAAACGTTAACATTTTACTATGCAGTAAATTACACAATGAACATGAAATATAGCAACATTAGTTAAACAATGAAACATTGCTCCAATACGAACCTCGTTCACTGAATTAGTTGTAAATTTCAGTTTTCTCTGATTTCCTGTGGTGCGCACACGTCTTCTCTGCACTTGGAAGGCGGCGCTATTAAGTACGTTGGTTTCTTACGTCAGTTCCTACCGGTTTATGAGACCCTTTCCTGTATCCTATATCACTATATCATAATAGCACAATAAAACAACGCAATTCTGCAATACAAAAATGCAAAAACTAAAATAATAGCAGGGTCAATTACATAATTTATTTGAGAAAACCTGAGGGGGGGGAAATCTTTTTTTTTTTTGCCCTGCAATTTGCCATCCCCTCCACTAGATGGCGCCCTACGTGACCGCCTAGTTTGCCTATGCCCTGACTATGTGATTCTGCAACCTAGCTTCTTTTGTTGGAACTACCTGTTGGACAGAAGGGGTAGTGCAGCTTGTTTCTTCACTACATTATGCTGGGCAAGCTAGTTCATTCAAATGAGACTGATGAATCATCAGTCTCATTTGAATGAACTACCTTGCCCACTGTTGCTGTGTGTGAACGCAAACGAGTGGGCCAAACACAACCTCTTAAGACCAGGAACTGTCTGTACCAGGAATTAAGTTCTTGGGCTTTTTGGTTTGAAAGTGCCTTATGTGATATGTAATCTTCATATAGTTGCCATTAAATTGTTAAGCATATGTGCACCACCATATGAGTGACTAGAGTGTTCTGGTTTTGGTGAAACATTCTAATCATATCTTAATTTTTTTCCAGCCTTCCCACCCTATATTTTTTATGTAGCATTCTCTAACACATTAAGACCTAAAGCACCTGCCAAAACATGCCTCAAAAACCTATGGGTGATTCTTAAGTCACCCCCGAAAACCTGAAGTTTTCCTGGAAATTCAACAATATTGTCAAAGCCTACTGAATAATTGATATCTCAGCTCCTGAAGAAGATACATATTTCCAAAAACATTTCAGAGCTTACATCTGTGGTGTTCTCACACACACACACACACACACACACACACACACACACACACACACACACACACACACACACACACACACACGCACCCCCCCCCCACACACACACACACATATATATATATATATATATATAATTTTTTATCTTCATTGTCTATAAACATATTTCTTACCAATATGTCACTGTCTGGTTACACTGATTCAAAGTCCTCCCGCGCCATCGTCAATCGCCATGATTTATTTCATAACTCTTGCGAATCTGCATCAGCCATGAATGCTCGAATAAAATTCCAAGACATTTTCGAGGCCCACATCACCCTTTCGTGTATATTCTGATACATTTCATTGGCTAAGAGACCAAGAATTGGTCAAAACAAAACACAATGACGTATTCTGGCTTTAAAGGTAGAAGAGCGCTAGAGTACTCCCGGCTCTAGTGGTAGAAACGCGGTAATGTGTTCCCTGCCTTAATGGGTTAAAAGTCATATAGCAATTATTCATTTCACTGAATTGAATCTTGTTTGGCTGTCAAAAACAAGTACAACCTAATGTTACCAGGGTGCTCCATTAGTGAAGTAATGTAGAACACTCGACACAAACTGTTTGTTTGGTTTTACATATAATGACACTGGCTTACACTAGTCACGTTTTTCAGAGGGACTGAGTTTTTTTTTTGTTTGTTTTTTTACCCTTCTACGACTCGCTTCACTGAGTGGGATGTGTTGCTGTGACTCACCCACAGAGTGTATTTATCATTTTGCTGATCCAATAAGAGTTATACTCTAAATGCAGTAGTTTTCTGTGGTGTCATCATTTAGGACTTAATACATTAGACAAAGTCTCTATCAATTTCCCCTGTGTTCTTTTCCCCCCAGTACATGCTGTAATGCAAGCCAATGTTCATCAGTGCTTTTGCTGCCATCTTCTGACTCCCTCCAAATGACGACTGCACTCGTCTATGACACTGTTCTCACATAGAGCTGCATTAAAGGCAAAAAATAAAAGAAAGTCTGGCAAGTGACTGCCAGGCTGAGTAGTCATACAAATTTAATGAGCATACAGACTGTCGGATGTTGGGGCTCCAGCAGAGAGCTCCCTCTGCACACAGAAATCAACTGGAGGACCAAGGTTAGGCACACCACAGTTGGTGAGCATGCTTTTCTTAAAGGGCCCATATCATGCTAAATCAATTTTTTTTTAAAAGCTTTTAGCCATATTAAAATGCTAAGTCCTCACTAAAAATACAGCCAACGTGTTGTTTTCCTCCATTCACGCATCCATGCTTATTCTTGCTCTTCAAGCACCAGCTCCACCCAACCCAAGAAAATGACAGGATCCTCACTTGACGTCATAGGTGTCGATAAGTGAGGACCCACCCCCGTATCTCCCCTGCAGATGAAACACACGCCCATGCACACTAATGAATCCTGGTGCGAACCAAGACCCACTTTTTTAGGTGGTCTCTTCCAAACGAACTTGGTGCGGTTCGCTTCAAGTGTGAATACAAAGTACTGCTGATTCGCATCACATGCAGGACACATGCATCATATGTTGGGTTTAACAAGCCACCGTAACCAAGCGTTGTGGATAAAACAAAATTGCCCCGGTAGTGAATATTGTACTAAATTCATTCCTCACCATTCTGTTCAGCAATGCATATTGTGGGTCGGGCATCGCGGAACCTGCGTTAAATGAGCTGCTCTTAACGCGCACAATAATTAAAAAAAAAATTCATCTACAGACAAATATGCAGAACGGGAATGCAGCACATAGGAATTCGATGTTTTCCTCGATTTCCAGATTTGTGTTCTGCATGCCGCCCTCATCATTTATTTCCAATGGAAGCACAGATTGTCATTTGCGTTGATGTATTTTGGCAGAATATAGTTCACTTGCAAAAAGTACAGTGTAAATACGAACGAACCACACCAAACGAAAAAAAAAAAAGTCTGCCTTTGGTCCAGACCAAAAAGAAGACACCACTAATAACTAATTTCCCAGTATTGGATTAGTCGTGTATAAAGAATAAAAGGGCAACTATCTCTGCCATCTTATTCCCTGAATTTTATTTTAAACCAATTAAGTATCAAAATAAAAACATACCGTGGTGAACACCATTATCCTAGTCATGTTTCCCGTACGTAAACGACAGCTACCGTCGTTCACTTGAATGGGAGTTTGCTGACGTAATGGGCAAGAAAAAGGCCGCCTTCTATCCCAAATGCTGCACCAATTCTGATCAAAGTCAAATCCTTAGTACGTCAGGTTTCATGTCATTTTGTGTGGGGGTCGAGTCTGACTCGAGTCCAAGTCACATAACACTTCTGATATTCAGTATCTGACATTAACCAGTGATTTCTTAGTCAGTTAACATTGAATATCAATATCTAGCAGTTGTGATCACAGCTTACTAATATGGATATGGCATAAATTTAATTGCTCATCTGATCTTCACTCTTATTGTCTGGGCAGAAGAAGAAGCGGGAGGAATATGCCCAGCTCCAGCTTAACTACAGCCTTTTTTTCCCTCTTCCATTATCTCTCAAAAAGTGAGGGAAATAATTCATTCATAATTGACTGATAAGGGGTGATAGCTAGCTCAGTGTGTTGAGCACCCGCACCATGTATAGAGGCTCGTCCTCGGAGCAGGTGACCTTGGTTTCGATTCCCGGAGGACCGCATCCTTTCCTGCAGGTCATTCCCTCTCTCTCCCCCGTTTCCTGTGAATTCTTCAGCTGTCCTATCAATTAAAAAAGGCAAAAAATAATAATAATTGACTGATAAAAAGTTTGTGTCAATCATGAAAATACATTGTGTCCTGGCATCAGGTAGAAACCTTACATCTCCAAATTCCAAAGCTATCACTTTGCAGGAAACCAAAAAGACAGCATGTTCGCTCAGCCATTAACTGTGCATCATCAAGGAGTGAGGCATTTTCAAAAATTTAGATTGGTCAATCATTTGTGAAAATAACATACACACTGACCAATTGCATCAATCCACAAAAAAATATCAAATTGACCAAATTTTGGCCTCACGTCACATTTAACGTTATTTAAGATTTTGTAGATTTATTTTATTGTTACAATAATGCACGAATACATCATTTCAAAATGCAGCAACACCCAGCAATTAGTTATATGGTCTAACTAGTTTGTGGCCAGAAAGGCTACCATAGACACAATTAAAAACTAAGTCTATGAAGAAAACATGGCATAATTTGTTGTGGGACAGTTTCAAATTTAAAACAATTTTTTTTTATTTTAAATACAAAACGGTGACAAAACATACACAGATGAAAACTTGAATGGAGTGAGAATCCCCAGCCTGTCAACGTTAATGTGTGAATAACTGCATTAGCACATGTGGAGCAGGTATTGTGTCTGCAGGCTATGTCTTGACAGCTAGAATGTGTTTGTGTTACACTGTGTGCTTTTAAATATGAAGCCGTTTAGCTCACAGCCTCGGTGTCTGCTTCTTTTAGACGAGGCAGTTAATTTTTATTTTTCCAAGACCTGTGATGAAATAAAAATTCGTATAGGAATAATCCATCCATCCATTTGCATGACCATTTATCTTGTTCAGTTTTGTGCGGTGCTGGAGCCTATCACTGCCGACTTGAGGAACTACAACCTGGACTGGACGCCAGTTTATTTGTAGGGCATATTAAAACATGGACACCCAGTTTCACTCAACCCATGTGGAAACTGAACCTATGCTGCCTGCTTTGAAGTCGGCTGAATGTAACACACTTACACCATCAGTGATTCCTATAGAAGTAATGATTTCATTATTTCTTCCATCTGAAATTTTAGTACTCGTACTTATTAGCTTCTGGAGTTTGGTCAAGAGGTGCAGGGGAGATCAAGCATGCTGTTCCAACATTTTCCTCACTGGGTTAAGGCAGTGAACAAGACATAGGGCCTGATTTCCCAAGATTCCAAATAGTGAGTGCTAAATCATGTTCACTTTCGCCACAGGTCTGATTTCCTTTTCTTCCAATGCCAACCGTTCATCAGCAGTGAGGCAGCAGCAGTTGTGCCTGATACAGCGGCTTGTAAAAGTATGCATCCCCTAGGAATTATTCACGTTTTAATACCTCACAACCTGCAATAAAATTTATTGTTTAAGCATTTGCATCATTTCATGTACAGAACATGCCAACGACTTTGAAGATGTGAAATATTTTTTTCATTGTAAGCAAACAACAAAAAGGCCAACAACAACAACAAAAAAATTCAGTGAGCATAATTATTCACCTCCCTGAAAGTCAGTACTTTGTCGTGCCACCTTTTGCAGCAATTAATGCTGTAAGTCTCTTCTGATAAGTCTGTATGAGCTTGCCACATCTTGCAACTGTGATTTTTGACCATTCCTCAAGTTAAAAGTTCTCCAGCTCCTCCAAATTGGATGGTTTCCACTTGTGAACAGCATTCTTAAAGTCAAACCAGAGATTTTCAGTTGGTTTGGGCTTTGACATTTTACTTCTATTCCTTAAACCATTTGAGCGTAGCTTTAGCAGTATGCTACTGGTTATTGTCCTGCTGGAAGGTGAGCCTTCGTCCCAATCACAAATCACAGGCAGACTGAAACACCGTTTTGCCTCCAGAATGTCCCTGTATTTAGCACCATCCATCTTCTTCTGCGGACCAGTTTCCCAGTCCCTGCTGCTGCAAAACATTCCCACAGCATGATGCTGCCACCACCATGTTTCAATGTGGGGACGGTGTTCTTGGGGTGATGGGATGTCTTGGGTTTCCGCCACACATAGCATTCATTTTCCTTTGTGGCCAAAAAGTTCAAATTTTTGTCTCATCTGACCACATAACCATCTGCCATACATTATGCGGGTCAGCCACATGCTTTTTGGCAAACTCAAAACGTGCCGCCTTGGTTTTTTTTACACTTTTTTCCTGGCCACTCTTCCAGACAGCCCAGCTCTATGGGGTGTATGGCTTATTGTGGTACTATGGACAGACACAACTGTGCTTGCTGTAGAACTCTGCAGTTGCTTCAGGGTTGCCTTTGGTCTCTCTGATCAATGCGGGTTTTGCCCGGTCTGTGAGTTTTGGTGTTCGGCCAGGTCTTGTCAGTACTGTTTTGTTATGGCCCCATGTTGTTTCCATTTGACAATTACGGATTTAATGGTGCTCCAGGGGTCATCAAAGATGTGGATTTCTATTTATTTTTTTAACCTTGTCCTGACTTGTATTTCTCTATAACTTTGTCCCTGACTTGTTTGGAGAGCTCCATGGTCTTCATGATGTGATGCTTCTTGCTAAGTGGTGTTGCTGCCAATTAAGGCTTCTCAGAAAAGACTTGAGAGTAATAGATTGCACCAACACTTTTTAAGGGGCTTTATGGCAAAGGGGGTGAATGCATATGCACAAGCCAATTTTCAGCTTTTTATTTCTTAAAAATATTATTTTCTAAAAAAAAAATTCTCATTTCACTTCATCAACTTAGATTACTTTGTGCAGATCCATCACATGAAATATTCAGATGAATGATATTTAAATTACAGGTTAGAATCTAACAAAATAGATAAAAAGCAAAGGGGAGTGAATACTTTTGCAAGGTTCTGTATATGTACTATATCTTCACGTTGTATTTATTTATTTTTTTACCTAATGCTGATTTTGAGAATGAGTGGGAAAACTGATACTGGCACACCTTTTCACTTTGCATGTTGTTTATGCCTCCATATTTTCGAGTGATGATGAATGATGATTCTCCAAGCTGCATTAAGTCACGCTGCGAGAACTTTACAAAGTATGTGAAATCCAGGGGAAAAAATCTTTATGCTGAACGCATATGGCAAGCCTAGCATTTTCTTTAGATATTTTATCTGGACTTGTCCATTTCCCACTAGTGTTGTTCCGATACCGGTATCGGGAGATAGGCCCCGATACTGCATAAAAACAGTGGTATCGGCATTGGCCAAGTACTAACAAGTAACATACAGATACCATTATTTATAACGCTAATATAGGACTTTGGATGCAGCATCTTGTGTCTTGCTTATGCATGACATTCACTGATGTGTGACGTGATCACTGCATGCCGAGCCAAGATATCCTGTTGGCAGGGCAGCTTTTTCATGTTGGGGGGGGGGGGGGGGGGAAACCTATGTATCGGTACATTATCGGCATCGACCGATACTGCAAAACTGGATATTGGAATCGGTATCGGGGGCCAAAAAACTGTATCGGAACAACATTATTTCTCACCTCTATCTAATACATAATGCGGTCACTGTGAATACTGTCACTGACTGTAGCTGCTTCTAGACTACAGCGCTACGTCCTCAGTTGCTATAGCGACACCATTGTAATGAGTCTGCATTATAATGACTTCTCAGTGAGTCGTTTGAGGAGTTACGTTATCTGGGGAGGAACTTTGATTTGTGAGGTTCTGTCTCAGATATCGCATTCTTTTTATGACACTTCTTATTTTCATCATGTATGCAGAGACACAATTATTGTTATGAAGGTGGTATGCAAATTCTAAGAGGACATTCCAATATCCCCCATTGACTGCTTTATAGAAGCTCACTTGATAGTGGAGCACTGACTGCTCCGACTCCTTTGATTTGTACTTACTTGGGAATATAAGAATGTAGTGTCAGTGTGAAGCCTCTAGAATATAAATCAACTTATTCCAGTCTGACTAGCGTCTTGACTTCTTGTAATGTTACCTTGGGAAACTTCTCCCCCTGCTATTGATCCCCTGAATTTGCTTTGCCTCTTTCTTTTCTATCTGCAGCACTGTCCAATACATGAAGTCATTACTGTCTCAATTTGCACGTTTTGTATTTGCACTGCAGCTACGTAATTAATTACAAAGCTCACACTGCTAGGTCCTACCTGAAGTTGCATTTTGTGTAGAGCTGTCAAACAATAAAACATTTTAATCAGATTAATCACATTTTAGAATTTTGAATAATCATGATTAATTTCTTAATTATCAACATTTTTTGCTCGCCAAATTTAAAGAGCACATGTTATGTGTTAATTCTTTCGACATTTAATGTTATGAGGACGTCTTCAACAATTTTGTATCCACTGCACAGTGCACACGTTCATCCTCCTCTTTTTCTAATCAGTTAATGACTTGCATAATTTAAAAAGAAAAAAGAAAATGACCCCGATAGTTTGACATGAACAAATATTCTGAATGTCATACGCAAACATTTATTAAATGCTTTACTTTAATGCATGTAGTTATGTTTATAGCTCAAACACAACCTGTGCTACCTTTAACGTATAACCATCCGCTGTCACCTAAAGGATCATCTGTGGTCAAAATGAATAGTGTGATTAATCTGCGTTAATACATGTTTAATGCGATCATTTTTTGTGATTAATTAATTAGTTAACGCTTTAACTTTGACAGCCCTAATTTTGTGACAATGAGGTAGTAATGATCTACTGACCTTTATCACATTACAGTATCTTGTTGAAACTATACATTTCAGTTAAATTCCTGTTGATGTTCCATTGTTTTGCCAGCAGCAGTCAACATTTGACTCATGTTCACTTTGAGCTTTACAGTACTTGTATTATGTTAATGAAAATAATAATTGCAAAAGGATCTGAAAATTCCCTTAAAAATGTGTCTTATCCATTTATGATAGGACATCAAAGTACTAGCCTTAAGCCCTGATTTTACCGAGCGGTGAACTAGCAAAGTAACTGACGTGAGTAACCTAATGTGTTTTCCGCTTTTAATTTTGGGTGCCAGCCACAGTGCCAGCCACAACTTTTGTTCACCTTTGGAAACCGTGTCCTGCTCCTGTTCTTTAATTAAATAATGGAATCCATTGCCAGACTTGTAGATGTCACATTATTTGCACTGAATCAGCCATCGTCACACCACCCACATACATTGACAGAAACGCAAGCCAGGTCAGGGATTTTCATTCCCAAACCGTAACATTGCGAGATGAACAGAAAAACTTGTGTGTGACTTTTTTGTGATAGGAAGAGTCTCTGTGCTGTGCTGATGTACCAAACCCAACTGAATAGAGCTATCAGGCATATTTATGAGTAGAACAGTGTCTCTTGCAATTTAATTTACTGTATCTGGCTCTGTCACTTTCTTGTGAAGCTAAAAGACGATATTTGTTTTGTGTGTCCAGGTGGTGTCCTGCCATGCATTTGCACGAGGTCATCCTGCTGCGGAGCTGACACTGTCAGCGAGACAAGCCCAGAACTTCGCCCCGATTGCTCCGTTCTCTGCTACTCATTGTGCTGCAAGGGACAGTGGCACTCCTGTTGTAAAAGTCTGACCTGTCCAAGTACAAGTCAATCCTCCTGGCTAGTGGACACATCTTCTGGGCATTTGTCCTGCCTCTCTGGCTCCTCAGTCTGCTAAGTCAAAGTGTAGGGACCGTTTATAATTATCCATCATCATGTCTAGCCGGCGAAAGGCTTCCACCCCCTGTATGATCCGCCCACAGGAGACGATGGTAGCGCTGGATGATGATGATGAGGTATCTTATTAGCTCATCCAAAACGTATAAATGTTTTTAATACTTTGTCCTGCACTCCCCAAAACGTATTTATACGTTTTTAATGGGGTTTTTTATGCTAGAGCATACAGAAGGTTTTGATACAGCTTCTGACATGAAGAGGTTGCTTAAAGCAATGGTAGTTATTACAAAAAAACGGCCAGCATGTGGCAGCAGAGTATAATTAAACCAGACAGGGCCATGCTCCTTTTCCCCAGTGTTTTCAACAGGTTTGTGAATAATGATGAAACTTAGTTATGTTCTAATGCTAATTGCTGCAAAATGGAAACATATACAAATATACTTGTTTTTCCTGATGAAAGAAGAGACTCTAATCTTTTTTTGGTAGGTTCCATGTTTTTAAAGCAATAGAACACAATATTCTGTGGACCTTGCAAAATCTGTCAAAATCCAGTAGAACAGCTGGGAGCAAAGGGGGTTGCTTCAGTGAAAATGGCTGGGAGTGAATGAGTTAATGTGTGAGATCTATATTTCTTTACAATGAGCAAGTTATAACATCTTATTATATTTTATGAACAGTAATCTTAATACCCTACCTGTACAGCAGGGATAATTCTTATTTACATTTTGGTCTGTATCTTAGCTTATTTATTTAGGGTAAATATAGTGTACATGTGAAAGTTGAATATATTGCCATGTCTTTTGTAATCTAAATGTGTGACTTCCTCTGCCAGACTTCAGAGAACCATACTGAGGAGGAAGCTATGGAGACAGATCCATCTGGTGACCTAGACCTGACGGGGAAGAACTCTGACTCCCCAGCTGCGCCTGAAATCCCAGTGTCAGAGTCATCAGACAATTCCAAATCTTCACGTAAACAACAAAGGGGCTATGAGTGCAAGTACTGTACCTTCTCCACTCAGAACCTCACCATCTTCAAAGAACACGTGGATGCCAACCACCCCAACGTCATCCTCAATCCACTGTACCTGTGCGCTGTTTGTAACTTCAACACGAAAAAGTTTGACTCCCTCACGGAACATAATGAGAGGAATCACCCAGGGGAGAGCAACTTCAAGTTTAAACGCATCAAAATGAACAATCAGACAATCTTGGAACAGACAATAGAGGGCTGCAGCAACATTGCAGTCATTTATAATAGTTCCAGTGTCACATCTGGTAAAGCAGAGGGGCAGAGCACTGCGCCCCTCAGCAAAACCACCTCAGTCAAGATAGGGAAACAAAAAGTCCTATCTTTAGATAATAAACGGACGGAGCCTCAGTTGTGTAAACTGAACCCCGACTTTACTAAGAAAGCAATCACAGCACTCAACGTCAATGGGACAGTAATCATCCCGGACTCGACTCTCCTCAAAGCTGACGGCCTTTCTCACATCATGCCTTCCCTGCAGCGGCCTGTAAACTACACCCAGGTAAGTTATTACCAATATTATACAATAGCCTGTTGATTGTTAGTGTAACCTAGCATTATTATTTTTCAATTCTTTATTTTACTCTCTTCCAAGTGTAAATATTACTCTCCAGGGTCTGGTTTCGGTCTAGAAGCTCATGGCCTGTGGTGGACATGGGAATGGTGGTGGTGGTGGTGGTGTGAGAGGGGGATCGGGGCGGGGGGGGGGGGGGGTGGTTACCTTTGTTGGAGAAGCATTAACATGCTGAAACAAGGTTAACCGTTCACGACAATTTTGTAGGAGACGATTGGCTCCTGTAAAATAGTGATGGGACATACTATGTATGAAAAGACCTAAACTCGTTCAGTGCTAATTTAACAACAAAGCCAAATTATTTGCGTCGAGCGGCAGGCGTCCACTGCACTGTGGCCAACTCGTCATCATGTATACATATTCCTGTGTTGCCATCTCCAAACTCCGTCAGCTCCACTTTGTAGTAATTTCGTAAAACTTTTTGTCCTTTTGAAACAACCCCAAAGATTAGGCATATGCAAAAAAAAAAGTCCAAAGTAAAAGCAAATATTTTATTATGATTTAACACAACGATAATCTGCTTTCATGGAGGTGTACAGACATTGGAAAATATTTACTGTTCAGATCCTGAAATTTGGAGCATTCAGACTATTTCAAAAAAAAAAAAAAAAAGGTATCTAAACAACTGTGATGTTAATTTTCGGTCAAAAGAATGTGACAAAATGGCTGCCCTCTGAGATGGATACAAATGGATCGATTTTGCTGCTTATTTACACAAACGCAATATTAATCAGAATGCCATGTTTAGACTGGTGGGGGCACATACAGCATAGAACTTTTTGGGTTGTCTTCCCTTTTAACGTGCAGTTGTGCAATTTATTACCTTCGTAGCTGCTTCCATATTTTCAAACAAGGACCATATAACCATTTTATTTATTTATCTGCATATTAAATATCACTATTTGTGCTTTATAGCAAATAAAGCTATATGAAGTACAAAATATCAATATTAAAAGTTGGAATTTGACTATAATGAACAGTACAACTTGTGTCATTATTATTCCAGGTGCCGAAAATTGCTATTCCCCTCAACACAACCAAATACAATCCCTCTCTGGACGAAAACCTGACCCTCATCTCTTCCTTCAACAAGTTCCCATACCCAACACAAGCTGAGCTCTCTTGGCTCACTGCAGTCTCCAAACATCCAGAGGAGCAAATTAAAGTCTGGTTTACTACCCAGAGGCTCAAACAGGGCATTAGCTGGTCACCGGAGGAGGTACAAATGGTCCATTTCTTATGATTATTATTTTTGTTGTTGTTGTTATTTTTATTTTTTTCAGTTGTTTGAAGCCGGCTCTATAGAGTCAGTCAAACATGGGAGGGAATTGTAATTAATGTATTAATTAATGTAACAGGAATTCATTTCTCCTGCACCAGGTAGAGGAAGCAAGAAAGAAAATGTTCAATGGTACAATCTCCTCTGTGCCTCAGACCTTCACAGTAGTAACGCCTCAGCTTACCACTCAGTCATCCACCAACACAGCAACAGTAACAACTGCAGTCTCCAAATCCGTGCAGTCTGCAGCCTCAGTTCTCCAGTCTGTCCCTTGTCAGCTGCTGGGACAGACCAGTCTGGTGCTGACACCGGTTGCTAACGGCGCCACTGTCACATGTGCACCACTGGCACTCACGTTGGCTAACCAGGTGCAAAGAAAAGTCAGAAATCTTAAGCATATATATAATATATATATATATTAGGGGTGTTAGAAAAAATCGATTCTGCAATATATCGTGATATTACATTACGCACTTCTCTAATCGATTCAATATGCGGCCGAATCGATTTTTAAACATACATTTCTTATGTAAATATTCAACAAAACGCCTTACGTAGGGTTAGGATTCACACATTAAGCATGGAAGAATGTTAAATTAATGGAACATTAAGCCTTAATATTTTATTTCAGTGCTATTCAGACATGAAACAGACTGCAACCTGTTTGTTAAATGCAGTGACTCAGTTATAAGCCTGAATTTTCAGATAAATACATTTTCATACAAATCTTACAGTGTACATGTACAAGTTTACTGATATGTATTTTCTAAATTTGAGTTTAAAAGAAAAGAAAAAATCGCAATAATCAATTCATAAATTTGTATCGGGATTAATCGGTATCAAATTGTGACCTATGAATCGTGATACGAATCGAATCGCCAGGTACGAGGCAATTCACACCCCTAATATATATATATATATATATATATATATATATATATATATATATATATATATATATATATATATATACACACACACACACACACACACACACACATACTGTACATACAAACCCTATTCCCAAAAAGTTGGGACTCTACAAATTGTGAATAAAAACTGAATGCAATTATGTGGAAGTGCCAAATTGTAATATTTTATAGAACATAGAGAACAGGTCAAAAAAATTTACTGAGAAAATGTATCATTTTAAGGGAAAACTATGTTGATTTTAAATTCCATGGTGTCAACAAATCTAAAAAAATGTTGGGACAAGGCCATTTTCACCACTGTGAGGAATCCCCTCTTCTTCTTGCAATAGTCTGCAAACGTCTGGGGATCGAGGAGACAAGTTTCTCAAGCTTAGAAATAGGAATGCTGTTCCATTCTTGTCTAACACGCGTCTCACTAACTGTTCAACTGTCTTGGTCTTTTTGTTCCCCTTTATGATGCGCCAAATGTGCTCTATAAGTGAAAGAACTAGACTGCAGGCTGGCCATTTCAATACCCGAATCCTTTTCCTACGCAGCCATGATGTTGTAATTGGTGCTGCATGTGGTCTGGCATTATCGTGTTGAGAAATGCAAGATCTTCTCTATTCTATTCTGAACAAAATATTGGAATTTGGCACTTCCACATAATTGCATTCAGTTTTTATTCACAATTTGTATAGTGTCCCAACTTTTGGGGAACTGGGTTTTATATATATATATATATATATATATATATATATATATATATATATATATATGCTCAAAAATTCTCTTTTCTTTGCATATATATAAGCAATGTAAACGAATACAATTTGAAATGTGACCCAAAAAAAGTAACTCAAGTTGCTTGACTCCATTTTTCCACAGGTTGCTCAGTCACTGAAACGACCCTTGGCCTCACCCTCAACTGCCTCAGAGAGTAAACGACCCTCCATCATTCAAGCCATATCTGCGCCTATCCCCACATCCAAGCTTGCATCGCCCAAAGTGTTAAATTTCACTGCAGACCCCAACAAAACAGCCGAGCAGCTGTCAGTGCTGCGGTCCAGCTACATGCAGTGTCCTTTCCCAGAGGAAGAAGAGGTAGGAATAATGAAATAACCACTATGACTGATATAAATATAGATCATGATAATCGCATGCATTTTGTCGTGTGACAGATCTACAGGCTGATAGAGACCACCGGGCTGTCCAGAGGGGAGATTAAGAAGTGGTTCAGTGAACAAAGGCTTCTTAATCTCAAAGGTATTTGGTGTCTCACATGTGAAGTTATGAATTACCTACACCTGTAGGTTTTCATTTCAAGCTCTCAAGCTACTTTTCAAACAATGTGCAGTCCTAAAATAACTGCTTCATAATAATTTTGGTACATTGGTTTGGGACAAGGAGAATATTGTCTCTGTTGTTGCCATGGCAACAACAGAGACAATCTACTTACAGAGGACTAATATTGGTGGGTCAACTTTGACACCGTGTTCAGGGAAGGATTTGCTGATGCCATCTTAACAACATAAGAGGATAAGTGGAAGATGATAGATGGAAGATTGATAAATTATTTGCCTTTTTCGACAATCTCAAAAATTTTGTAAATTACAGACCATACATCGTCCATGCAGTTTAAACTCACTTTCATGGATTGCTTTTAAAGGTTCCATGCCATCATTTGTACTGACATAATTTTTACATATAGTCCGATACTCCTATTGCATGAATGCCAATATTCAGGCCATTCAATGGTCCCTTTAACAGTAAAATAAATGTTAATAAATACAATCTGTTTTATTTAAGAACCTGATGCCAATGTATTTTCACTTTCTTAATTGAATGTTCCTCAAAAGTAATTTCCATACAAATATCTGTGGTGAACACGCATCACAATTTATACAAAAAAAAGTATTCACTTTCAAGGCTTGATGAACATGTACTTAAGCAACTTCAGCTTAACTTCCAGTGTTTGCACTGCATGTGGAACTTATGATAAACAGTGGGATACGTTGAGGTCATCTTTGGCCTATATTTCTACTGTCGTTCACAATACAATTCAATTCCTGGGTAACAAATATTTGTTTGTCTCTGTACCCATTTAAGGTGTTCCTCCGCCTCCACTGTTGGTGAAAGCTGAGGTGACTCCAGTACCTAAAGATGGACCCGTGAAGAAAGCAGTCCCGAGCCACTTCCCCTTGCTGGAGCGTGTGAAAGGGAAGTCCTCGGAGCAACTGAAGGCACTCGAGGAGAGTTTCCAGCGAAGCAGCACTCCAACGGATACTCAGCTTGGTACAACTTCACTGTCAGACTTTTCACATGGTAGCAGAAAAGAAAAGTGATGATTTAGGGCTATTGTCTGCATAGTAAAACCTTGGTGAGAAGTTGAAAATACACTAAATAGATTGATTAAAATTTCACAAAACTCACAAGATTTTTCCAAACAAACTTTACTTTTGAGAAAAAAATCAGCTTTTTTTCACAGCAAAAGATGAGCAGGATGTGTGAAATATTTTGTTTGATTAGCAGTGGTTGTGGTCTTGATATAAACATAGCACGAAAAGTAAGAACATTTGTGTTTCGCTAAATAATTATCATTATCATTATTATTATTATTATTACAGGTAGTTCTCAACTCATAAACACAATGGGTTCCAAGAGACTATTTGTAAGTCGAGACTTGTTAATTTTTTTTGTTTTTAAGTTAAATATTATTAAATTGAACAAACGCTTAGAATAACAAATATGAAACTAAATAAAATGAAATTATATACATTGGTATACTGTATAGACCTTCGCTTTCCTGGAATTTACAATATTCATTGACTGGTGTCTTGTTACTTCAAATTCAGTTAACCAATCCATGTAACGGGAAGCAAGAGTCATTGAATTAGAAATTTTGTCATGGGTACAGCCCACCTTTTCAGCTCTACTTGCTCATCCCACAAATATATGTTCCTTACAAATGTGACACCATTTAACACATTTCCTCCCAAAAACATATAAATACGTTCTATTTTAAATATGCAATTGTCCCAAAGACGTATTTATATGTTTGTTTGTTTTTAAATGTTTTTTATGCTACAGCATACAGAAGGCTTTGATGCAGCCTCTCTACTGTAACCTTGCCAGCAAGATGAATTATTGTGGTATTTGTGAGTTCACAAACTCCGGAGAATACATCTTGTACCGCTCCCGCTGATACGCTTGCAGCCGACCTTTTTTAGGTCGGACCAATCAGGCGTTGTTTAGGCACGACGAAACCAATAAGCGCTGATGGCGGGGGGAAACAAACAAACATAACAGACGAATGGATGCTGTAATTAATTTTGTTCTTGCAGAATTACTCACCGTTTCCTTGTTAAATTTGAACAACGAGAGGCGTTTCGTGCAATTTTATCTGGTAAAGATGTTCGTGCTTTCAAGGCAAAATGGCAGCCCCCTGAGATGAATAAAAACGAGTGGATTTTTCTGCTTAATTAATATTTCACAATATTAATCAAAATGACATATTTAGACTAGTGGGGACGCATAGAACATATTGTAAAGACATTTTTTTTACTATACTTTCCCTTTAAGAACAGATAGGTGTGAGGATTAATGCTTTTTCTCCCAGTGATTCTCTTGACTCCCAAAACACAAAGCATTCATAAAAAAAAAAGTATTCCCAGTTTTAAGTGGAAGCAGCTCACCTGACTCCTTGAACTGTGTTCTGTTCCAGACCAACTGGCCCAGGAGGCCAGGCTTTCCAAGACCGAGGTGGACTGCTGGTTTTCTGAGCGCAGGGCCCTGAGGGACAACATGGAGAAGGCCTTGCTCAGCATGACCTCTAAGAACACAGACGACAAAGGCGACAGGCCGGGGGTGCTGCTCAATGGTTCCTCTCATCGCGAGCAGGACGGCAAAATGCTCCAATCATCAGCTGTCCCACCGTTCCTCTCTTCTTCGTCATCATCCTCATCTTCCCCTCCTGTGCTCGCGGCCTCCTCCCCTTATCCTCCAACCTTGTCTGCCTCTGCATCACCTCCCATCCTTAATTCATCCTCCTCCTCTTCTCCGCATCCTCCCGTCCTCTCTCTGTCGACGAGCCCGGCTCCCATCCCAAGTGGCTCACTCACTCTACTGAGAGAGGTAACAATTGATACACTGACTGTCTTAAATCATGTCTGAAGTTGTAACAAAGACCAAATATCTCATTTTTAGATGCATTGCTAATGATAATGAAATTAATTAAGTTTTGTAGCTTGTGACTAGAAATGTATTAGTTGTCTAAGTGACTAATCAGAAGGTGTTTTAATAGTAGTGTTTATTGGTATTATGTAATGGGATTCAAATTACAAGTATACTCAACAAAAATATAAATGCATAAATGCTCCCATTTTTTATGAGATGAACTCAAATATCAAAAATCCACATACACAATATCAGCATTTCTCTCAAATAGTGTACACAAACCAATCCAAAGCCCCGTCCAGATGCAAGCAAAGCCGGCTTCGTTCCTCAAACAAATCTCGTACAAACGGAAGCATTTCAAGACTTATGTGTGTCCAAAAGAAGACGTTTAACGGCTGTAATGTATATGCCAAGTCTGGAGTAGCGCTGTAGTGCAGCCACAGGGAGTTAACAGAAAACGTAGAAGAAGAATCAGCGAAGAAGACGAACACTTTTTTTCTAACTTTATTGCAATCTACACCGCAAACATGGCCTTTGCATGTATTGAAACAACATGCAAAAAACGAACAATAGTGGGTAATTCAAGTACAACACCGCTTGTTTGACGTGGGAATAAAGAAGCAAAATATTTTGCTGCAAAAGCATAAGCAAGATAAGGCGGCTACGCAAAACGACTACGACACGGTTATCCGTCATTGTTGTTGACAGACTGACAATTTGCGCGCAGTCACGCGAGAATTGGAGCATACGTCATCAATCTGTGACAAAGCGTTGTTATCGAGCTGCGACCATTACATCATCACTGGAGGAGTATCCTGCATATTGTGTACAGACGGACGCGTACGGGGGCGCGTTTTGGAATCTTTCCACTCTGGAGCCCGGTTTCAAAAGTGATCGGTTTCAAGCTCCGAAACCGCGCCATCGTGTGGACAAATGGCTTAAACGGATACATTTAAACTGGCTTTTGTGTGGACGGTTCCTAAATCTGTGATAGTGAGCACTTCTCCTTTACCAAGATAATCCATCCCACCTCACAAATATGCCATATCAAGATGCTGATTAGACAACGTGATTAGTGCACAGGTGTGCCTTAGGCCATGTACACACGTAAAAAAAAATGTCCACACCACCATGTTTGTAGAAAAGTAACATTCACAGCTAAGTGCATTAATGCATTTTTGAGTACATTCATAACAATGCCAGACCTTAAGGTGGCAACAGTTCCCCAAATCCTATCCAATCAGAGTTTGCTTCCATCTGGCGACGTCACTTCCACACATTGGGCCGACAATAAAATGCATGCCAAACCTCTAGGTGGCAGTAGTCTATACTGCTCGTCTCTTGACATCACTTCCACCATACGTCACACAAGCATGGACTGTCAGCGCGCACAAGACTTTTCTTTTTTTTAATTAAAAAAAATACTTGTAATCAATCAGTCAGTACATCGTAAACGGATCATAGAGGAAAACATAGAGGATAAATACAAAATTTTATAAAGCTTCACTTTTTTAACAACTGTTTTTTTGTCACTCACTCACCCAAACACACACACAAACATGGTCTCCCGGGTGGGGAAGCAAATTCATGCCGCCTGCTTTTTCTTCCTTTTTGACAACTTGAGGTATGTATTTGAGTGACGTGTAGAACGACGACGTAAAACTCAGTTTACGACGAACACACACGAACGCGGATCTGGAGAAATATGCAAATCAAATTTTGGGGAAACCTTGGTTTTTAATGAAAAAAATCCCCACGGACGTGTAAATGACAGGGCAAACTGCAGAAAAATATCTCCCGTTTGCAAAAAAACCCCGGCTAGAACATGTAAACAGGGCCTTAGACTGCCCATAATAAAAGGCCAGTCTTAAAGGTGCAGTTTTGTTTTATTGGGGAATGTCTGGGGACTGAAGCATATGTTGCTAAGCTGTTTACATTTTTATTATTAAAAATGCTAAAATCACTTTCAACCAGCCTGAGATATTCAAAGTAGCGGAGATCTCCGTCCATAACTGTGCCATCTTCACCACGTCATGGTACGACATTTGTCTTGTATCAGAGCTCGGGACACGAAAACACCGCCTTAATAACCGTTATTTCATTTTCTGTGTGCTGTTTTTAATGTACATCTCCGCAAATACCTTTTACTGTTGTCACTTTGAAATCACCCCCCAACCCCACCACCATCTCTCCTATTGAATGTGCCAAGTTGTCAGGATGTCCTGCCGCCGATTTCTCGGTTAAAGTGTGTCACACGTAAGCCACCTTCTCATGGTTGTAGAGCTTATTCTGCCACCTGCTGTTTATTTGCATGAACAAGAGTGTGGTTTTGTGAGAGTGCAGCACAGATTTATTATAGATTCTGGTTGAGAATTAAATCAAATGAAATAGCTTTCTTATATGTGATGTTTTTGTTTTTCTCCTTTGATGTGTCTTGGCAGATGTTCTGTCGGACCCAATGGCCAACACCCGAGGAGTACAGCCAGCTGGAAGGGCAAACGAGCCTGGGCCGCACTGACATTGTCCGCTGGTTTAAGGAACATCGCTCGGCTCTGAAGAACAGTGAGACCTTGGACTGGTTAGAAGCCTACCAGAGCCAAAAAGAAGAGCAGAAATCTGCACAAGAGCAGAACGGAGACAAACAACAAAGTGTATCACTGGAAGGAAAAGGTTTGTTCCAGATGATCATTATGTCACGCTTTGTCTAGTTTTCATGTTTAACTCCAGAAACTTTGATGTAGTGGAGGAAGCCGGTGAGAAGAAAGCAGCAGCTTCATCTATGGAGAACTCCAAGCTGTCCAATCCAGACACGGTACAGTGGTTGACTGAAAAACTTAATCACAGTGTGTCGGACCTGAGCCAGGCCAGGCTGGACCAGACCAGCTCTAGCATTTCTGAAAAGGGGAGGTGGGTGTCTCATGCTGTTAAAAAAAACAAAATACTGTAAATATTTCCTAGTCTCTCAATTCATACCATTCAAACTGCCTACACTTACGTCTATCAACATTACTACTAAAAGAAAATTGCTGTGTCATGATTGACACCGTCAGTATCTAAAGTTCTTTCTGATGATGCATGAAGTCATATTTATTATTGCATCAGCTCTCAGTTTCACAGACATTTAAACTCCCAGAATATACACAACTTCATGCATCTGGCTGTGTTGAAATTGGTGCATTATGTTTTTGGCAGGTGGGTTCAGGTGACTGTGGCTGTGGGTGAAGAGAGTGAGGGAGGATTACAAAGACAGAGACTGGCAGCAGATTCTGATGTTTTGACTATGGAGCAACCTGGGAAGGTCACTGGCTGATGATTGGTAAGTACATTTAGTTTATTATACATTGATCATTTGAATTGACCAAACAAAACAAAGATGCAAAATGTGTTTGGTAGATTATTTCTTTGTTGTAACAAGGCTTGTTCTTTTCCCCTCTCCAATAAATGTCATACTGTGAAGCCTGTTTAGTTGTTTTTTATTTGCAAAGAACATACATTGTTTGGATGAGTAAATGAGTATTTGCATTGTGTCCATACAGCTTGTTCTGCTACCATGATTGGATGATACATTGCTATTGGTATACTCGATGATTCAAGTCTTATCAATAATATGGACGAAACACAACATATTGGCACTAATAGAAAAATAAACAGGCTTTGCGATGTTATATATCCGCATAGACGCATGAAAGAAAAACCCATAGTGGTCACAGAAGCAACTTGAATCTGGCTAAATTAATTAATAAGAATTTTATGAAAATAACCAATGAAAATCAGATGTTTCCCTTGAATTGTGGCTCAACAGAATTCTATATATTTTTTTAAACTAATGAAATGGACCTGGAGAAAAATGACAACCCATACAAAAGATTGAAAATAATTTGACCATAGGAACCAAAGTATGTCGTCTAATTGGCATCACAGTTGTCTTCAAACTTGTAATCAGTCAGCTGGCCTATTTAAAGGGTGGTAAATTGCCACTTTGCTGTTGGGTGACATGGTGTGTGCCACACTAAACATGGATCAGATGAAGCGAAGGAGAGAGTTGTCTCAGGAGATTAGAAAGAAAATGAGCCACAAGACCATCTCCAATTCAAGCAGTTTGATGTTCCTGTGACTGTGGTTGCCATTGGGAATTTTGTGAGTTTCAGAATAGGCATCGATGTATATCGGCCTCCAGCCACTATGGGAGGAGCAACCTTCTATGGAGCATGGCGGCGACAGCGATGCTGCAGTGGAAAGCGAGCCGGCATGCTAGTCGATATTTGAAAGCATGGATTTCTGCCCCCTTTGACGTATAGGAATGCATGGCCGCATGTCAATAGCACATTATGTATATGTGTCATACATAATATATGTGTATAAGCTTTTAACCTACTATTTGCTATAGTTTATCAACAATTAAGTTTAAAAGAACATCCTTAAACATCACCTTATCCCTGTTTGAGAAGTACACGACTGTGTGTACCATGTGGTGCAGCTATGAAGGATCTAAACAAGAAGTGACTGCTGCCATCTTGGCTTCAGCGCTTTCCTACTTTTCAGTAGATTTCACGCAGAGAGGAATTTATCCTCGTATGACCCGCACCAGAAATAACTGCCTATGATTGGCTGCGGCCATGAATGGTGGTAGACTTGGTCTTTAAAATGCCACAGCTGCAGTCTCATCCACCCAGGAAGTTATGTATGTCTAATTAACTGTGATTGGTCCATTTAATGGACAGTTTGACGGCATGGCGTGATGTGAGTTGCACTACGCCGTCATTAGTGTGTGCACGCAACACACGCACACACACACACACACACACACACACACACACACACACACACACACACACACACACACACACACACACACACATTATGTTAGTGGGAGGCAGGCAGCACTGCCATTTCAGTTAATGATGATGTCATGTTGCCTGTAGCATTAGTGTGTCAGTGACTATCACTGCTGTAGTTTGTTATACATTTTCTGGCTATTATAGGGGAGAGTGGGGTAAGTAGTGCCAATTTTACTGACGTGTCTTTTAAGCAAGGGGATTACAGGAATGCAAATATGTTCATATAGTTTAGGATGTTGTGCATCCCTGGGAACAATCACTTTGGATCTTCAATAAACTTTGAGAAATATAGCTTTAAAAAAAGTGTTTTTGTGGCAAAACTTGCTGCCATTGTGGAGTAGGTTGTGCCATTAGTCAGAACTCAGTAGGGTAAATTGTGACATTGATAACTGGAGTAAAAAAAATAAGATCGTTTCAATCTCACAAATGATCATGCTATATAAAAGGAAGACAAATTCAACACACAAAACTTTGATTTGCAGGTTTCAGAGGTTTTTTCTTTTTTTTCTTTTCCTGTTCAGCCTTTTTATCTTCTCTTTCTTTGTGAGCCTTCTCCAACTCCATCTTCTCAGGTGTCAGTCACAATTCTTTTTTCTTTTCTTTTCTTTTCTTTTTTTTTTTTACATTTCTGTTCTTTCTTTCTGTGGATTTTGGCAAGGGAAAAATAACTTCTGAAGACACATAACCCAAGTGAGCAGAACAACGACATAGATTTGTCAGTGCTCGGAGGGTAAGCCTAAGCCTTTTTTTTTTCTTATCCCTATTTTTTTTTTATTGCCATCCTGCAGATTTTTATCTCCTTTCGAACCTGACGTACGTATGGTCTTCCCCTCTGTCACTTCTCTTTCCAACTCCTCAAGAGGAGTTGAAACCCTGTCTGTCTTCCTTTTGTATCTGGTGGCATGATGAATTTTGGTCAAAAAGGAAGAATGACACATACTTTTCGTGGTCAAATGCAATAATACAATTTACAATACCAATAAAATACAATAAAGTAATATAGAGTAAATAAACACAATTTAGGCCATTGGCACAACTTAACCCAGGTCTTTTGGCACAAATTACCCCAAACCCACCATTTTGAGAAAAAAAAATGCATTCACCAGCTGTTTTAAGCCAGCATCATGCTAACCATATAGACTCAATGTAGCTTACTAAACATGTGTGAGCTGTTATCTATAATTGTTCAAACACAGCCATCAAAAAACCTTAATCATAGAAATTTTACTTTGGAGGGCAAAAAATGTTTCTATAACTTATATGTGCTTACCTCTCAAGCTATGTCTCTCCCTTTTTTACCGGATGAGCAAAATGGATGTCTCTTCAAAAATACTGTATGTGGTCACATGACTAACTTCTTCTATGTTTTTCTAAATAACGGGTGGAACTACTTGCACCTTGGCACAAATTACCCCACTCTCCCCTATTGCAACATTAGGTTATTTTACTTTTTCACCCTCAAATGTTATTTGTGGGAAAATAATGAATAATTGCCCAAACTTACCGTACAGTGAATCCTTCAGCATTTTTGGTTCAAGTCAATCAGCAGTGATGAAATCCACAAATTTGCTTGTGGGCTCACTTCCTGTTTGTGTCTCATTTCTCTTCTAGATGATGTGAATCCATTCACAAAGGTCACGTACAAGATGCCAAAAGAAAGTGGAAGCAGGGATGTATCGCCATGCTTGTAGTGTGGTCACAAAGCAAAGTGGACGTCTGCTCGCGTGTCGCCCGATGTGTGCTGCAGATGCGCATGTGGAGGAGTGCCAAAGCTGGACTTCAATCTTCTTCTTTTTTTTAAGAAGTTTCCTTGTAAATATTTTTCTGTATTGCTCATAAAAAGTTGTACAGTTTTGATGGAAGGGCATGTTTTGTTACTTTTTTTTTTAAAGACTTGTGCCCAATAGTGTTGTTTAAAGCTTGAAGTGTAAAATAGCTGTTTATTTGCTGAAAATCAACCCTATTTTGGAAGAAAATTGAACCTGCTTTCTGCTCAGTAGGAGTACGCTTTTTTTTTCTTTTTCTTTTTCTTTTTTTATGGCACTTGTATTACTATAAGGCTTTCTTGTACTCGGCCGCTTCAACTCCAGCTAGAATTTTACTCAGCCCCTTGTAAAAGGAGTCTTGGACAATGTTCTCGAAGGGAAGTGAGAGAGAATGGATTGTGGGAGTGCAAGCTTGGCCTTCGGTGTTGGGGACATTTGCCACAAAAAAAGCCATGTGCAGAACTGCATAAGGCCAATGAATGATAGAATGCACTCACTTGTATCTTTTTTTTAATCAGCTGGTGTGCTCCTGCATCAGCACCTGAGGCAATAACCGTGCAGAATGTTCTTCTTTCTGTTCTATTCATGTTTAATCTCATAGTCTGTCTGATCGCACCATGCTGCCTTTTCAGGTATTTCTGCTTCAACTGATGATGGTTAATTTAGATGGAAAAACAAAACTTGGGACTATTTTTGACTGAACGTTGGGGACATTCATGACTGGCAATTAAACAAGTAAAGCAGTTTCAAGTGTGAATCTTGTTCAGCTGTGAAATGTGAATGTTTCATCCGCTTTTGCCTGTGTTGTCTTCTCAATTGAATTGGGGGATTTTAGTTCATTCTAGTTAACGTTCCAACAAGGTCAAATGTCTTTTTTTTAAGTGAAAGATCAAACCTGTGCTTGCTGCCTTAGAATCAAACTTTTTTAGCTTCTACTCAAGATTTAAAGAGATGTTGCATTTTGTTTTTGTCTTATTGCATCCTCATGCCTCATTCGAGATCGAGTCACTTCTATATGATAACGCTGGTTTGAAAAGCAGAATGAACATGTTTCCGCTGCTTCAGTTTCATGTACAAGCGTCTTTAAGCATATTCTGGCTTCTGGTTGGCTTTTCAGCAATACTGCCTGCATTTTCATTTTCTACTTTCGATCTGCTCTAACTCAATGAATACGCAATGCTGGTCTTAGTCTTCATGCATTAAAACCTGGAGATTGTTCAAATGTCTGCTTACTCAAGAACAATTGTTTTATGAGAAATTAGTTGAGATTGCTGCGGGGTGGTTTAAAGTACTGGTCCTTGGTTCAAATCTGAGTTTACAGCGGAATTTTAGCTTTAGAATGCACTTGTCCAACTGTTTCACTACTTTTTGCACAACTTATTTTCTAACTAGGAGCTTGAATGACAAAATTGGTGGGACATTTGTTCCATGAATTGCACTTTTTAATTCAAATTATTTAAGCAGCCGTCTTCACGTGCTGTTCACATTTGGACATCATGAGACTAAGGCAGTACACCCTTGCCAATTTCTTGTTTGATTCATGGACTAAAGATCCGATGTGATTTTTGCTGGTCAGCTTCTTAGACAACAGGTTTGTTAGAATTTCTCCCTAGAAGTGTGTAATGCAACCAGGGACCCCGCAGAGAATTTGTGGCCCCATGGGGAAAAATGAGGGTGAAATAACCCACTCAAACTCGGATCATCTTTTCAATAACTTGTATTTACAAAAAAAATAATAATAATTGTGGTAATAGTAAATCTGTACCACCGACACCCACGACAATACTTGGGTTGGCCATGTCTGCTACACACAAGCATTCATCCAGCATGATGGCGATCCCAAAGTCATATTATACACAAACTGAGAGGGTGGAGATATGAAGAACCAAAATCAGCTAACTATGGGATGTGTAGTTTATCTTAACCTGACTGTTTGCTGTCAGTAAGTCAGGCAGTAAACAATAAAAATAGGAGATGAATAATCACATTTAAAAAAATCATGTTGAAAGTTATTACTGTACTTTGGGAGTTAAAATGCTTACGACCTTTACTTTTCACTTGTCAGACTTAAATTAACTAATTCCTTAATCAAAGTGAAGATGCAAACATTTGAACCCAAGTGCAGATTCTGAAAGTAGGCGATGGGTGGCGCTTGTCATCTCTTATTAATCCCCCAAACGGAAGCCTTGACCCCAGTTGTAACGTCTGCCGCCGCCTCCTCCTGCCTGCTCCTGAGGCGCTGGTCTTCGAGGAGGAGGGGCTCCGAAGCCTGACACCCCTCCTCTCCTGGTAGGGAGCAGCTGATACCTGTGGAGGAGGATTACAATTACATCTAATAAAAAAAAGTAACGTTTAGCAGGTATAACACCCCCATTGATATACACTTACCAGCTTTAAGATTATTACCACTTGCAATATATAAATATGTCCAATGCAAGAGCAGTATCAATTACAAAGACATTCTCTCAATTGCATTTAATTCGTAATTCAAATTCTAATTCAATTATACATCCTTTTGGGTGGAGTCAATTCAAATTCATCCATTGAAGTGAATTCTGAATTTTGCACAGCCCTGAATCTCACTAGATTGTGCAATTTACAAAATGTTCCTGGCCCGTCATTCATCAGCGCCCTTGGACGCCCTTCCGCCATCGTCAGTCTGTCATTTTTTTCAAGCTGTTCCAAACTTTTTTCTTAAGGATTTTGCCTTTTCTTTTTATACATCTTCAAAATGTATTCATTAAAACTGTTATCATCAGTCTGTCTTTTTAACCGCACTTCTGCCATCACTTCATCGACACCATTTTAGGACTGACAGAGGTGGACATTCCGTTAGTCCGTCAATCGTCAACAAAACGGGCGTCTATCAGTGACTGACAGAAGGACAGTCCATCAGTGCTGACGGAATGCCCACTTCTGCAACTAACCTAACCTATACTCATCTACACTCCTTTAATAATCCACCTAAAACATGTTATTGCTTTTCAGCTTTTAAGAGATCCATTTAATATCCAGAAATAAAACTGAAGGTCCGAGTGACTTGCAAATAATATTTTCTTTAAATCTGTGCCGTTCAATACATAATAGCACTTACAAGAACTGTGGCGTAGACAGAAAGGAGCGTCCTCCTAGGTCCACGGGATATTTGAACATGAGAAAGAAGTAGAGGTGACCCACCAGGTTCCCAATGAGCTCATTTACAAACCTGCAACAAAACAGTTGACAAGCAGGTCGTCGTGTAAATAATGGTAAACACACAAATATAATGACTTTTTTATGTCTCTTGGACGGGTTGTACAGTTTGTGGAATTCAAGTAAAACATTTTCTTTACAATAATAGGTTCTATATGCGGCCCCACTAGTCTAAACACGGTATTCTTATTATATTGCATTTGTGGAATATGAATTAAGCAGCAAAATCCATTTTATCCATCTCCATGGGCGACATTTTTTTTTACATTTATTGAACATAGAAGAATCATTTACATGAATCACATAATAAAATTAAATTAAAATTATCAGGGGGAAAAAAAACACAAAATATATATTTTTTTATAATTCTGCATGGATATTAATTATCAAATGACATTTCTTGTATATTACAAATTTAAGAGACTTAAAATAATTGTACATTTCAATCAAAAATAATTTGAATAAAGGTTTCAAGTTTTAAAATGTTCATTCATGAATTATGGATATAAAATGTCCCCAATAAAACATACAAACTAACCAATGGGTGGCCATTTTGCCACCGGCTGAAAATTACATCAATGTTGCTCAGGGCTCAGGCAACAACCAATCAAAGCTCACCTGTTTTATGAAGCTGCGCGCTGGATTGGCTGTAACCTGAGACGTGAGCAACATTGATGTCAACTTCAGTCGACAGCAAGTGACAAAATGGCCACCCCCGGAGATGGATAAATACAAGTGGATTTTGACGGTTAACTCATACTCCACAAACTCAACATGAATCAGAATGTCATGGTAAGACTAGTGTGGGCGCATAGAACAATTAAATGAAGATTTTTTTTTAATTTGACTTCCCCTTTCTAAGTGCAATTTGTTGCTCTGTACTTGTGCATGTGCAATGACAAATTTCCATTTATTCCATTACTTACGAGCCTCCAATGATGAAGTTGAAGATCAAAATGACCCACGGCAGGTAATGTGCCTAGACAGAGCATACATGGACCATTAACACCGTGGCTATGGATTTGCTGCACACGTTTAGCAAGACTGTTCATAAATAAATGCATGGATGTGATGTGTTCTAAGATGTTACCTTGAATCTTGTTCCAAACCAGAAAGACACAATCGTGTCTTTATTGAATTGAGCCCAGATGTACAGTACAGACATGATCAACGGGATCATCAGCAGCTATAAACAAAAGCAACACATTGTAAGCATCCAGACAAACATCGTTAACATTCTTTTCTGGTAACACTCGGGTCTCATCATGACAGTCTAGTGACTTCATGGCGTTAAAACTAGTTGTCTGGCAACCGCATCACTAGCTGTCGTGTCACACTTTGCATGCAGACGTGAGCACAATAGAGCAGATATCAACTTTCTAAACATCTACACAACCTGTTCAATTAAAAAAAAATTGTGATGTAGAAAAATGAAAATCTATTTCAAACTTCTTACACAGTTACTGTTAATCTTGTAACATATACAACCTAATGGTGTAAATATGCACAGTCTCCAACACGACCACTAGCACTCAATTTCACACTTTTCTGCATGGAATCACTCTTTCCCCCCAGAAAACTTGCGACGACATCCAGCGATTATGATTCGTCGTTGGGGTGAAGCGAGTGTGCACAACAGCGCCTTTCAGGTCTGGATTCTGGCGAGGCCATTGCAAAATCTGCATCTTTTTCTGGTGATGATTTTGTTAATATGGGTGTGTGTTTTACATTTCTCTTCATCTTTCTATCAGGAACCTGAAGGTTTTGTGTTTACACTGACTAGATTTGCAACTATTCATAATTCACTCCATCTTGACCTTTGGTTTCAACCAAAACAAAGTTTTCCACGTGTTTGGGAGGGTTCAAGTTAGAGCTGAGCGATTTGGCCAAAAAATACAATTTCAATTTTTTACAGTCATTCAGGACGATTACAATTTTAATTGATTTTAATCTAATAAACCCAACAACATTTTTCTTAAAGGTTTCATTTATTCAAAAACAATTCCTGTGCAAAATGTTCAGACAACAATATGGTATCCTGATTCTAAATCAGTTTTAACATAAACTTAACATTCATAGTTTGTGCTTAAATGCCACAATTAAGTAGTTGGTAGCTGTTGTAAACATGTCTTGTAAACCACCCATCCAGCATTCTGCCACTTGTGCAAAATGACAACTCACAATAACATTTGGATGTAACAAAAGATAGGAATAACAAGCTTTTAATAATCCAGAAGACAAAATTTGATTTCACGATTTCGCAAATTTTCAACGATTCGATTTCTAAAATGACAATTAATTGAATTAATTAGATTTATTGCCCAGCCCTAGTTCAAGTGTGTGTTTTTCCCAAAAATGCAGTCAGGCTTGTCTTGCTATCTTATCCCATAACCAAGGCAAATGAAGACAGGAAATTGTTGTCATATATACTAAACAGCCAATACTTGTCATCAAATCCTGACTTTTTCACAATGCTTACCTGCATGTCCATAAGCAGCCCAGTTATCTACAACCAGAGTCAAGGACAGCAACTTCAAGGCTCACTTTGGTCGCAGCTGGAGACTTTTGGATGGAAGGGAGGTTGTCACTCGCAATCCTATCACACCAGCCCACTTTCACATGCACATATTCTACTACTTCCCCTTTGTCAAAGCAGCTAAATTGCATGTTGTCTTGTAAAGAGTCAACACTAATAAAACTTTTATTTTTTTATAAATAAACACTGGCTAGAATGGCTGTGTAGAGGTTTGGAGATACTCTGGCTGCATATGAAGTTAAAAAAAATACTTAAGAATGAATGGAAAGGATACAACAATGCAGATCCAGTTGAAGAGGAGCATGAAGACATAGTCAGCTGGTCGCCCATCAAACGCTCCTAAAACACACAAAACATTAAGATGCATGACACACATAAAATCATAACTGTGTGTGTGGATGTAAGATGTCTCACCAGTCTCTAAGCGGGTTGAGTAATTGTAGAGGAAATATAGGTTGACTAGGAACAGGAAGCCGGTATTGGGATACACTGGGAAATACAGGGTGGCGGTCACTGGTCTCCATAGCTAAAAATAGAACAGGTACATCTAATAGAAATGTAGTCCAACTCTAAACAAACTGCTTTGACAGGAGACAGTCTTAAGAAAGTATTTCCCACATCATCATCAAGACTGCACACACGCACCCCCCCCCCCCCCCCCACACACACACTGGGTAAATAAAATCATTTAGATTAGAAAGTGTATTTTATATATATCATTGCCTTGGGTTGTCCACTTTCAGTGGCATCTAATATTTATCAAATTGAAGGTACGCTGTTGAACTCCATCAGAGTGGGAAACATTTTATTTTCAATGGTTGTAATCTGAAATAATAAATAATTCGCGATTTTCAGTAAAAACATTTAAAACGGCTATTGTGACGTTAAACTTATGACCTGTTTTGTTGTTTTCTTTTATTGTACACACATTGCATTTGTAGCAAACTCAAATGTGTGTCGTAATTTGCGTCCAAGGTATCCGGAAGTCTTAAATTAGCCCCTACGTCGCAGGCGATGATTGGCTGACTTTCGCTTGGCCTGTTGAGTGAGCCAAGCTAGCCACCTGCTAACACCCCAATATTTTTGTAAACACAAACATTGAAACATTCACTTGGATCTCTTAAGACAAACCAAAGAAAGACTTACGTGTAATCTTCTTAAGAACAAATCTGGCCTCAGTGCAAGGTTCCTGGGATCAATCAAACCTAGTTTCCCTATAAGGGGAACAGCAATCGAGGCAGCAAACCAGCCCCTGGTGATGAGGGGGATGCTTTTGAACCAGTCCCCGATGTCAGACATATTATCATAGAATTATTTCAGCGTGCTAACCATAAAGTTCAAAACCTGATTATAAATCAAGTGAATTATCCCGATTGCGCCAGCGCTCATAAAGTCTTTGATCGGTACCACTTCAAAAAGTTTACATGACGTGGCTAATCACAAACGGCTAGCTATGCTTGTTAGCACTGGTGAGGATCAGGACATCCTCATCCGGTCAAGATTTTCAAAATGCATTGCGTTGTAAATCACCCATCACCCAACTATTAAATTACTAAATATATTTAAAATAACATGCCCTTTAATGCTCACAGCCTGAATATATAATCTGTTTGTAATACAAAAATGTATACAGAATTAGAGGGGGGTTTATGCATGCACAAATTGTACAAAATAAAAGTGCATTGTTTTGTGTTTTGGTTTTATTATGAAGGCAGGCTTATGACCTCGTAGTGGGTGTATGTTTTTGATTATTGTTTCCGTTCATTCATACGTCCAACTTGGATTGGTAAAACAGAGAAAAAGCTATTTAATAAAATAGTAATCATGCGCGCTAAAATGAATTGATGAAATGCTGGGTGATGGGCGGTCCTATAAAACGACATCTCCCGTGATGCACCTCTCTGTTTATGTGTTACGTTGACTCTGGGCGACACAAATGAATGCCCACATCACTACGAAAACATAAATTGGAGGAAATTAATTTATGATTTTAAACGCGGGGTATGTCTTTAAATGTGGCTTAATGTCAGCGCGTTTTCCTTATATAATTTGGCACTGTTTGTACATAAAAGAAAGCTTTGGTTTTCTTTTCAAATATTTCCCGCTGCTCGGCTGCTAACGGAGATTAGATAAACTTGTTGGCGTTGCAGTTTGTCATGTTGCTCCAACTGGAGCTTCATTTTTAAATCCACTTTTTACAAGCCTTATGAAAATGGATGCAACCGACATTGGAAACAGAGAAGAAGGGAAGCTCAAACATCGAAAACCAGCTTCTGGAAAGGGGTAATTATTAGCTATAGCTGAGCTAAACCGTTTATAAATCACTCAATAAAATTCAAATTAATTAATTAGTATTGTACAGCATTGCAACAAACTGTGTCAATTGTTTTGAGTTTGAACTATAACTGTGAACTACCGAAAAAGTGTAATGTTTGATTTGATTTTGTTTTCATTATGGGACTTACGAGTTTGACGTACAATGAGTGAGTTAGAGATTATGTAAGAGTTTGATATCAACCTAATTTAAACCTACCGGTAATACTTTAGTCAGATGTGTCGATCTGCTGGGGAAATGTGAGTACATTCTGGTTGACAAGCCCCAATGCTTCTGAGAGAATGTCCTATGGACATACGTGACAAAACTGAAACTTTTTGGCAAGGTACATCAGCTCTATGTTCACAGATACCAAAATGAACCATACCAAGAAAATAACACTGTCCTTGTTCTAAATCAAGAAAGAGGCGCTGTTGTATTCTGAGGCTGCTTTGCTCCATCAGGCACAGGCTGTCTTGAATCTGGTTTGGTACAATACAATCTCAAGACTAACAAGGTATTCTAGAGCCAAATGTGCTACATACAACTTCAGAAAGCTTCATCTCAATCACAGGCCATGGCTTTTCCAACAGGATAAGATAAAGTATGGCTTAGAGCAAAAGATTGGACCTTGTTTTTTTTTTAAGTGGCCTTCTAGAGGCCTGTTCTAAATCCAAATGAACATCTGTGGAAGGAGCTGAACATAATCATTTATTCCATACATGTTTGTTGTTGTTTTTTTTTAAATTCCAAATAATCAATGTATCTAAAAAAAAATGCCTAGAACAGCATGTCAGGTTTTGAGAACCACTTTAGAACAGCTGTGATTTCTATTTTTTGTTTTCCTCTTTCCTGTTTTCTTTCTTAGTATGTTGTTTGTCTTTCCACAGTGTGTTGTTGAAGGTGGTTCGTACTGCTCAGCAGGCTAAGGTACGTTTCCTCCATGCAGCGTTTAACACCACGGGAGAATCCTTCCTGGCTGGTGATCACCATGGCAACATCTATGCCTTTGACATTGGTAGAAACCGGTGAGTCGATTCTTTATTTCCATCAGGAGCCCAACCTTTTATGAAGCCGCCATGTCTGATACATATTTGATAGATGTTTAAATGTGTTATGCATACTCTGACAACACATTTTCTCTTAGACTCTCCATTTAATTTGTTTTTGTCTGTCTTATCTTTGGACAGATTTCGTCTAGTGCAGAAGACGGGACAGGCCTGCACTGCTCTGGCATTAGGCTTGCATCGGAGCACAGAGTTCCTGGTGGCGCTTGTTGACAATACCATTAAGTGTTTTGACCAAGGCATGAATCAGAGCTACACACCAAGTCTTATCATCTTTGAGTCCAGTTGTATTTTTAATGCAAGCTTCTTCTTTTTTTTTCACATAAAGCAGCTTCATTTGTCAATCACTGATATGTCACTCTCACTTATTTGAACCACCCTGCTAAAATATTTGTCTGCTTGTGTTTTTGTTTTGCACAGACACAAATCAGATGATTAGTTGGATGCGGGGCCATGAAGGGGCCGTTTCGTCCATCTCAATCCATAGCTCAGGCCAGTATGCCGTCACCACATCTTTAGACACCGCTCAGCTGTGGGACCTTGACACCTTCCAGAGGAAGAGAAAGCTCAACGTGCATCAGTCAGTTGGCGTACAGAAGGTACATTTCTACACAGAGTATCAACTAGTCACACACTACTTTCAAATCGGCGGTTGTACTGATTTAAAGTCTCTCACACTTTATAGGACAAGGAACCATATTTGGTCAGTTAAACTTAAATCAAAATTATGCCACTCGCCTCACTGTTATTCAATAGAACTTACATGATTTGTCCCAGCCATTCAGCAATGGACGTTAATAAATATTAGTGTTGTTCCGATACAGTTTTTTGGCTCCCGATACCGATTCTGATACCCAGCTTTGCAGTATCGGGCGATGCCGATACCATACCGATACCTAAGTTGTTATTTTATCTCAACATGAAAAAGCTGTCCTGCCATTGGTTTAGAGCATTCAAGGGCCAATAGGATATCTTAGCTCGACATGCAGTGAACACGTCACACATCAGTGAATGTCGTGCATGAGCAAGACACAAGATGCTGCATCCAAAGTCCTATATTAGCGTCAGAATTAATGGTATCGGCATGTTACTTGTTAGTACTCACCCATACCAATACCACTGTTTTAATGCAGTATTGGGGCCTCTGCCGATGCCAGTGTCGGAACTAGTGTTGCACGGGATACCGGTACCAGTACAGTACCTTGATGTTTTGGCGTCAAAAACGGCTCGGTATAATTTTTTCTTAGTACCGGTACTTAAAAAAATAAATACGAGACAACCCGCCAACTTTGTTTTAAAGGCAGGTACACATACACGCATGGCCGCCTGTCTACCGATAAGTGGAAAATGCCTTAAGTAAGCGACACGCCTCTTTCAGCGTGTGTGCGAGAGGGTGCAGGAAGATGGCTTCACACACTGAAGCGCTCGCTGGACAGGCACTCCTAGTTGAGAAGCATCAAGCGCTAATTAAGCATATTAAAGCTTATTAAGTGTAGAGCTTGCTGACAGTCCACTCCTCGTTGAGAAGTATGACACGCTAATTAAGGCTCCACGGGAGCCGCAAGCAGAGGGGAAGCCACGAGACAGCATTGGCATTGCCTACGCATGTTTTCAAAAAACACATGAAGAACACACGAGTGGTTTTCAATTATCAGTTTTAGAAACGCTTTGTAACGAGCAAATATTTTTCACGGAGAAGCAGAAGAAAAAGCAGCAATCATTCCTGCAGTGGACTCAAGGTGCGTTCAATGAACACAGTAGGAAGTCACAGTTATGCATAGAAAAAGCTCAGACGACTGACAGAGCAACAGACACAAGTTGTGACGCATTTTTGACACTTCCCTTAAAAATAACGCACACTCAAGCAATGTTACATTGAGTCATTGGAGTGCCACTGTATTGCCAATATTTAAAACGGATTACATCAAATGCAGTCAAATAAGCTGGCGGACTCAGTAACAGGGGTTAATTTTCACAAAGAACGCTGGGGTGACGACCGGGGCCTTCCCCCGCTGGGCCTGGGGTTCGGGGGTGTCGGCCGCCCTCCGGTGCCCCCATCTCCCCCTTCTGCCCCCGGTGTTCCGTCCTTCCACACGGCGGGGGGTGGGGTGGGCGCGGCTGCCCTCTCCGCTCCGCTGTCCGGCCCCTCTTCGGCGCCGGTGCCTGGGTGCGGGTGGTCCCCGGGGGCTGGGGGTCGGGGGTTGGGGGGCTGCCGGTTGGTCGGGGTGGGGTCGGGGGGGGGGGGGTGGTGGGGGTTGCGGGGTGGGGGGTGCTGGGGGTGGGGGGTGTCTGGGGGATTGGGGGCGGCTGGGGCTGGGTTGGGGTGGGTGGCGGGGGTGGATGGGGGGCGGGGGTCGTGGGGGGGGGCGGGGGTTGGGGGCCGGTGGGGTGCCTGGTGGGCCTGCAGTGCCCCGTCCTGCTGCGTTGGGCCGGGGGCGCGGGCCGTGTTGGGGCGGGGGGCGCTCCTGCTCCTGGGTTTGCTCTCCGGCCGGTGGCCCTGGCGGGGCCCGGGGGTCGTCCTTTGGCGCTGCCGCGGCCTGGGGGGCCCTGAGGTGTTGCGCTTGCTCTGTTCCGGCGGGGGTCGACGGCTCCCCTCTTTGGTGGAGATTTTCATGCATGCCAGATCCACCACACCAGCATCTACCGAAACTCAGACACAATCTGTTTCCTCCTCAGGTTATTGAATCGGTGGAGGCTGGTGTCTGCGGATCTCATGCGGCTTCGTCTGTCCTTCCTTCCTTTTCTCGGTCTCTCCTTTGGTCTCTTGAGGCCTCCCTGATTTTATGTTTTTTGGATTTGTTGGGGTCTGGATGTTTCTTGGGCTGGGGAGGAGTTCTGGTGGGGGGTGTCTAGTCGGTGCTGGATTTCACCTTCCTTGGTTTTCTTCGGTCCCCTCGGGTCTCCTGGTGTTCGATTTAGGTGAACGGTATGAGATTTTTTTTCTAATAGGTTTTCTGGTGAGCTAACAAATACACACACGCACGCACGCACGCACATACACATACTCACCCACACACACAAAAAATATATATATATATGTATATATATATATATATATATATATATTTAAAAAAAAAAAAAAGAGCAATGATGATGACATTTCCGAATGAACAATACTGAGCTCTTAAAAAAAAAAAAAAAAAAAAAAAAATGCAGTCAAATACAGTACTTCAAGAATATGGCATGCAATGTGAAAGCAAATGCAGTATAAACATAAATATATACAGTATGTACATAAATTAACATGGATACATCTCAATATTTTGAATTAATAATAAATACAAATAATTTGAAGTTCTTTTGTCAGTTTTAATTTTGCTGCTTTTGCTAATGTTTTAGAGTTTTGTCGAGGTACCGTTTCAGTACCGGTATCGAGGTATTTTATGCAGGTATAGTAATTAAGTCAAAATTTTGGTATCGTGACAACACTAATCGGAACAACACTAATGAATATAGTAGCAACAAAAGTTGTTATAGAATATAATGAACAAAAAAGTTAAGATTTAATAGTATGAATACAATAATAGTAATTATTATATTCATAATACTACTGACAATTATTATATTTATAATACTAGTAATAATAACTTTTTGTTCATTATGTAACAACTTTTCTGACCTTTGACTGTATTTTGACTGCACAGAATACAAACGTCTTGACTGGCTAAATAATAAAAAAGTTGTCAATTAATTTGATAATCAATTAGTTGTTGATTAATTGATTCAGTGGACAACAGCTTCAATAAAACTAGGCCAAACAAAGTTCCAACAAGCTGTGGACATCCAATAAGCAAAATAGTGAAGTGATGTGCCCATAGATTGTGTAAATCGTACATGGGGAATCCACAAAGTAGAGCGATATCTTCAATGGACAGTGTGGACGCCTCACCTCCAGCTAAATGTGTATGTGCCCCTCAAATGCAGCTTTGTGTTTGGCAACACTAGGTTAGTTAGCCCATCAATAGGTGTTCAATAAAATGGTTTAATTACCTGCTGCTTTATTGTATTTTCTTCAGGTTCTCAAAAATAAAGCTCTCTTTTTGTGAAAAAAAATCTAGTTCATAGGTTTGATATTAATATACTGGTAAAAGCCCTTGAGCAATGTTCACAAACAGGTAAGAGTTCATGAAATTACAAAAGCATTGAAAACAGAGAAGTTAATACATTTCATGAAATAAATAAAAAATAATGATAACACTGGTAACCTCTCTCTCTCTTAAGAATAAAAATTGTGAATTATTAGGAAGTGGAATTGAATTGAAGAACCAGAATCTAAACCAGAAGCATCTAAACACAAACGATGCCCAACCCTACCTGACAGTACATTGCGAATAAATACCGTGCTACATACCCATTGGCAGTGCAAATGCTGGTATTTCATGTTATAGTCTAGAGTGAAACCAGTGTGAAAAAACAATGGATAGTTTGAGGGAGGTAGATAAAACTGTGGAGCTAAAGTAAAAAATTAAATAAAAAGGCTGTTAACTTTAGAGTGTTTAGGGACTCTTCCCAAAAATATCTTTAATATCTCATACAGGCTAAGTGTTGCCGCGGTCCATTTGCATTAGTTATTTTTTAGAACAATATAGTCAAGCTCCGTAATTTGGGCTTGGCCCACAAATAGTGAAATGCGTATAATTGATGGCAATTGTTTTTAAGTTGTATACTTTTCTTTTTTTTTTACCGATCCGGCCCACTTGGTAATATATTTTCCTCCATTTCCAGCCGGCCCCTGAGCTAATATGAGTTGGACACCCCTGCTTTAGGGTGTTACCAGCCACATTGGTTGGTGGTCAGAAAAGTTCATTTAGAACCCTGCTCATAATATGAAAGTTGCTACACTTTTGAGTTGTTTGAAGATCACAGTTTGAAGATTAATATCTTTAATTCAAACATACACACAGTACTCAAGTCAACTTTGTTTGCACAGTATAGCACCTCATCCTAAGTGTGCAACTCAAAGTGCTTTACAGCTTTAAACATTTTTTTGCAATTAAATGATAAACCAATAAAACCTGACAACCAACAAAAGACCCCCCCCCCCCACACCAAAACAAAAAAACAAACCATTAAAAAGTGCTTGTTAAAAACGTGGTTATAAACAAGACTGAGACACATGGTTTGCACAGGGAACCAGAGTGAGTATATATCACTCCTCCTAAGCGAATGTCCAGGATTGTCCAGTGTCCACTTAGGTGCCCCAACTTCATATAATTATCATCCCATTCTTGAGTTTCATAATCAGTATCATGGTGGTCCTTGTTTCAGGTTTTCTTCCTTCCTCTCAGCAACACCATCCTCAGCTGTTTCAGTGACAACTCCATCTTTGCTTGGGATTGTGACACGTTAGTGTGCAAATACCAGCTTCAAGTTCCAGACCACGGACCCCGGCTTTTCTACAAGGTCTTTGCTGTGACGCAGTGAGTCTCTTAATTTCTCAGCCACACCAGTCAATGTCTGTGCACCACCACTCGAGCATGGTTTGTAAGGCCTCACCAAAACTCGACATACAGTACAGCGGATAAGGACGAGAAGGAAAAGAGACAGATGAAAGGCTCTGATATGTGGCGCAAAAGTGCACATATACTGTAGCATCCTGTAATATTTGGAAAGGATTAGGATTACCATTCGAAAGGGTGGTCATATTTTGCCAAGAAGGACTCAAAACTGATGGAATGCTATTATTAAAGCAAAAGAACAAAGGATTAGTTTAGGGCTACTGCACATGTGGTGACCGGTGGCATAACGAGTGGCTATTTATTTATTTATTTACTTATTTATTTTTACCAGTTGTATGTGTTTTATACTGTTTTTGAAGACTATTCAGGCATGCTGCCATTGATATTCTGGACAACTTGGTCTTGTGTAAAGTATCAGTGTAGAGTGTGGTCACGTTGCCAATTGCATATCGCTGCTCTAATTGCAGAACTTGATGTATGTTTTTATGTTTGTTGATGTTCTGCTTGTCTTTTGATGCTGCTCCCCGTGCCTTTTAAATTGGCCCTTGGGGACAAATAAAATGGTTTGAATTGGATGAATTGAATTAGGAAGGGCGTGTCTTTTAAACAAAATTCTGCATTTGATTGAATTGTGTATATAATATAGGTCAGGCTGTTTTGTTATTGTTGAAAAACATTTAAAAAATTATTTATCATCACTGCCTATATCCACGGTGCTGCAAATGTCTGGTGTTTGACAGAGATAGTAAGATCCTGGCAGCGGGAGGCCGGTCCAACCTGCTGCACTTGTGGTGTTTGGGCAACAAAAAGCTGGTCAAGGTGATCCAACTGCCTGCTCAAGTTCGGACTGTCAGACAGCTGGAATTCCTTCTCGACAGCTTTAATGGCGGATCCAGTCAGGTATACTGTAATTGCTGTGTGCCATTCAATAGTTGAAGGGTAATGGACTATATGCCACGGAGGAGGCGGGACTTCTGACTTCCGGGTTTTCACCCATCAACTTTGTTTCCGTTTCCGGTTTGCGACGTGTGGGCCGCGTCAGTACTTGCGCCAGTACTTGCGCTTCCGCCTTTGTGCCCCTCGGTTGCACGTTCCGGTCAAAGGGTGTGAGGCTGCGAGTGTGTAGCGTCTGTCTCAGTGTCCAAAGCATTTCAGATAGCCGAGACGCCCTCCCACTCGGTTGGGGGGGCGCAGGGGTGGGGGTGCGAGTGTTGGAACGCGGCCAGCAGTGGCCAGAAACGGCGCTGATGTGTAAAACTCGGAAGTCGGAAGTCCGTGGCATCTACCCCATTAGTTACAATTGGCTAAGAATACGTGATTGAGCTTGCTTTTACTTTGCCGCATGAAATTAAAAAAAAAAAATTCATTAGGTAATCATTTCATAATGTCATTTCGTTTGGTAAAGGTTAAATATAGCAATAATATCGATCCTACTATATTCCACAACTCTTATCGCATATGGCATTGTGTCGTCCTTATAGGGGTGCATCAGGACATGGAGCATGTAGTCACACTTTCTCTTCCTGCTCACTTTACAGACATTGGGAGTGTTGGGCCAAGATGGAATTATGCGTTTCATTAACATTCACACCTCCAAGCTGCTCTTCCATGTCGGATCCCACAACAATGCCATAAACTCGGTGACCATCAGCCCTCCTGGTCGTCATGTGGTAGCCATCTTGGATGACGGCAGCATCAGCGTCTATAGCGTTCAGAGTCTCACAGAGGATTTAAACAAAGTAACACATCTGATCAACATCTGACTTGAAATTAGCATGCTTTTTTGTAACCTACTGTCCTCCACAGGTTGGAGTAGTCTGCGAGACTGTAGCATGTCAGGCACCATCAAACCAAAAAGTCAAATCCGATACGGTACAAAGACCAGCCAGTCACACTGGCGGGCCAAAAAGGGTGAAGAGCCGTGCCTCCGCTGCTGGGTCAATAGTAGAGGATAAAGAGGTAGGAATGCAGTCAAGAAAAATATTTTGTAAAAAAATAACAACAAAAAAAACAACAACATTCAGACCTATTAATCTGTTAAGTCAGGCCAGGGGTGTCCAAACCTTTTCTTTTGCGGGCCACATACAGAAAATCAGAAGGATGGAAAGGCCACATAAAAATCAGGAAAGCAATTATATTTTGTGTATTTTCAAGTTAATTTGATAAATTGCTAGATAACAGCGACAAGTTAAGCATTTCTCAAGATTTTGGGGTGACCAATGGGCCTGCATCCCACAAGACTAGATCTATCGACTACCCCTGCGCTAAACACCCAGTCGAATCACATCTACATTCAGAACCAAAACAAGAGCAAAACATCGTAACCTGACCATTTTTAAAAGCAGTTACTTGAGGATCAATACAAAGCGCAAAGTGGAAGAAGAAACTATTTTTTTCTAAAGTGAATGATCTTACTCACCACAGTGTTTTGAAGAGAATTGTGTTTGGTCCTAAAAAAAAAATACAAATAATGTATCTGTGGTTTTGCGTATCTAGAAAAATGCTACAGTATATAAACCAATTTATGTGTAATAATGACACCTATTTTTTTTCAACACCCTACATTCTTTGAAAATCTCCAACTCCAAACTTTATTTTATTTTATTTTTTTAACTGCGTCAAATGCCATTTTTAGTAAATACCGTATGTACCACTGAAAAAAGGATGGTGGGCTCAATTTCTCAAATTGAAAGTTTTAACCACTCAATCTATCACATCTATCTCGATGGCATTGCGGTAAAATGGATTTGAACAATCTTACAATAATACTTACGTTAAACAAAATGGTCAGAAAACAATTTAGGAGACTTTTGTCGGTTGGAAATCAATTTATCCTTGCAGTCCAAGTGTTTCTTCTCCGGACACTCAGCTTCGTTGTTTGTTCACATTCGACATTCCCTGAACCCGTGAACGACACACAAGGTGGGTTTCCCGGTCGGTGGGCGTGGTTCGGTGACGTCGTGAATGTTATCCATACAATATGAGAAGTGAATTGAATCAACCTAAGCAACAAATGGGAAAGTACTTTTCTACAGTTTACTTCCTCGGGATGTAATATATCTGATATCTTAACTTTTATCAATGTTTGCATTATAATGATTTTGTTGTCATGGAGGTTTGTCTTTCTATTCGAACAGAACCAACTGCCTAGTGGTCTGAATAAGACACGACTGGTGGATCTCGTGAAAACATTTGGAGAATATCCTGCTAAATACAGGTGATGCAATTCTCTCTTCATTTTGGAGCGTGTTAAATATCCTTCTCACCTTCAAAAACTTTTGATCCTGCAAAAGAGATTCTGCAGAATCGCTACTTATAGTAATTCGGTAGCTCATTCTGCACATCTTTTAAAAAAATTACCTAACCATTTTTAACATAAATGAATATAGACTTTGTATGCTTGTTTACACAATCCTGTTTCGGTCTACATGGATACCTTTCTTTCTTAGAGATTTTTTGTTTTGTTTAATAAGGAAATTCATCATCTCAATACGAGATATGCAAATCAATTACATCTCCCATTGTGCCGTACGGGTCTGTGTCAGTTTTCAATAAGATATAGGGGGGTTCAGATATGGAACAAATATTCGCTCAGTCAACGTCATTAAATAACTTCAAAATCAAACTCAAAATGTGTTTACTAAGCAAAAGTTAAAAAAATTATTGGTATTATTGAAAAGTCATTTTCTTGAATGCTCTTAAGTGTACTAAGTGTATTTTTTTAGAGCTGTTAAACAATTGCATTTTTTAATCAGATTAATCACATCGCTTAATTAAAAAGGCTTTTTTATCAAAACATTTTTTGCCAAATTTGACAAGCACCTGTTACATGGTAAAATTGTTTTTAATGTTATCAGGACATCTTCAACATTTTTTATCCACTGCACACACTCATCCTCTTTCTATAGTCAGTTAATTACTTGCATAATTTAAAATGGGGGGGAAATGACCCCAATAGTTTGACATGAGCAAATATTCTGAATGCCATGCATAAACATTTATTAAATGCATGTAGTTCTGTTTATTGCTCAAACACAACCTGTGCTACCTTTAACGTAACCATCCGCTGTCAGCTAAAGGATCATCTGCGCTTTAACTTTGACAGCACTAATTAAAAAATATATTGTTTCATATTTGTTTCTGTATAGAATATGTATACTGAATCTGACAATTATGTACGAGGTGAGATGTTTTTATAAACCCGATATGGGTTTCCTGATCTCTCCTGCACAAAAATTATTTCAATGTTACAAGTGTAAAAATTACTTTTACCATCCAGAATATTGTGCAACCTTTTAGGACGTTTGTTTGGCGCTCCTTGCTGTGCTTGCCTGAGAACTACACGGCATATAACAGCCTGACTGATAAAGGCCCCCACTCGGCCTATCTCATCATCCATGAGAAGTATCCCATCCAAAGTGAAAAGCTCCTGAGAGGGCTGCAGAGGTACACGTCCTTCTACTTGACATGCTCAAATGAAACCTTCATCACATTTTTGGTCCTAATCCTCTCGTTCCACTCCCAGAGTTTTGTCTGCACTTTCTCATTGGGCTTCCATCTTTGGAGAGGCGGAGTATCTGCCGCTCTTAACCTTTCCATTTGTCAAGCTGTTCCAGAACAATCCTTTGCTGTGTTTTGAGGTGGTGGCCACTGTCTTAGGTACGTTTTGATCATTTTGATTATGACATGGAGCTTTGTCACGCGCTAGCTGCGATTTTAGCGCATTTGATTGTGCTGTGTCGCAGTCAACTGGTGTCAACACTGGTTTGAGTACTTCCCCAACCCTCCTTTAAACATCCTCAACATGGCAGAGAACATTCTGGCGCATCACGACAAAGAGCTGCTGCAACACCTGGTGGACTGTGGGATCACCTCCCAGGTAATGTGACACACAATGTGGAAGAGGGGGCGTGACCCTTGTTTGCTTTTTTTCTTCATGAATTTGTGTCTTTGTGTCAGCTCTACGTGTGGCCCCTCTTGGAGACTTTATTCTCGGAGGTTTTAACTCGTGACGAGTGGCTCCGCCTCTTTGACAACGTTTTCTCCAACCATCCGTCCTTCCTGCTGATGGCCTGCGTAGCCTACCTGACGCGCTGCCGGGAGCCCCTTTTGCTCTGCGCCCAGAAACAAGACTTTGAGGTGTCATCTCTCTCTTTCTGACGCTCGCTTGCAGCTTTGCAAAATGTGCAAATTATTTTCGATTTCTCCAATGAGCTGTCCAGCAACTTTTTAATTAAGACCACCTAAAGGTCCGTCTTTGCCCATCTTCGACATGAGCAAAGGTCATCTTCCACAGGAAGTAAATAAAATAGAGTTAACTGCATTTTATTTTACGCTTTACATAGTCATTTAAATGAATCTCCAAAATTAACGCCTTTACTTTAACCACCCTAGTTATTCTTAACAATTAATAATGTTCATTAATGTCAAAGATTTCTCACTCACTCTTCTCAATAATTGGAAAACTGATAAATCAATATATCAATATGCAAGACGTTATTTCTATAAATCTCTGGAAGCGTTCATGTTTTCAAATGATCACTTATACAACATTCTTAGAAAATCACAATGTCCCATCACTGGTGAGCTATTTTTAGAACAAGCCTGCAGGATACTCATTTTGTCCTTTCTGGTGACCACTGACGTGGACTGATTTGGCTCCGTTGTGAGGGCAGAATGTAAATGTTCAACTTTGGCTGGAATTCAGCGCCCGACTCCAGCATCAACTTTTGTATGTACAAGGGACTGCACGTCAAACTTTTAAGGAGTCTATCAGGGTATTGGTACTCGCAATAACAGTATTGCCTGCCCTCTTTTGGTAGTTTTATGATAAGTCGAAATTGGAAGACTAGAAAATTGCCATTAATTTCAAGCACCAATCATTTTAAGGAAAAATGCTGTAATTGGATCGATAGATCTTTCTTTTAAATTATCTTTCATTGTTTTGGGGGGGAAACTTAATGTATCAATAGTACAAGTGGCTTCTGTACTTGGTATCTTGACTATCAAGGTTATTATAGTTTTGGAATTTTTATTTTAGTTAGTTTTTATTTTGTTTTGAGGTTGTTTGTTTTATTTATTTAGTTTTAATTCGTTTTCAGGACAGCTCTGTTAGTTTTTATTACTTTTAGTTATAAAATGGTTAGTTTTAGTATTAGTTTTCTTTTTTTATGTTCTCTATTACTTGTGTGCAAGATTTAATAAATACCATGGTAAAATGAAAAAAGTAACATATTTGTTAAATGAAGTTAAATGAAAAAGCATGCAAGGCGAGCCATTGGAGCCAAAAGTCAGACATGCAAAATGGTCTGCTAGGATCGAGTGACATCATCTGAAGGTGCTTTTTAATTGGCTGCTGCGAGATGACGTCACTTCTGTGTGACACACTTTCAAACGTCCTTATTACATTTAATATTGCAATAAATATACTTAAAATCACATTTAAAATGAACCCCAAAGGCTCATGTATTAAATTAATTACCAAAGATGAAAACTAAGGACATTTTTGCTATACTTGAATGAATGAATGAGAATTTTTATTCTGTTCATTGGCAAATTAAAAATTCAACATGGTCAAAAACAAAAAACAACAACAAACAACAAACAAATTCCATACATAAATATACAACCGGGTGTAGGCAGAAGCAAAAGCTTTTCATTTCTGTGCCTACCCCTCTAGCACTACAAAACAGAAGAAAATAAGAAACAATCATTAATTCAATAATTGTACATTTTATATAGCACCAAATCAAAACAAGTCGCCACAAGGCGCTCCATAGCAAGGTCTAACCTTGCTCGTACCCTCTGAGCAAGCACAACAGCAAGAGTGGTAAGGAAAAACTCCCTACTTCATTTTCAATTGTAGGAAGAAAACTCACGCAGACCGGGCTCAGAGGATGACCATCTGCCCTGGTCATTCTAACAGCAGTAAAACAATACAGAGTACAATGATGCGGTTTAGAACACAGATCATCCAATGGAAAAATGAATTCATGAACAATGGAAAAGAATATTCAACACTGAGATTATTTTCTTTGTCTCTGACTTTAAACAATGTCTGGATACTTGGTGGTAACTGTCCATTTTTTGCCTGAAACATAATTGTCAGTGTGTTAAGACTTACTATGTCATTAAATTTTAGTATATTTAACTGAATAAAAAGTGGATTAGTTGATTCTCGAAACGCTTTTTGACTAATAATTGGTATTGCTTTCTTTTGCAACAAGAAAATAGCATTTGTATTTGTTTGTTTGTTTCCCAAACCTCAATACAGTAAGTCATATATGGAACTATGAGTGAATAATATAATATTTTCAGGGAGTTTTGTAAAATGGTGTACCTTGTATAAAAGAGCAATAGATTTTGACATAGTTTATATGAGATTTCCAAGATAATTTACTATTGATTATTACCCCTAGAAATGTAATTTCGGTCACAGTATCAATTTCAACCTCAATTTTAATCTTTCTGCTTTCATTTGATGCCCAATTTCCATAATGTATGCATTTTGTTTAACCCAGGATGTAATGATAATTTGTTTGCATCAAACCATTTCTAAAAACAATTTGTAATTGATTCTCAACTATATCCAGGAGTTGTTTCAGGTGATCCCCACTACAAAAAAACATTGTGTCATCAGCAAATAAAACACCCTTCAACAAAGTGGTAACCAAATGTAAATCATTAATATACATAATAAAAAGTAAAGGTCCAATAACTGATGCCTGTGGAACACCACATGTTACTTTAAAAATATTTGAATTGGTTTTGTTAATATAAACAAACTGTTGCCGTTCTTCTAAATAACTAGTTAGCCAATCATAGGCCAGTCCTCTAATACCATACCTATGCAACTTTAACAAGAGCAATTTATGATCAATAGTGTCAAAAGCCTTTTGCAGATCCATGTTTAGTTTTGTAAACTGTAAAATGTAACGTAGTTTCAGTTAGTTTACGTTCTTTAAATAGCATTTTCGTTTTTATTTTATTTCATTAACGAAAATGTTTTTTATTTTTTTTGTTGACTAAGATAACCTTGGTGACTATGTAAGAGTTGATCACTTAGGTGTTGGTTTAAAAAAAAAAAAAGAAGTGGTGCAGAGAAAAAAGTAAACAACCCTGGGGTTTTGTCATCCTTTATGTCTCACATCACGTCAGGCTGGTTTGTTTTTAGCTTTTGAGGCCTCTTTTCTTTTCTTATTATTATTATTTATTTATTTTTGAAAACGTGAAGTGAAAATTTCACCAAATGTGGTTCCTGCGTGAAGTAAACCAAACCCGTTTTGTTTTCCCACGATTCAGTATTTTTTCCACCATCGCAACAACTTGGACATGGAAGCCATGATCAAAGACGCCTACCGTCTGATGAGTAACACGCCGGCTGAGCTTCATCCGAGGAGGATGCTCTCCGACTTCACGCCGCTGACTAAAGGCCAGTACCCCGTGTTTAACCACTACCCAGAGTTCATTGTGGAATATCAGACTCGGGAGAGGGAAAGGATACGACTGCAAGAGATGGAGTACCTCCACCAGAGGTGATATTGCACTTTGCAAAGATCTTGTTTACATAGTAAAGATGTGAACGTGTACTCACTGGCTCTCATTAGGCAGGAGATCATGTCGCAGCATACAGATTTGGTGCAGCGCCAAGCTGACGAGGACGCCTACTACGTGCAACAGGTGGACCTTAAGACAGCCATCAGGTGTTAGAAGAAAAAAAACAATTCTAACTTTTTGACTTGACAGGAGCTGCTGCAGAAGGCTGAAGATCAGCGCAGGAATATGTTGGCACAAGAGGAAGAGAAACTTGCACAGCAGAGGAAAAAGTAAACACTCGCAAATGCACGTCATTCCACTTCCAGTTTGAGAAATGGTGACATTTTCACGGTCCTCTTACAGTTTGGTAGCCATGAGGAGGGAGCTGAAGCTGAAGGAATTACAGCTGCTAGATGCAAATAAAAGTCGTCTTCTCAAACACCAGCAGGGCATCAAAGTCTCGCAAATCCACAGACTGGACCAGGAAATCGTAAGGAAGGTGAGAAGGATGTTCCCAGGACGACAATTGACAAGGACGCTTAACTCCTCGTGTTGTATTTGCTGTTTCAGAAAATAATTCATATTACTTTTACCATAAGATTACTCTTCATCGACCCAAATTCCCAATGGCCACCAAAAATAATTCTTAATTGTCATGTTTTGGCTGAAAATGAGACTAGAAAGTGGCAACAGACTTATGAAGACACAATTTTATAATCATTCTAAAGGTTTCTTGCAACTTGTAAGCATAATATAAGCTTTATAAGCAACAATACATTTACAAAAAATAGATTCATGTAGAAAGGATATAAATCATGGAACTTTGGCAAAATGTAAATAAAAATGTGTACGTTTACAATTACGTCAAAACTGAACATTATCTTTATTCAAACGAGCTGGCTCTAGTGGAACTTGAAAGAATCACTAATCAAGCTAAATTCAGTTGTGTTTCACTTATAAGTTCAATACATTTGCATTGAATCTTAACAAACTTTTGGTTTAATTGAACATTGATTTAAGTTAAAAATATTTCATTAAAATTTTCAACAATCAATCAATTATTCAAGTATTTTTTCCCCCGTGTTTTAAATTCAGTGTTGATGTTCAAACTGCATAATTTTACAGAGACACAAATATTAAATATACTGTTTAAGAATAAAACCTCTGTTCCTTTTTGATCAACATGCTGTTCTCGTGGTACTTGGGAAGATAAAAAGAACCAACTCTGATTTGATCATGAAACAAGGTTTTTTTTTTGGGCCAGTAGATGGCAGCCTTGGCTGTTTTGGATGAGCTCACCATGTATCAAAAACATTCAGTATGAATGCTTGTGAAGATGGCGGATCTCTGGAAATTATGAGCAGCTTGGGATTGATCGAAGTGTTTGTCACGTTGACTCTATGACTAAGAGGCATGTCACAAAAGTGAGAAAATAATGATGGCAATGATTTCAATTTATAAGTACAAGCATACACGCATGCGCACACACACGTGACGTTCTACTAAATACTACTAACGTGCAAATATCTTTTTAACAAAAAGAAGAGAGTGTCATCTTTTATTTGGCGCTGTAATTTCTTTCAGTCGGTAGTTTCTGTGTTTACATACAGGTAGTCATACAACACAATATCCTGTGAGGCTTGGAAGATCAGTCCGAATTGAATGAATGGCACTCAATAGGTTTGAATGAAAGGGTTAAAAAAAACTTTGTATTACCGCTCGCTCATTAGAATGTGCCAGTGCACCTAATGTCGCGGCCAGTAAGTAAATGTTAACCCATGTTGGTGGAGTTCATCAACTTTGGCCAATAAGAAGTGTAACTGTTTGGCTGCAGATGGATCTCCGTGAGCAGGAAACAGCTGCAGCCGTTCAGGATCTGGACCTCAGGCAGATGGAGCTGGAGGTGCGGCGGAGGCAGCTTGAACAGGTGACACCTTACTTTCTTCTTCTTCTCCTTCTTTTAATTGATCCATTTTACAATCGCTGTTGGTTTTAAATGGCAGTCATTTCATGAGCCTCTTGTTTTTTGTCAGGAACTGTGCAAGGAGCAGCTTCGCATAGAACGACAGGTTGCAGACATGTGGATCAAAAGCCCAGAAAGAGAGAAAACAAACATGCAGGTGAGGTCAGAAAAAACAACAACATTGTTTTGTGGGGAGGGCCAAATTGCGGAAATCCTTTATTTTTGGTGTGATATTAAGGAAAAATAGATTTACCCCCCCCCCCCCAAAAAAGTACAATTTTTGGATGAAGTTTTGACATTTTTACTTGTTTTTTTCCCCTTTTCGCATACCTTTAAGCTAATTATTCAACTTTATATAAGCTTAAATGTGCATTGGTGCAGTTTAAAAAGGTAATATTGAAGCTTTTTCTCATGCATGCTCCTCCAATGCCCAGATGAGCCCTGCTTGTTTTACTCTGACTGCACCTATCAGCTTTTATCTTCCCTTTATAGTAAAGTGTGCGGACTCTCACACTCTAGTTTCTTTGGTGAGGGGAGGGGTGGAGTGATGGAGAGTGACGTCATGCGCGTCCCGGCAGAGTAGCGGACATGTGGCATGCACTTAAGATCGTGCACATACTCGCACGCGCGCCATGAACGAGCCTGACACAGATGCTGCAGTTACGGTTTGGGCCAGAGGGGGCAGTAAAAAAGTGACAAACTGCACAAAGATCCTAAAACACATTTTTATCACCTTGTTTCTGTTTTTTTTTATATATATATATATATATCAAGTGTAAATGCATCGTAAACTGGTTCATATTTGTGACTTGATATTCAGCAGCCCACTTCATTATTATGGAAGCAATTTGCTGCCACACCAGAAGAAAAGTAATGCTGAATAAATTTCAAATGATAATGTGATAAATTTGACATTTTAATGTTATATATTGTATCATGTTATAACGTGATTATTTTCACTTCTGCCATTTGACGAAACAAAACGAAGAGTTGAGTTTAATGGGGCATCCGCGATTTGTCTTTTTTCCACCAAAATCAGATCCTTGTCCAGGAGCAGCAAGTACTTTTGGAGTTTTTGCAGTGGGTTGTAGCTACATAACTATAATATTCAGTTGTCAAAAAAATAATATTCATTTTAAAGGAAGATACATACCTACATAGGGCTTCATCAGTATTCTGAACTGTAAGCAATGGCTTTTTGTTTTGCCAAGTGTGAGAAGTCAAACTTATTGCGAAATGTATCGTCCATGTATCTATTTTCCTGGTGTGGTAGCAATATGATTCCGTGTTTGATCACTTGACTGTTGTTTAACTCAAATTTTGATTAGGGCTGGCTCTGGCCGTGGCCAACAATATGTTAGCAATGTGATGTTTCTCAACAAGAAAGTTAATCAAAGCCACATCCCAGCGCTGCTTTGGCTCAAGCGTCCACTGTGGCATGGGTTCACTTTCACGTTCTCCCGGCACAGGAGCTGGGGGACTTCCCGGCCGCAGAGCACCAGCCGGCCTCCGATGGCATCTGGCAACAGGACGCCGCGACAGAGCGCCACCAGAATGTTGACGGCGAGCTGGAGAAGATAAGGCGAACACTGGCAGAAGGCGACCGGCCAAAGAAGCGCCAGAGAGATGTGACGGGAAAGGCGGTGAGAACAACAAAAACTGAAGCGGCCATGAACAGAAAGAGCTCGCATTGCTTCATTTCTTGAAAAATGGGTGACGTGTGTGTCTTGCAGTGGGATGAAGTGATGAGTCAGAGAGAGGAGCGACAGCAGTCCAAGCCTGCAGCAGACACAAGTAACTATACGCATGCAGTCACACACACATTATCAGGATGTTTGTCGTGCCTGACGACCAGAAGACGAGCTTCAACAACAGTTTTGACTTCTGTATTATTTTTTTTAGGACCGGGTTTCAACAGCAATCATGTCAGGACTGCCACGCCGAAGCAGGCGGCAAGCAACATCATGGTGTGCCTCAACAGCTGCTCACCCGCAGAGAGCACCGCCACCAACTGTGAGTCCACACAGTCATGGCCGTTTTACAGAGTAGAAAAGCCATTTTATAATTTGAAGCGCATTCTTGTCACTCTTCCTCCACTTGCCAGTTTCACTGGACAGAGGCCGGGCCCATTTGGACAGCCAAGAGAGGCAACTAATGCAGGAAATTAAATGCTTGCGAGAGAAGCTTGTGGCCAAAACCAAAGATGACAACGCCGCCTCTTACTGACCACCAGCAAAATTCAAATTCATGTTGAATAATTCATGTACTGGTAATCTTAACATTGAATCATGTTGATTGGATGTATTTTTAAAGGCTGTTTTACATAGTTTTGTTTTATTTACACATATTTCATGTTAACTGTACAAACTTTCATACATGACTACTTTCAATAAAGAAAGCCAGCTTTTAATATTGAGATCTTGAAATTGTTTTTTGTTTACCTCATTGCCACGGTCCCAAAAAACTTGTTTATACGGTTTTTATGTTTTTTTTTATGCCAGAGCATACAGAAGGCTTTGATGACCGGAAGACGTAGCTTAAAGCAAGGATAGTTACAAAAAACGGCTAGCAGGTGACAGCAGAGTATGAGATCAACCAGGGCCATGTTGCAAAAGGCTAGTAGATTTCTGCCAGTGTTTTCAACAGATTTGTGACTAATGATGAAACTTTGCGATATTCTAATACTAATTGCTGCAAAATGGAAGCCGATATAAATGTACTTTTTTTTAATGAAAGAAGATACTCTAATCTTTCTTTTGGTAAGTTCTATGTTTTAATAGCAATTCAACAATATTATTTGGGCCTTGCAAAATCAGTCAAAATCCAGTAAAACAGTCGGGAGCAAAGGAGGTTGCTTCAGTAAAAATGGCTGTGAGTGAATGAGTTATTTGCAAATTACTCTATTTGAAAGATTACGATATGGCTGAACATATTTTTTTTTGCTAATTAATGTCATACAAATATAAAGAACAAAAAACAAGTCATACCATATTTAAAAAAAAATTAATCAAATCTTAGTAGCATTTAAATACAGATGGCATGTTCACATTTTTTTTAAATCCTAAAAAATATATATTTCAGGAGAATGACTTCATCTGGTGACACTTAATATGAAGGCACTCATGACATTCAGGAAACGGCCTATTAAATGACAATACAAACTCAGTCGACTAATTTTTGTCGTCCACCACACTTTGTGGTTGACATGACAAAAGCATCACGACTTGGTGTCGCTGGGCTTGTGACGTCCATCGTCCTCCAGAACCCCACTCAGCAGGATCTTCTTCCACCAGCGCTCCTCGAAGCTTTGCACGCAAACATTGGACAGACTCTTGCCATCCTGGTAGTCCTCCCTCATCCTCTCTGGGTTCAAGTCCTCTGAAACTACCTGCCAATTAGAAAAAGAAAAGGGCATGTGCTAACAAACCAAAGGCCTGCCACACCTGAAAACTTCTCACTGCCCTATTCCAAGTTAGCGTTACTCACCTCAGTGATGGTGAGAATCGTTGTTTGGTCAGGATTAAGACGCGCTAGCGCTTCGTCTGCTGTTTGGATGACATTTTGGTTGTGTCGCAGCACAAACGACGACTGCTGCTGCTGTAGGATTCTCAGCAGGAGCCTGAAAGCAGATTGTCGCTGAAAACAGCCGCCGATGAGCAGCAGGCAAGCGTGCGCGTCGTTTACCTCGTCCGGATCAAGCACACGCAGGCCTTCAGCCACAGTCGCTCCTCGGAGAGTTCCTCATCTTGCTCTTCAGCCTCTTTGCCTAGTACAAGATTTCAGGGATAAGTGTCAGTTTTATTGACAATGAAGACCTTTTTGTAAAAAGTGAAGACTCAAAAACATCTTGAAATTTGACTTCAGGAGATCTTGGGTTTATGACAGTCACCCACCTTTTTTTAAATCACATTGTAACCGTATTTGAACACACACAAAATTGCAATCATAAATAGTGAGATGTAGAGGCAGAGAAGGTTCCCAACTAAACTCAAGTAGTGGTTGTCATTGCCACAGCAGAGATAATATATGCCTGCGGGTATTGCTTGTATTCAATGTTTGTATGTGTTGCTGCCCAGAGTGTGTTGAAATAGTATTTGTTTGAATGTTTATATTACTGTGGCATCAATGCTAATTTCCGTTAGCCTAGCCTGTCAGTCTTTTTATTTATTATTATTTTTACAATGGGTTTGTTAGTTTGTACTGATTTTTATTATTTTTTTCCCCTAAAATGCTTCGTTTTGGTTATCATTAGTTTATGTATTGTTTTTTGTTTTAATAGGATCAAGGATAAACTTGACTCATTTAGCCATTTTCAGCAATAAAAAGTTAATATTTTGTCCAAAATTAATTTGATAACTTCATTATTTTTCAAAAACTAACAAAATAACAAAAACTGATCATTTAATGAAACTAAGTACATTCTTAATTTATAAAACTTAAGTGTCAATTCATTTCATTCATTGCCTTTTTTTAGAGAGATACTTGACTCGAGTCATTTTCCGCAGTAAGAAGATAATATTTTGTCTATCGTTAATTTGATAACTTAATTATTTTTCATGTACAATTAATACCTTTAAAAACAAATTTTCTACTTGCTGTCGAATGAAAATGACATCACAGATGCTCAGAATTCAGGTAACGACCAATCATGGCTCACCTGTTTTCTGGGTTTGGTCATGTGACGTTAGCAAACAGCCATGAATGGTCGCTACCTGAGCACACAAGTGATGTAATTTTCAGTCGAAAGCAAGTGGCAAAATGTGTTTTGAAAGGTAATAATTGTACATGATAAATAATTAAGTTATTAAATTATAGACAAAATATTATCTTCTTACTGCAGAAAATTACTAAATGAGTCAAGTATCCCTAAAAAAAAAGAAAGAGTCAAAAAGCTCATGTATGAAATAAGTTGACACTAAAGTTTTCAAATTTGAAATGTATGTAGGTTCAGTAAATGATCAGTTTGTTATTTTGTTAGTTTTCATGAATTACAACAACCTTGGTTAGTGTAGGTAAAGGATAAGACTATTTCGGCAGCACCATAGGACCAGAACGCCGTCGTAAACCACCCGAGAACGCCGTTAAGAATAAAAAGAATGTTACTCAAGGTTGTGGCGTTCTCCAGTAGCTGCAGACACATCTTCCCCAGGTTGTACCAATTCCAGGGGTTGAAAGGCAGCAGGCTACACAGCTCCTGCAGAGACGACATCCTGGGTCCAACAACTCCAAAATGTTGGTACACAGTGACCTATGGGGCAAAGTAAATGGCGTGACCTTTAACGCAGCGTGTTGAACCTGGAGCACACGTTTACCTTGAGCAGAAGCAGGCTGGTCAGGTGACATGCGTTGGAGGCTTCTTTGCTCTGAACAAAAAGACACACATTTAAATCCAAATTGTCGTGAGACAGTAAAAAGTCTCCCAGGTGCCAAAAAAAAAAAGCGTGCGTTATTCCAAAGGCGTACCAACAGATCCAGTAAGCCCACTGCTTTCTCTCTCTGGCCCAGCCTGGTGCAACATCGAGCCATTCCCTCCAAAATATCTCTCTTGATTGACAGGTTGTTGTCGGAGATCCACTCCAGGCAACTGCTGTAAGCGTCGAGGGCTGCCTATCACACGCACACACGTTTGATATTACAAATGATGAGGAATATTTTGATATAGATGACAAGAAACTGAGCTAGAATTACATCACTGCTGGAAGTCTGGTTTAATGAATAAATACCTGGTAGTTTCCTTGTCTGGTAGCCAGGTCACCTCTAAACTTAAAAACTTTCTGCTTCTCCAAAGAATCTTCTGTGTCTAGAGCAGTACTCTCACAAAACCACTACAAGAGGAAGACAGGAAAATCTGAATGCGACTCGTCCTTTTACCATAAACAGCACAATTAACAAACAGCGCGTGTAGATAAGGTTTGGTTAAGGTATTTATTGACAATATTTCTAGAATATGAAACTGGAAGTGAAGTGACTTTGAAGTCAATTTTATTTCAAACACAGCAGGTCTTCAGTTATTTTATTATTCTAGTCCCAAGCTGGTCCAGCCAGCGGATGAGTACACAAGCTCCCATCGCTCACCTCCGGCTCGCAGCATTTTGCGTTATAAGAAGGTACACACACGGAGTTTCGGTCTTTCGCTTCTGGAAATACAGAGTCGTCAAAATTGCTTCCAAATAGTTCCATCGCGAGCCACTGAATTACGGGATGTATACATACGGAATCCTCGTAGATTCCGCTTTTCAATTACATCCGCACGGACACAAAACTAAATGACATTGGTTCTGGGCAGTAACGTTCTGGTCTATGAAAAATACGGCAAAGCTGCTATTATCATTCTTATTTATTTATTTAAGCTTTCCTGTTTTGTTTTTTTAGCAGTTACTTGAAGATCAATTAATGTCAGAGTGCAGTAGCAGAAGGTCGAGGGAACCATTTTTGTTTCTAAAATTATTTAAAATGTATCACAACACCGTAAAGAATTATGTGGTTTATTATTATTGAGGTGAGGTGACTATTTATCCATTTCAGATTGGTATTTTTTCGAAGTGTGCTTATTTCTTAATGGGCACTTATGTGGTTTATGCGAGTCAAATTCTTGCAGGTTGGTTTAGACATATTTCCCGTGACGTCACACGTTTTGAAGAAGCCGCCATGCTCGAGGTCTACGCTTTGACTTCCTCTGGTGCTTTCTGAGTAGTTGACTTGATTAATTTGATATTCAACATAAAAAATAAAAAAAAATCTGTGTGGGGACCTCTGGTATGCTTTACCAAATTATGTCCAATCAACTAAATTTACCACATCGTAAATGAAGACGTTAGGATGATCAGTGGAAAGTGGAAACATGATGCACCTGAGCTCAATTTTGAGCTTCGTGGCAAAGGGTGCGAATACTTCCGCAGTATGTGTGATTACTTGCTTCATTTTTAATAAAGCTAAAATAAAAAATAAAATAAAGTTTTCACATTGTCATCCATTTTGGAATAAAATAACCTGAACGGTGTCACTGGCAGTGAATGAAGTGTATTAAAAATGGAGTGTATGAATTTGTAATTAGCAGTTATATGAATTTGTAATTAACAAATAATATTTTTAGGGCAAATTAAGTTAAATTGTATAATTTCAACCCTGATTATTTTCAGTGTACCAAGGCACCCTGGTTGGGACGGTTCATCACTGCCTATCCAGGCTGACTGGGAAAGCGGGGTTCACCCTGGACTGGTCACCAGCCAATTGTAGGGCAAAGACTTGGGGGAAAACATCACAATTTCAAACTCACATTGACAGCTATAGATAATTTAGCAATATTTAATAATAGTTTAAAAACAAAAATAACTTAAAGTCGTCAATGACCCTAAAATGCATGTTTTTTGTTACGTGGGAGAAGTTGTAGTATCTCGAGCAATCCCATACATGCATGGGGAGAACAAACTCCACACAGGAAGGCCAGAAAATAAATTTTGAATTTGTATGAAATCATTTCAAATACAGAGCCATTGCTTAAATATAGGTGGGCTTTAAAATATAGTACAAATATCCCTGCACGACAAGTTTCCATCACCTTGTTTCCTTTAACAGGTAAAATTGAATGATCTTTTAGAATATCTGCATCTAATATGAGAGTTGAACAATCACTGTAGGGTTAAACACATCAGGTTATGTGACTGCATCGAAACAGACAAGAAATGAGCTTGAGATAGAACAAAAGTGATTATTGTGACAAAGTGTATTTCGTTGAAAAAGCTGTGGTGAAAACATTTGCAAAACATTCAAAGAGCACAGGTATAAACAAAGAGGATGAGAGAACGTAGTGAAAAAGGTATGCATATAATATTACAGCAGCTTAACTACTAACGATACTAGCTCTACTGCAAGTAGGATATATGATACATGATATGGAATCAAAACCCACCGAGAAGACACAGCACTTTATCATCATATCCATGGAACAGGTCAAAGAACAGATACATGTTGAAAATAGTTATTTGCACATATCATTTACTAGGGCCTTATTGTAACAGTAGCATTTTTAATGACTGTCTTACTCCTATTTTTTTTATTTTCAATATTACCCTCAATAAAGTGCTCATCTTTTCAAGTGAGTCGTGATTTTATATTCCTTGCAACCAAAGTACCCAAAAGCAACTCCAGCAAAACCGTTACAGCTCAAAATGAATTTTTCGAACGGTTTTGTGTGCGCAGTAAACAAGCTATTTGGTTGTAAAGACACTTGTCATTGATAAAAACATATAAAAGCTTTCCAAGCAGGCTAGTAAAAATACTTTGGGGTAGGCGTAGACCTCGTCTGTGGACAAAAACAAGCAGCAGAACGCGCAGCATAAAGAACCCAAAACAACAAATGCTTGTAGTAAGAAAAGGACTCAGGCTCGCTAACGAAAGTGTTCTTAGCTAACGGACAGGGTTGATTATACTGTTAATGATTTGGGAAATAATTTTCTTGTTTAGCTTTAGATTAGCAAACCACTGCACCAACAATACCAACTCAACCAAACACACACAAGTATGTACAAAATGAGCAGTTGTTCGACGTACTTATTGCATGCAGTAATTGACAAAACGGTATAAACGCTTGGTATACATTTATGTAAGGTACAGCATCTTGTTCTTTTTCATGCCCAGGCACTTGCTATTCACATTACGACAAATACAGGTAATGTGTCAAAGGTTTCTGCTCATTCAGTTGCAATCAGCGAGCAAGCTTCGTGAGCTTATACCAGGCAGGCTGAAAATGCTTTCGAGATTGCTAAAAGGTGCTAGATAGCATGTAGCATGAATGACAAGTACAAAGTGGTAAAATACCTGTGCCCGGTTGCTCAAAACTCAGTTATATTTTTAACCACTGGCTAAGTTGATTTAACCGACCATTACCTTTAACTGTTGTAAATTAAACTTTAACCGGCTGTTGACTTGACATTAATGTTAACACATCTTAGGATCGCTGCTAAGTTATTAACAGTGTGGTTAACTCTCTAGATGGTGGATTGAAATAAATCCCACTTTAAACATATTGTCAGAATCTTTTGCAAAGTTGGGAAAATAGCATATATTTCATAGATTTACTCAATTTATAAGACATGACTGTGATCGATTTACACATTTGAACAATCATTAGGTCAAAAACAAAATATTGGAAATACACCGCATCTGTATGAAACACCTGCAAAATTACAATTTTCTCTGTCCACACTAACTTGAATAACAGTAAAATGTAATTCAATTAGATATAATAATATTAGGGGTGTCAAAATGAGTGTGTTAATTTTGAGTTAATTTAAAGTTATTTTAACGCCACTAATGCGCGATTAATGACCGCCCCTTACTTGGAAAGCCTGTACTGGCAGAATTCCAGTTGCAACACAGCACTTCAGGTTAAAGATGAGCTAGCTCTTATTAATATGAAAAGAAAAATGCACTGAGCTGTCACCAACGTCTTACAAATGCAATTATGCCATCTAAAAATGACCTCAACACAAATCAATATCACACTTGTTTTTTACAGAACGGTACATCTTTGTAATTTTAAATACATTTTTATGAATTATGAAATTACTGTATCAGTGACTAAAAGATGCAGCAAATTTTAATAGACAAAACAAGCCAAAATAATCATCTCATGGCTTTATTCAGAATAGTTGATTAATCATGTTCTATAATGAAGTCAGTTTTTAAGTAGGAGGTACTGACAGAATCATATTACATCTAGGCACACGTAAAATACTGGTAACTATAAAGAATATGTGTAATTTAGAATATATATATAATATATATAATAAATAATAATAACATGAATTAAAAACAAAATCATTGTTCTTTTTTTCCTTAGAAGTGCTCAGGATAATTTGGCTACCCATTTTACTGCAAAATCGGAAGTAAACAAAATGAGGAATTGTGGAATATATTGGTGCAGTGATGTTAACTTTGCCGTCCTAACAATTAACTTGACTAAGCACGTTCTGAACAACACATTGTAACTGCCGGTTAGCTAAAGGTGGTTTAATAATGTAATGTTATAGGGCCCAAAACGCTTTGGGGCTAACCAGTGGTTTAGATAACTGAGAACTGAACAACCGTGCCCAGAAAGTAAATCAGAAGCCCAAGGTTTAACCAAGGTCATGGACAGAAGTTTACAATGTTTAACTTCAAACAGGCATTTGTGTGGGCAGAAAGCACATCTTGCTCATGCATCCCCATTTGCTTTGAGAAAGGCTACCGTAAGTGCATGGGGAGATCCTCTTGCAACAAGTTGACAAGCCAAGTAGGCACATGTAGGTACAGTATGTCTTCTGTAGAAGTTAACAACAGTCACGATGGTGCTGTTTATGGTCCATGCCGTGGTTGTGGAAACGGCAGCTGATAGTCATTTCTTACAACAGTTCTTTCTGTCAAGCAAGGGGCTGTGAACGTACATTATAGCTATTGAACATGTCCTTGTAGTGTCAACGGTTTGCTGTGAGAATACAATCGGAAGGACGCTGCTAACGTGTCCTCCAAGTCCATCAAAAAGTCAAAGGACACATGATTTGAAACAATACAAAATGTTATCTAAGCATAGTTTCCCCCCAAAAGTATTTAAAAAATGTGGCTCAAAGTGTGCAATAAAGCGAAAGAAAGTGTCAGCTGTTCTACAGAGCCATAAAAACATTCAACACATTTAAATATTATTAGAAAATTGGATGAACTGGTAAGATTCCTCCTCAGGGAAAACAAACAATGTGATTCGTTAAAAAAGAAAAAAAAATACTGGTTTAGTCAAACAAATATGGGCTCTCAGAGCCTTTGCATGAGACAATAAGGTGCCAAATTTGAATTTCATCCACCAAGTGGCAGAAAAAAGTGCATTTGAAACAAGTTTAGTTCAGGTGCTTCATGATTTTAAAGGGGAAGTCAACCTTGAACATTTCTGGACAATAATGTTATATGTGACCTCACTAGTCTGAACATTACATTCTGATTAATATTACATTTGTGGAATAAGAGCTATGAAGCAAAATCCAGCCATTTTTATCCATTTCAGTGGGCGGCCATTTTGTTACTTCCTATCGACTGAAGATAACATTAATGTTGCTTAGGTAACAACCAATCAGAGCTCGGCTTGAGAAAACAGGTGAACTTTGATTAGTCGTTGCCTGAGCCCTGAGCAACATTAGTGGGGTTTCCATCACCCTTTTTTTATTCGAAGTTTCAAGAAATGCGAAAATAAAAGTGAATGGAAACGCTAGAAATTCGAAAAAGGGCCCAAAATTCGCAATAAAGTTTTTATGCTTACATGGGGTGGATTTTGAAGCTATCGAAAAAAGCAAAATGTGAATTTTGGCTATGGAAACATAAAAAATAAACGTTGGGCTGGGCAATAGATCAAATTAATTAAATTAATCGTCATCAAATCAAATCAAATTTGTCTTCTGGACTATTAAAAGATGTTGTTCTTATGTTTTGTTACATCCAGATGTTATTGTGGGGTTATGTTAAAACTGATTTATAACCCGCATACATTTTTGTTGTCCGAACATTTTGCATAGGAATTATTTTTGAATAAATGAAACCTTTAAATAAACGTTTGTTGGGTTTATTAGATTAACATTGATTAAAATCGTTATTGTCCTAAATGACAGAAAATATCGAGAGATTTTTTTTTTTGCCATATCTCCCAGACCCGTCACAAAGCAATGTCGGACAATAAAGTAAGGTATGTTTGGGGGTGGACAACGAAACACAAATCTTTTGGGAATTAATCAAAGAAGCAAATATTAATGCTATTTTAGATGGAAAACAGCAAAGAAACGCTACGGTTTATCAATAATTACAAAAGAAAACTCATACGACGTCATCACACGGCACAGTTGTTTCCTGTTTTTCTTTTTCTTCTACTTTTTAAAGTACTGGTTGATCACATTTATATGGTGTATACCGCCACCTACAAGCGGCGGAGTCGCATTTGCAAAAGAACAGATGGAAATGGGCATAAATCGCATGTCCATTTTGTGCATTTTCAGTAAATTCGCTTAAAATTTTTGAAACAATTGGATAGAAACTTGACTACTGAGTAGTGATGTCAACTTCAGTCAACAGCATGTAGCGCCCCCTGAGATGCATAAAAATGGCTGGATTTTGCTGCTTAAACTCATATTCCACTAAACGCAATATTAACCAGAATACCATAGTTAGAGCAGTGGGGCTCATAGAACATATTGTCCCAAAAAAATTGGGGGGTTGACGTCCCCTGTAAATGTCCGAATTACTGTTTCGAGAACAATACATCAAGCCACTAGTTAGGTTTAAGTCATGATTGTTGTTTACGTGGATTAGTTTGAACTTTTAACTGATGCTTGAGGTGCAGTGGGTGCATTTCATTGACACCACAAACTGCACCTAAACACTGTTTTGCTTGTTTGGTTTGGAGGTTGAGAAACAACACATTCCAATTTGGCAACGTTTCAGAACCAACATATAAAAAGTAACAACAGCACAGAGCTCGTTGTATCAAAAGGTGCAAAAAAAAAAAAAAAAAAACGTCAATCGCAGTGCATATTAAACATACAGTTTACCCACAGACCCCCCCCCCCCCCCCATTAGTCGTTGTCCTGTTAAAATCTCAACTAGTAACCGCCACCACGGGAAGACTTGAAATGACATCCTTCAACAAATACGCTGGCATTCACTCGCTGTTCATGTACTTTGGCTCATGTTGCTGTTGGCCTTTCATCATCAATTGATGTGAACTCATTCATTCTCACTTAGGTGACTATAGCTTTAAAAGCCAAAATACATACAACATTACAGAACAACTCCACTGTGTGTGTGTGTGTGCGTGTTTGTGTGTGTGTGTGCGTGTGCGTAAAGTTTTCTGATTTGGGGCAACCTTGTGAACACATTAGGGAAGTCACATTTGACTTTGTAGGGACAAGGGGTGAACATTTGCTGGCAATCGAAGTTCCAATGTGGGCTTGTGCAAGGGAAACGCAGCAATGCATTTAGAAAGGGACTTTACAGTCGACATGTAAAATATGAATGCCTCCTCAAGGTGTCCTTTAATGACAGCCACTTTTCATGGTGGCCTACTCAGATCTCACTTTTCATCATCACTTCCATTTGATGATTTTTTTTTCTTCGTTTAACGACTAATGTCCAGTTTAAGATTTGCTGTTGCGTTCATTTTAATGACGTCAGTCAGGTGAGGGCTGAGACTGGCAGATACAGTAATAAAAATGTGTTTGCCTCATGTCATCACCATTTGCAAATACTTGGAACATATTCAATAATTCACTTGAGCCATGAGAACAGATTTAGTCTTCAGAAACGGACAAGGATTTCCTCACACTTCGTGACGGCTCCCAAACCTCACTTTCATCTGTATCCTCTTCGTCATGCTCTTCATCATCTTCATCCTCTTCTTCGTTTCCGTCGCCTCTTGGCGCCTTGTTGCCGTGTGATGCCTCCCCACTTATCTCATCAGTCTGCTCTGCTCTGTCCGCCATTCCCAAAGCCGGCTCCTGGAAGGGGTCTGCACCCACTTCTAGGCGTCTCTGGACCTCAGCAAACCATTCTCGCACCTTCGTGGAATGAGAGAGAGACAAGAGAGGAATATTTAACTGGATGTTGTCATCTAGCTGTAATAACACTACCGCTAAAGCTACTCGGGAAAATTTACGCTGCTCTTAAATGCCCAGTTCCTTTGCTGTTTTCACATTTAGTGAACACATGAAACAACCTGCATGCCTTATTATTTGGCCATTATTCTTCTCTGCTTCATCAATCAGTGCATTTTGATGACATAGTAGCCTACATCTACTTAGACGAGACTATAATTGTATTGGCAGTTATCTGGTCTTTATCCACATAAGTTTATATTTAAACAGCATGTCCCCCAAGTCATATTCAAATTGTAACTTTCCATCCCCCCATTAAATTGTATTTCTGAAGTCTAATCAGCAAAAGACACACATATTCAGATGCTCTGATTATGGAACTTTAGTACGGCCGGCAATACATTATCATTTTTCTGGCGGAAAGGTCAGAGTTTTTGGCTGACTATATGTTACCAGCTACATCTGACTGCAAAACAACCTCTGTCATTAAATGTGTGTTAACCTTGGGTTGCAGCTATGATTGAATATTTTCAGAATCAATTACTCTTATCGATTATCACAAAACTATATGAGCTACTTTTCAAGTATTGATTAAAGCGAAAGGCTACAGTGATCATACAGGTGAGGTCGTTTCAGGTTCAACGACAGTTTCTTACATGCAGGCTCTTCATACTGCAGCTGCAAATTATATGTTTTTCCCATAAAGTGATAAAGGCTTGGTCCGTCACCATAACGTCAGTAAATGTCACAATTGATGATTATTATTTTCCAAAGTAAAAGCAGATGTCTGCAAAATGTCTTTTTTACTAAACGCAAAATGGATGACTACAGAAATGAGATACTATTAAAGTTAACTGGTCCTTCCTCTTTGCTGTTTTAAATAAATTTGGCTTTGGGAAGTCATTTATTCACTGGGTGTCAGTATTATATGATTCTCCTAAAGCTACTGTTACTACTAATGGGATTATATCTAAGAGTTTTACTCTACAGAGAGGCACAAGACAGGGATGCCCACTGTCGCCTTTATTATTTGCAATATTTATTGAACCGCTTGCATTAGCCATACGCCAGGAAAGAATGATTCAAGGAATTCACTCTGGGGTAACAGAACATAAAATTAATCTATATGCCGATGATATTTTACTTTATTTAGAAAAGCCTGCTATTTCATTAGGGGAAGTATTTAACTTAATAACTAAATTCTCACAGTTATCAGACTATTCTATTAACTGGACAAAATCAACACTTCTACCTATTACAGAAAATTCATGGAACCCTGCAAGCCAGGACCCATACTACTCATTTCCTATAGGTAATTTAAAATACTTAGGCATAAAAATCTCACCTAAATTAACTGATTTAGTTCATTTAAATTTCACTCCACTTCTGGATAGCATTTATAGTGACTTGGAGCGCTGGAATAATCTTCCTATTTCTCTAATAGGACGAATAGCCACTATTAAAATGAAAGTTTTACCCAAAATAAACTATTTTTTCTCAATGATTCCATTTAAACCTACGGCTAACTGGTTCCAGTTGTTGGACTCAGCCGTTACAAAATTTTACTGGAAAAAAAAAAAAGCAAAGATTAGTCTATCTACTCTTCAGAAAAATAAATCCAAAGGAGGTCTAGAGGCACCAAATTTTATGCACTATTATATAGCCAACCAGCTACAATATATTATTTTATGGGCACAACCCAATAGAGATACTAACTGTTGGCTGGAACTAGAACAGAAGGATTGTAATAACCTCAGACTCCTAGATTTACTCTTTATTACAACATCGATTAAGCGCCATAACTGCTTTAAAAATCCAATGATTTCCGCCACCCTGACTGCCTGGTGGAAGGCACTAGAAATGACAAAAGCCAAAGTGGAGCCCAGCGGGCTTTCTCCCCTATGGCATAACCCCGACTTTCAAATTAACAACCAATCGTTTTATTTGAATGTGTGGGAGCAGAAAGGAATTACACATCTCCACCATCTCTTCTCAGATAATATGTTTATATCATATACATCCTTGCTCCAAAAATATAAAATAAAAAACGGAAACTTTTTACATTATTTGCAAGTTAAAAGTATGATAAAGAAACAAATTCCAACACTCCAGGGTACGCTCCAACCGCCTGTTTTAGCTAAAGATATTACCAAGCTTTCTCCAACAACAACAAAAAAACTCTCAAAAATATATAAGTTACTTTCATATACTGATAAAACGTCTTTACCCATCTCAAAATGGGAAACAGACTTGTCTATAGCTCCGGAATCTGTCTTTTGGATTCAAGTTTGTGAAAATGTTTTTAAAATGACAAAACACACAAATTTACAACTTATCCAATATAAAATTATTCACAGAACATACATTACTCAATATATGATGAAGAAAATGGGACTCTCAGACTCCGACATTTGTCTCCAGTGTTTACAAAACACTACAGACACTTATTTTCATGCTTTATGGTTATGTACTCCGGTTATGTGTTTCTGGACTAAAGTCTTAGAAAAACTTTCCGCTGTCTTGGACTGTAGGATACCGTTCTCTCCAAACTTGTGTTTGCTAGGTGACTTAACAACAATTGACTTACCACATAAACAATTTCAATCTATACTTGTAGCCCTTACTATCGCAAAAAAAACAATTCTTGTTAACTGGAAAAATAAACAAACTTTGAATATCGACCAATGGTCTAACCTCCTCATAAATCATATTTTAATGGAAAAAATATCTGCCTCAAATAAAAACCAAATGTCAAAATTTAAAGAAACATGGTCTACGTATATAGAATTTTTTAACCTAAACTTGGATTTTAATTCTGCCTGTTAGCGAGAGCCACAGCAGCGTTATAACTGGCATTGATGTTTCTGTATTAGGCAATTTGTAACTAATGGTTGTGTTTCCATAGTCAGGAACCCGGCTGCTGCCAGCGGGATCGAGCGGATTCACCTCCGATGGGCACCAGGGGTTGATATTCGGATTCACGGCATGCCAGTGGGTTAATTCTGTGGGTGCTGTCCCCCCTGGCGGGGAGTGGGCGGGTCTGCCCCTCTGTTGGCTGCTGGGTGGCGGCTGCGTCTTGGCCGTTCCCTGGGTCTCTTGGGGGGTGCTGCGTTGCGGGGCTTTCCCTGGTGTCGGGGGCGGCGCCGTTCCGGCGCGGTCCGTCGCTCTGGGCCCGGCGACGCGGTTCGGGGCCTGTGGGCCGCCGGGGTGCCCGGTGGTTCCCTCTCCCCTCCCCCTTCCTCCCCCTTGCTGCCTCTCCCTCCTCGCCTCTCCCCGCCCGTCCTCCGCCTCCTTGTCCCCTCTCCCTCGTCGCCCTTCCTCCTCCTCTCCCCCTCTCCTTGCGTCCCTGCCGCTGCCCCCTGCCCTTCTTGTCGTCCCCTTCCCTCCTCCCTTCCCCTTCCCCGGTACGCCTTCCTTCCCCTCCCCTGGGCCGGGGGCTCCATCCATGGCCCGGGTCTCGGTGCTATGGGGGCCGGCGGGGGTGGCTGGGGTTTGGTGTCGTGCCCGCCCCGCTCCGGTGGGCGTCCTGACACCTCGGGCGGGACCCAGTATCCGGGGGGCGAGCCCTATCGCCCCGCCGGACGGGTCCCATATGCCCGCCGGGGTCCTGGTGGGGTGGGTGGGGGCTTGGTGGGCCGGTGCGCCTCCTGCCCCCGCCCGGTTGGGGGGGGCCCCGCTGGTCACACCTCTTAACTCACTACACTAGGTTTGCACAATACACTTTTATAGACATATAGGGCACATAACACACTTTGGGGGGTGGGGTAGGGTGGAAACACCGTCTTCACCCTACAACTCCCCTCCAATTTTAATACACCACACAACTTGTGGGTGGGGGGGGGGACTTGGGGGCCTGTGGGGGTGCCATCGGTTGGGGGCCGCAGTATAGAGCAGTGCTGCGGTCCCCTGTCCGTGTCGCCACCCCCCCCCCCCCCCCCCGCCCTATCTATTTTTTTTAATGCACCACATACACTCAGCAACATGCTTGGGTGGCGGGTGGATCGGAGCGTGGGAATATCATTTCCATCGGCTCCGGTTCACCTGCTCCTAATTTTAATGCACCACACACACACACTTGTATATACACTGGGTGGGGTCACATTCACGGTTTAGGGGTAGAGTTCGCCAGTCCGCGAGCTGGCGGACTCAGTAACAGGGGTTAATTTTCACAAAGAACGCTGGGGTGACGACCGGGGCCTTCCCCCGCTGGGCCTGGGGTTCGGGGGTGTCGGCCGCCCTCCGGTGCCCCCATCTCCCCCTTCTGCCCCCGGTGTTCCGTCCTTCCACACGGCGGGGGGTGGGGTGGGCGCGGCTGCCCTCTCCGCTCCGCTGTCCGGCCCCTCTTCGGCGCCGGTGCCTGGGTGCGGGTGGTCCCCGGGGGCTGGGGGTCGGGGGTTGGGGGGCTGCCGGTTGGTCGGGGTGGGGTCGGGGGGGGGGGGCGGCTTTGTTGGGGGGGGGCGGTGGTGGGGGTTGCGGGGGGGGGGGGGTGCTGGGGGTGGGGGGTGTCTGGGGGATTGGGGGCATGGGGGCGGCTGGGGCTGGGTTGGGGTGGGTGGCGGGGGGTGGATGGGGGGCGGGGGGTGGTGGGGGGGCGGGGGTTGGGGGCCGGTGGGGTGCCTGGTGGGCCTGCAGTGCCCCGTCCTGCTGCGTTGGGCCGGGGGCGCGGGCCGTGTTGGGGCGGGGGGCGCTCCTGCTCCTGGGTTTGCTCTCCGGCCGGTGGCCCTGGTGGGGCCCGGGGGTCGTCCTTTGGCGCTGCCGCGGCCTGGGGGGCCCTGAGGTGTTGCGCTTGCTCTGTTCCGGCGGGGGTCGACGGCTCCCCTCTTTGGTGGAGATTTTCATGCATGCCAGATCCACCACACCAGCATCTACCGAAACTCAGACACAATCTGTTTCCTCCTCAGGTTATTGAATCGGTGGAGGCTGGTGTCTCGGATCTCACGCGGCTTCGTCTGTCCTTCCTTCCTTTTCTCGGTCTCTCCGTTGGTCTCTTGAGGCCTCCCTGACTTTATGTTTTTTGGATTTGTTGGGGTCTGGATGTTTCTTGGGCTGGGGAGGAGTTCTGGTGGGGGGTGTCTGGTCGGTGCTGGATTTCACCTTCCTTGGTTTTCTTCGGTCCCCTCGGGTCTCCTGGTGTTCGATTTAGGTGAACGGTATAAGATTTTTTTTTTCTAATAGGTTTTCTGGTGAGCTAACAAACACACGCACGCACGCACGCACGCACACACACATACTCACCCACACACACACAAAAAAAAAAAAAAAAAAGTATGTATGTATGTATGTATATATGTATATATGTATGTATATATGTGTATATATATATATATATATATATTTAAAAAAAAAAAAAAAAAAAAAAAAAAAAAAAAAAAGAGCAATGATGATGACATTTCCGAATGAACAATACTGAGCTCTTATAAAAAAAAAAAAGAAAAAAAAAAAAAAAAAAAAAAAAAAAAAAAAAAGAAAGAAATGAGATACTATTTAATACATAAAGGATGAAAGCAGAGGATTTGGACTTTAAGTTAATGCCTCTAAACCACAGGTGTCATAACTCAAGTCCTCAAGGGCCACTATCCTGCACGTTTTCTGTGTTGTTGTTTTTTTAGCTGTTTCCCACCTCCAATCCACCTGAGTCAAATGATCAGCCCATCAGCAAGCTCTACAGGATCCTGAACAACTGCCACTGAGGGATTGAATGACATCTTGGGGATTTATAAAATTAATAAGGTAGAAAAAAAGAGGGACATCAGTAACATGAGAGGGATGTGAAACAGGGTGCATTTATGACAATGACACAACACATTTGCAGAAGCAAGCTATTTCCAGTCCTTGGCCCTATTCAATAGAATTGTTTGATGTCGTCCAAGAAAGTTTCGTGGTGATCAAATAACTTTTGGCATTGAAAAATCAAAAATCATTTAATGTAAAAAAATAAATACAAAATACACACACATAGAGGTAGAGTGTATGTTTTCATTTCCTATAATTGGCTAATTTAGCATTTTTGTTAGCCGGCTGTTTGAAAATATATGGGACACCTTTTGTTGGTGTGTCCGGTGATTTTTTTTGTCCCCACATTCTCAGTACAAGCAACAGTGAAAGTTATTTTGTGTGCATCAAATAAGACCAGGATATTTCAAACTATTTAACTGCAATTATGTTCTGTTTGGGCCAAAGATTTTGGAATTATGGCCAAAAAGTTCATTTTGTTTCAACGGACAATAACAAATTTTTCCACATTTGTCCAGATTTTGTAATATTATATTGTGTTTGTTAGTTACCTGTAATGACATCATCCATCAAGTACGAGAGCTGGGCTCTAGGCAAGCAACATATGACAAACTACACTAAACTGTTTATAATGTAACATTATATGACAATGGTTAGGTAAAAATGTTGACTATCGTGTAATATTAAATGTATTTATTCCACTAAATAATTTGGCATTTTGGAGTTTCAATTATCAAATTATCTGCTCGTAGTAGGCATACACACACTGAAACTTATTATGGTAGTGCACAAAATCAATTTCTCATTTGATTGAATATGGTTTGATCCACCTCGACCAGCAGACCCCCCCTTCTCTGCAGACTAGCGCCGCGCGTCGTCCTCCTCAGTACTTTCACGGGGTATGTGTGTCTAGTCGAGTGAAATTAAGTGTTCCTTACTTACACCAAGATATGTGAAAAGTTGTTTACCTTTTACCACTCAACACATTTTCATTACTAGTCTGCTTTTTTGCTCCTCAATCATGTTGCTACTTCCTAATGAGGTAAACTTAGTAACGTGTGTGGCGTGCATGTGTGCATGCGTGTGGGTGTTTGCACAGAAAAAAAGTAGCTGTGTTGCTTTTCCTCTTCATTCGGCTTCATTAGCAAGCTACATTGTTTCACACACATGATGTATGATGACACACACCTTGCAGTGGAAAATCAAGCTGATTAAGTGTGTATGGTTCCAAACCATATTTCATTCATCTTAACGAAACATTTGTATGTGGTAGAAATGTGGCACAATGTTTGACAAATACTTATTTGTTTAAGGGAAAGTCAATGCAAACATTTTCTTTACAATAATATGCTATATGTGCCTCCTCCACTAGTCTAAACACGGCATTCCGATAATATTGTGTTAATGGAACATGAGTTATGTAGCAAAATCCACCCGTTTTTAGCCAACGAAGGGGTCGCTATCTTGCCACTTTCTGTCGACTGAAAATGACTTCACAGTTGCTCAGGACTGGGGTAACGACCAATCAAAGCTCAGCTTCAGAGAATAGGTGAACTGTGATTGATTTTGCTGTTTAACTTATATTCCTCAAACAATATTATCTGAATGCAACAGATAATAGCTACAGTGATAAATCTGGTTTCCTGGACTTCCGCTTTAAAATAGCCCAACAGGCTTTTGAGGAGAAGATTTTGAGGTCATGCTATGACATGCAAGTAAAAAGCATTTGTGTTACCCGTTCATAGCTCATGTTGGTCTTGGTGACAAGCTCATCCAGGTCCTGCTCATTGAGGAAGCGGTGTTTCAGGTAATACTCCTTCAAGAGGTCCCTCCCACTCTTGATTTTTTTTGGCGGGGGACATCTGTCCGAGTCTGAGCCAAAGGATGCTGACCGTCTTGGCTGCTTTCGAGTTCGGGATCTCCCCCACCCACGATTTCGGACACGTCTTTTTCGACTGCTTCCACCTCCCAGTTTGTGACTTCCGCCACCATTCGGGGCTTCCACGTTGCCACTTTGATACTGAAAGAACCATTTAAGATTGCCGTTCTTCCAGGAATACCGCGAGTCCCCGAACCAGCTGACAATGTAGGGTCGGGGGAGGCCGCTCTCCTCCACTAGCTGGTCATACTCTTCTGTTGTGGGCCACTGAGTCCGCACGAAGGCACTTTTCAAAATGTGGAGCTGCTCTGGAGTCTTTTTAATCTTATCTTTGATATCTCTACTGCTGCTGTTGTTGCTGGTGCTGCTGCTGGTTGGCACCTGCTTATTGCGGCCTCCAGGTGGCGTTTGACTACCTTTACGAGATGAGGACGGGGAGCGAGAAGCAGCAGTGACTTCTTCAGCTTTCCCTTCACCGGCATCCATCCGTCCTGGCTCAGAAGATTCTGGTGAGGGAGTGCTGATTGTTGGCGCTTTCCGTCTTTCGGTGAACCAGGCATCGATCTCCCTCCGTGTCAATTTAGTCTCTGTTCTCAGGCGGCTCAGCTCTTCATCAGACGGCGTGCTGCTCTTCTCAAAGCTCTCCTCCAACACCACCAACTGCTCTGGTGTCTTCTCTTTAAATTTCTGCAGAGTGAAATCTGGGAAGGGATTCCACGTCTTGGGCCGTGTCTCCTTCTCCTTCACGGGAGGCGTGCATGGAGGATGAGGAGATGCCGGGGTTTCGTCGCTTGAGTCAATGACAATGGTGGCGTTGGTGCCGCTGCTACATCCGCCGCCTCCCCTGCCGCCTCCGTCGTGGAAAACAATGACGTTGCTATTCTTGGAGTTGCGTTGGTTGTACCTGGTGTCACTGAACCATTTTTTTATCTCTCCCTTGGTTAGATTGGTGATCTTCATCAAGCGGGCAATTTCTGCATCACTAACAAAGTGGTTTTTAAGGTAGCTGGCTTTCAGCTCGGCCAGCTGCTCTTTGGACTTCTTGGGTCGCATGCTGAAGGTGTCAGCACTCAGGGCAGAGTTCTCCTTGCAAAGAGAAAAGTACAGTTACATTTTTAACTGTTTTAACGTTTTATATTGCCAAATGCTTTAATGTATAAAAAATTCTGCTGATAGCAGAGTATAACTGATTAACTCATTTGCTCCAAAAAACGTATAAACACGTTCCATTTTAAATATTGTCATGGTCTCAAAAACGTATTTATAAGTTTTTTTATGCTAGAGCATACGGAAGGCTTTGAAACATCCTCTGACCTGAAGAGGTCGCTTAAAGCAATGGTAGTTACTACAAAAAACGGCCAGGAGGTGGCAGCAGAGTACAAGAGATCAACCAGGACCTTGTTGCAACAAATCTTTTTCCCATAGTTTAGTTCACAGGTTTGTGAATAATAACAAAACTTAGCTATATTCCAATTCTAACTGCTTAAAAATGGAAACCGATACAAATGTACTTTTTTTCCTGATGAACGAAGAGACTCTAATGTTTCTTTTGGTAGGTCCATATTTTTATAGCAATAGAACACAATATTCTGTGGGCCTTGTAAAATCTGTCAAAATCCAATAATAGAGCCGGGAGCTAAGTGGGTTGCTTCAGTGATAAAGGCTGGGAGTGAATGAGTTAATATGTAAGGGTCAGAAGGACAGCTATACCTGTGGGGAAAGCGAGGGAGGCTGTACGGTGGTAGCTCGTTTAAGGTCACTGTTTGTTGGGATCGATTGGCAGGAAACTCTGCTGGAGCTCTGGGATTGGTTTGGCAATCCTGCCACTGTCAGGGTGATGGGATTAGTCACCGGAAGATTCCCTCCTGGAGCAACCTGAAAACACACAATTGGAGACAAAGATACTCTTCTACCGCTACTACTTGAATACAATCAAATGAATAATTTTGCATTAAAAAAAAGTTTATTTTTTCTATTTTTCTATTATTATGCTCAGTTTCGATTGACACTGTCAGAGACGTTACAGTACCAGTTCAATGTTTTCAACTTTTCCTCATGTTATTGAATGAGAGATACTACCGCTTTATCAACAATTTTTGCAAATTAACTTTGTACGAATTAAACAAGAAGCTGCCATAAACTTGTTGCAGGAAACATCACAGTTTATGCTGTGGTTTCTTTGTCAAGATCCATGTCATGGAAATCCATATTAGAGGGCAATTTGTGTTTGGGGAGTGATCCTTTTTCCATAATGAACTGTTGAAATGCATGTTCATCAATAATATACTCAACAAAAATATAAACACTTGATGAACTCAAAGATCTTCTTCTACATACACAATATCACAATTTCTCTCAAGTATTGTTCACAAACCAGTCTAAATCTGTGATAGTGAGCACTTTGCCGAGATAATCCATCCCACCTCACAGTGCACAGGTGTGCACAGGTGTGCCTTAGACTGCCCACAATACAGTAGAAGGCCACTTTGAAAGGTGCAGTTTTGTTTTATTGGGAGGAGGGGTGGGGGTGGGGGTCTGTGGACCCAGAAAACCAGTTAGTACTGACTCACCTGTGCACTAAACAAGGTGTCTAATCAGCATCTTGATACGGCACACCTGTGAGATGGGATGGACTACCTCGGCAAAGGAGACTGGTTTGTGAATATTTGAGAGAAATGGTGATATTGTGTATTTGATTGGATTTGAGTTCATCTAATAAAAAATGGGAGCAAAAACATATTTTTGTTGAGTATACGTACATATATTGCACCAGATTTTGTGGCATCCTGTTGACTACTTCCTACTACTATATACGGTCCACAATATTGTTTCAGCCTTCCAAACAACAATGTCAAAATAATAATTACCATTTATTTTAAATTATCATTTATTATTAATCATTATTTTTATTTTTATGCAACATTTTCACAACATAACAAAAAGTTCAATAAGGCCTGAATCTGAGATAAATCAAGTAATTTGTCACTTATTTTTAAATGTTTTTTTTTCTACCACAATGTGCTGAACTGGATCTCATAAGAATCCATGGCTTGTCCACACATAAGTGCCTGACTAAAAGAACATTAACCCTGTCTGTAAATGAATAAAGGGGCATCTAGAAATCAAAAGGGGGACTTTACATAAAAGCTAAAAAATGTGAACGGGTACAGGTGAACAACTGAATATATTACCAAAAGCAGTCGAGGAAAATTGTACATGTTAGCCAAATACAATCAGTAAAATGACATAGCACAAAAATAGGAAGGTACGTGGCTAGCTCTACTGCATATGATTGTCACTCGTACTTAAACTTCCCGGTGCACACTGCACAGTATTAACTATGTGCAATAATTTGTGAAAAAGAGGGATCATAGGGAACATAAACACAAATAACCATTCACGTCTATGGACAATTTGAAGTCTTTAATTAATCTAAGAAAAAAAAAAGTTTAATGTGGGATGAAGCACAGTATGACCAGAAAGGCAAGAGCCGAATTTCAAGCCCCAACCTAATAACTGTGAAGCAGATAAACCACTATTTCACTGTGCTGCCTCAGTCTGAATGTAACTAACAAGAATAAACACGTCATTAAAACACAGCCTGGAGGATTTTGTATAATGTCAAAGAAAGTTTGCCTTCATGCTCATTGTCAACCGCATTAATTTGTTTATATAAGCCTGATAACAAGAATGCTGTATTTTGGTCGCTTGAGTTGACTTCATTAACTCAATCATGTACACAGAGGTCAGGTCAGTGCTGACTGCACGCATTCTTTGCACTTACCTGTGTGAACACCAAGCCAGGCTGGCCCACTATCTGGCAGGTCTGCAGAATGGACTGCAGGCCATTGGCAGCAGAGAGTTGGTGAGCCGGTATGACAGTGATGGTTTGAGGAACCGTGTGCACAGTGCCATTGAACTGTTTCCTCCTGGCCTCCTCAACCTCCTCTGGAGTCCAACTGACGCCGTGCTTCAGTCGCTGGGCTGAGAACCACACCTGGATACAGAAGAACATCCAGTCATTTTGTGGAGTAACTTTTTTTTTTTTAAATCATCTTCCTCAACAGAGATGATTCACCGATAGCCTTTGAGTTCTAACTACCTTTATTTGCTCTTCTGTGAACTGCGTCTGCCCCGCCAGACTGCTGATTTCAGCCATGGAGGGATAGGGAAACTTTTTGTAAGTGCTACCCAGCAGAGGGTTGATGTCCATAGCTGCACTATAAGAGGGAATGCTGCTGAGAGGAATCAACAATTGGGGTTGAGCTGATGTATTCTGCTGGGCCTGGAAAGCAGAAAGTACCTGAACAGAAGTGTGTGGGGGGGGGGGGTATAAATTTGTTTAGGCAATAAAATATTTAAAGGTTACAACCAAGTTATTAGAGTTAGTCTGTGTTAGGAACCTGTTACTACAGGGGGCTAAAACAGGGGTCTCAAACGTGAAGCCCAGAGGCCATTTTCAACCTGCAGCATAATATTTTATGCCCCCTACTTGCAATCAGAGCAGAGGTGGCAAATCCAGGTCCAGAACGTAAAAACTCTGCCACAGTTTGGCTTTAGCCACTGATGCTAGCTAGCTAGCTCCCTAGCAGGTAAACGAGCACCATGAAAGCTAGCTAGCTAGCTAGCATCAGGAGCTAAAGCCAAACTGTGGCAGTGTTTTTACTTTCTGGACCTGGATTTGTCAACTCTGCATCAAAGTTTACTGTTAGTTGGCTACTATTTCCATTTTGTTTTCAGTTTTTTTTTATATATATATATAAATATGCTGCTATAGCTCAAGTTCATGACAGCTTTTGGCAAAATGTAGTTTGAAGTGACACCACATGGAAGGAAAAGATATCTTCCACCCAGTCCCAGTCATTTATTTTTCAAAACCTGCCATGAAGAGAAAGGTTGGCAACGATAACAGACAATTTCAAGAAAAACAAGACACAAGATGGTTTTCCTATTGAACACAGGGGCACCCCGGCATGTCTACAACACATAGAAAGTTGTGGTGCTCAAGATATCAGATGTCATTACTCAACAAGACAATCTTGTTCACTTTTTGAAGAACCATTAAATGTTTTAAAGTGGTATTAATAATAAAGATTGAGAAGATTGGATTAGTAGTACTTTTTTGGAATGCTTGAACCCCCTTTTTGTGGAATACAGTTGTGCTCGAAATTTTACATACCCTGGGACCAGTGTAGTGTTAATTTTATTAATGAAAACTAAACAAGAATATTTTTGTCAACACACATTTTTCACTGGATAAAAACTAGACTAGACTAGAACCCTCATTAATAAACAATAATTGGAACTAAATCAATATGCATTTTAATCAGCTAATGAAGATGAGACCAAAATGTACTTCACTTCATAAAAGCTGGACTAAAATCTATGGGCATTTTAGTTCATGAAGACAATTATATGATTTTGTAAACTCCTGTCTCTGTTATAATCTGTCACTGTGACACTGTCATGTGACACATAGTGACACCCCCCTCCCCCCCCCCCCCTTGTATATCTGCATCTAGCAAGTACAAAATGAACACAAACACATGAAGACAGGAGGTGGATTCACGGTCAAAGGTAAAAACAGAAGAAGAAAGAAGTAAATTATAGTTATAACGTACCATTAATCCAACGGCTATAGCGTTCCAACAATAATCTTAATCAACCGCTAATGCTGGCTAATTTATTAGCTTGTAGCATGGCGCCATTGTAGCCATCGTAGCCATCGTAATTGTGTGTGAAGTTGTTTTTCATCAAAAAGATGAGAAAATGTTTTATGTGGAACAGTATTATATCCAAAATGTTCAACATTATCTGCTGACGAAAACATATACTGGGGTAAAATGATTGTCCTGACTAAAAATAGACTAAAACGTTGAGCTTTTGTTGACTAAAACTAGACGAATAAAAAAAATTATTGGACTAAAATAAAGACTAATATGATTTATAGTCAACTAAAAGTTAACTAAATAAAAACGGGATGAGGTAACTCTAACTATGACAAAGCGTGATTGAAACTAGACTAAAACTGAGACTCAATTTTAAAAAGTCTGATAAAATTTACACTAGTCCAGCGGGCCCCCACTTAATTTGAGTTTGAGACCCCTGGGCTAAAACATTTGATAATTACTGTATTTATGATAAGACTTGCAATAAACGATTGTATTGTATTGTATTCTTACGCTCTACCTGTGCCAGACCAGGAGGAATAACGGTGGGATTTAAAATGGATGACTTCCTTGGCTGCTCTAAGGCTTGGCTGACCAATAAGTTTCCTGTGCCTAGCTTCATGGAGTCATGCAGCAGCATCTCCATAGATGCCATTGGTCCCAAAGGCGCTTCGATTGGCTGTTGCTCTGCTTCCACCTCGCCATCGCCACCTCCTTCAAAATATTCCACGGCTTCATCTGAAGCTTTCACGGACACGGCGATCCTCTTGGGTTCAGATTTGGTCTTCATCCTCATGATCGGGGTCTTGCTTAGTGAGATGGCACCAACACTTGTGGCATCTGCCCCTAGTTCCTCGAGCGCGTCGCACTGCTGATCCTTGCTCAGATGGTGACTATCCTGACTCTCAGGGGGGGTTGTAAAGCTACACTTCACTAATGGACTGAGACCATCTTTGTCTTCCAGGCTGTTGGAGTCACCTACAAAGACAGCAAATCATTATTGAAACAAATTTAAGGTTTAAGGGACGTTTTGGAGTGACTAAACAGGGCAGAGTGGGCCAAAACACATTTACCAGTATCTGGTGGCGTGGGGACAACCACTACCGTTTGATCCAGCTCCACTGCTGTTTGAACCTCATCCACCGTTGCCTCCACCCCCTCAGCCTCTACTTCCATTGTCCTTTCAGTTGTTTCCAACTCATCAGAGGGTAGCACCATACAAGGCGTGGTCGACTTTCGGCGGCTCGACATTGTCAAAATGTGCAACTTCTACTCAGTGTAAAGACAGTCTGAGACAGAAGAGTCGAAACTCACATGTCTCAAGTGGGCGTGCTCACATAGCAAGATTCCTTCAATTTCTGGTGGAAGAAATGTGTCACAAAACGTTTGTTAGTTTGAATTGGATTATTTAATTTGCTATAAATGCTGTTTGACATTGTTCTGAATTTTACATGAGTCAAATTTCCAAAGTTGGTGTCTACAATCCAATCATATGACAAATAGCTAACAGAATTCTTACATAAATTCCCCAAAATAGTCATGGTAACCTAGTGGTGGGCACATCCGCCTCACAGTCCAAAGGTTCAGGCTCAAATCTCGGCTCTGGCCTTCCTTTCTAGTTACCCCATGCTTGTTGCTTTTCTCCAAATGCACTGACTTCCTTTGAACTCATTACCTACTGAAACAATGTTAGTCGTGCCCACTTTTTTGGGTGCTTTTGTGTAGTATGTGTGTCAATTGACTCAGAATTTGAGCCTACTCATATTTTAAGTACTGTTTCCTATTTTAAGTACCACAATTGGTCATTACAAGCAAAGGTTTGGATATTTATTACAGCTCTCATTATGTTTAATGCAGTACAGTGCTATAAAAAGGCAGACAACCATAAATACTAGCTCTCACAATGACAATCAAAACTGAACAATACTATTTTTGAAAGGCACAAGTTAGATATAGCTCAGAAACTGGATCCCATTTTGTCCAAGTGGTCATGATGATGTGGCTGCTGTGAATGCACACTAAACAGTAATGTGATGGCTACAGTAGTGCATTTAGTGCAAAACAGGTGTGTACGTCTGTGCTAACTTCTCAGACCAATTTTGTTAACGATAACCCTGGCTGAGAATTTGCATTTAAGGTATGCAGCTCAGTCATTCGGCTAACGATGTTAACACGGTTTTGAAAAGCTCAAGCAATTTTTTTAGGGCGTCTATTTTAGCAATGGGGCACGTAGCTTGTGTATGATGAGGGCCAACTAGCCAGTGCTAGCAGTCATAAAATGCTGTACATGTCTGCCGGCTAACTTACTGCAACTACACAAGCGTGTGCAGGCGCCGTGTTGCTGCCAGGCTGTCGAGGCGAGGCGAGGACTGGTTTCCTGGGAGTCCCCAGAGAAGCTTTCGGCGTCTGTCTGGCTGTCCGTTGTAGCCTGCCCAACGTGCCCACCCAGTGGCTAACCATTCAACCAAAAGCCGGACCGAGACGCACTGTTGGCGCGGGCGATCACTGTGCTCGTCTGTCGGTTTACCGAAGCCGACGGCGGGAGGTACCCGCACAAACGGACCGGTAGAGCAGCTACGTCTCCCGTCTGCAGATGCTGGGAACACCGGACAGCTCTCTCACTCTTCCGAGCAGGTTATTGTGTGTCCCGGCAAGCGTCGTGTAAGGCTCCATTAATTAAAAAAACAACGTTACAGCCATACGGTGTTCACTAGTGCTGCATTAGTTCGCTGACCTAAATCTGAATTTTAACAGCGTTTTTTTTCTTCTAACAATGATCAGCGTCATTATTCTGATACGCTGTGACGTCATTACTCGGCGACTTTCGGTGTTCTTAAAAATCAATATATTACGAAATAGATGATATTTTACAGAAAACTATCATTCAGGCGAGTTTTTAAGTTGCTTCAGAAACTTTGTCGTTTTTAAAAGTGCAAGTACGAGGGCTTTTTACGTCTCGGTTGCCGTGCCAAACTGTCCTTACATGACCTATCAGGGCACCACGAGAAGCTACTTGAGGCCAAAACTGACATTACACTTTTTCTTAAAATAGAAAAAAAAGAAAATGAAAAAAAAACGAGCCTATCATTGCTGAGCACCATTTTCCCTGCATTAGGCTTAATTACGGCGCAGTTTAATATATCGGCTTTTATACAGTGCTCAGCATGAGCCCCTTAATATATCGGCTTTTATACACTGCTCACCATGAGTCCACCCCCTTTAGTTTTTTTTTAAATAAAAAGTTAACATTTTATTCCATATCTCAATGAACATAAGAACAATTTCCACATTTTTGACAAAATGTTTTTGTGGAATATGCGCTTAACTCACATTAAAGTAAGGTTGTAACAGAATGAATTGATTTACAAAATCTTCAGTTTAATCAAATTAACTAATGCAAAAAACGACAACTTGTAGTTTTTCTATGACCTCCATTACTGTTATGGATAGCAACATGTCTGCTAGGCCTGGAATTTACAAGTTGTCAGTCTTTTTTCTTGGGGTCTACTTATTTGTGCAAAATGTACTTTAAATGTACTTGTTTGCAATCAATGGCCCACATTTGTGGGAGTATTTTGTACTATTGTATCCCATACAAAATCTGAATTCTGACAGGAAACTAAAGGTGTTCTTACAAACCTGTTGGGGTGTACTCACTTATGCTGAGCACTGTATGTATATCGATAAGATTATACCTGTAGTGTGTAAAATATGTAATCACTTATTGTAGAGACAATAACTGAATCTTAACATATGAATTAGTATTTAAGTTTCCCAAACAGATCAACATGTATTTAAGGGTAAAGAAATAGCAGAAGACTACATGCTTCCACATGACGCAAACAATTGGGAGTATTCACACCGAATTGCAGGTGAAACAGAAGATACACACAGTATTATTTATAAAGAGCCATTTATTTAAATAGCAAGAGGTAATACAATGATTTACTTATGCACAAAACTATTAAAACAGAACGACTGGTTGGATATTTTTGCAGCTGAACGTGCTGACCACGATCCTTTAAGAAATTATGTGCGTATTTAATAACGTCACATTGTTCCTTTAGAATCGTCAACAGAAATCATTTATCTCTTGCTCCAACTCCTATTGAAAGAAAATGACAGAATTAGTAATAGCTACAACAGAACAACTGATCACTGACAACATACATTGATCTACAGTTAAAATACTTTTATCCTGGACTAATGTGTCATTAATGATTCAAATTATTAAATGCTATACCAACCTTTATTAATGCATCTTTGTGATGGTCTCTTCTGTGTCTGTAGACACTTTGGCAGAGGAGAGCATAGAGTTTCTCCAACTTGTGCACCTCATAGCCATCAGTCTTAGTCACAACTTTGTCCAAAAGCTCCTTGATAAGAATACAATAAATATGATGAAGGAAACGTTACAAATGCGGCCATTATGTGACTAATAAGTAAAGTGAGCAGTAATCAGCAGCCCACCTTTAATTTATCCCTGTCCACTACCAGTGAAGGTTTTTCCTGGTCACAGATCTGCAGAGCTGTTTCCATACCAAACTGCTGCTGAACAGCGTTCTTTGAGGGCCGGGTCATGCGCCTCTCTATGACATGAAACACAGAACCACATGGGAAAAACATTAACCGAGCTTGGAGAAAATATAGACAATGAAGCTTCTGTGGAAACCCAAACCTGCACCAGAGTCCTTATCTCCTCTGGGGGATCCAGTGTGCTCTGTGCTAGCACTGCATGTGGCAACCACCTCCATTGGTTCAGGCTCCTCTGATGGAATCTTGTTTCTTTCTTGTGCCATATTTTGGCTGCATGTTTGACCACAACTTGTGTGTAACTGTCCCTGCTTATGTCCTTCACTGCTCGTTGAACTGTAGCCAACATTGACTGGGTTCTCCGCTGGAACTTCTAAATCTGACTGATCTTTGTCTACTATTTTGTTTTGTGTCTGGTCCTCAACATCCTTTTTTTCATTTTCACCCCAAATACCACCCTTCGACGTAACTTTAACCTCCTTGTCATCTTCATCAAGCTCTGTGATCATCCCTTTCTCTATCTCTGTTTCTTCATCATCATTATCAGTGCCAAAATGAATATCCTCTTTGGAGACGTGGGAAGATGCCTTCCTGGAATGGAAGCCAGAGGACCAGCGACTCTTCCGACGTTTCTTCCTCTGCACTGGAGGATCAAGTAGATATGTGTTAGGACTGATTGTTGTGACTTATTGATTTTCATTTTCAAAAATACTCACATCTTCTACCTGTGCTTTTAGGCGTAACATATGTAGATGAAGTTGCACTTGGAGTCAGCACAGTTGTGGCTTTGGCTGGCTCCTTTTGTGGAGTCCTTTCAGCCATCTTATTAGCCTCAACCTGTTTGGGGAGGACATGGTAAAAGGAGGGCGCAGATTGTGCAGTTGAGAAACCTGTAGAAAAAGACAAGATTAAGGTAAAAGCAAATTATAAAACACTGACACAGATATCATGTCACAGTGATGTCAATCCTTATTATTTTAAGCTGGCATCTACAAATATCACTCACTCACTCACCCACCTCTATTGATGCGTGAATCTTTGATTTCATCACAAATCTTCTCAAAATTTTCATCCAATTCATGTCGTATGATGGCATGTGCAGTGTCTTTAAGTGCACAGGCCTTATGGCGAATCTGGCGGTCTGGAAGAAGATAGTTAGTATCCAAAGGGATCAGAATGGCTGTGCCATTTGATCAGCGCTTTATTTTAAAGTGACAGTGTGTACCTGAGGGGTCCCTGTCTGGGTTGTATTCAAGTGCATTCTGCCAAATGAGATCAACGTCTTGAAGAAAGTCTTTGACCGTTACGTACTGATGGAGGTCAATCTTTGAAAGCACGGTTGATAGGTCCATAGGCTTAGTTATCACAGCAGCATAATCAGGGACCTAGATAAGGTGAGAGTACAGTACAAACACAGCAACTAAATTTTAATATATGTGACAGCTTTAAATATTTACTTAGGCATTGGGCAAATCAAAGTAACTCTGAAAGTGAAACCTTGCAACAATATTTTCAATGAAGCAATACACGAGTTTGACATTCACAACACTTGAAGAGTTACAAAGGAATCCCACCTCCTCTAAATCCACGGGCTTTGTAAAAGCCTTGAAGCGTTTATCTAGGGACAGGCGGTTTGTGACATCCCGCAAGAATAGGCGGAGCTCTCTGAGGGTGTCTTCCTCTTGTTCCGCCAGTTTTCGGGCCTCCTGCTCTGCCAGCTGTCGTGGCGGCGGAGGAGGAGCAACAGGAAGCACTTCCAAGGAGTGGGGTGCTATAGGGGAAAGTCAAAAGTTCGGTTTCAATAAAATGTAATGCAAAATGTAACTTCTCTCTACAAAAAATGCTTTGAGTTTGTCTCACTGGATTTATTTTTAGATGCAGGAGCTTTGGCAGCCTGCTTGAGCAGCAGGTCCTCAAAGAAATTTCTTCTCTCTCGGCTGCTGGGGGCTTGGACATGGTAAACCTCTCCATACTCCACCTTAAACAACTCCTGAACCTGCAGCAAAAAACGTGTGAGGTGAAGGAACCTACTTGAAGAACAAGGGGTGTATCTTCTCTTCATCTTGGGCAATTACTGGTTACATGATTTCACTACCTTCATACCTCAAAATTGAGTTCAGAGTACTGTAGACTGCAGGTAGCCAGTAGCAGTATTGGAGCAAAGGCAGGGAGGGAGCCAAGTAGGCTGAGAAAAGTGGCTTTTAATGCAGGACCTACTGTCTCCCACCACTGTTTAATGTGGGGGATGTACAGGACACTGGGAGAGGTCCGCTTGGCCTCAACAAAAATCTGCAGAGCATATGACATTGTGGCATGAACATATGTCACAAACTAGTGTTAATTTCGTCAACGAAAACTAAACAAAAATTATTTTGTCAACACACATTAACACACAACTAAAAACTAGACTAGACCAAAAACCTCATTAATAAAGAATGACGAGGACTAAATCAATATGAATTTTTGTTGACTAATGAAGACGAGACAAAAATGAACTTCACTTAATAAAAACTGGTCTAAAATGATCAAATCTATGGACATTTTAGTTCATGAACAAAAACGAGATGAAAATGATATGATTTTGTAAAATCTTAGCTCTACTAATCGGTCACTGGGACACATACCCCCTCTCAAATTCGCAGCTAGCGAGTGCAACATGCTCAAACACATGGGACAGTGTGTCACGGTGAAAAGTTTATAAAAATAAAAAAAAGTAAATTATAGTTATAACCAGTGTTGGGAATAACGGCGTTTAAACAAGCTGCGTTAGATAACTCCGTTTTTTTTTTTCCATAAACGGACTAATCTAATTATTCTCCCCATATCTGAAACGCCGTTATCGTTATTGTATGAGAAATGTGTTGCGTTTATTTATTTATTAGATTCAAGGCTCGACGTAAGTTTACAAGACATTGTGCGGTGACTAGCTCTGAAAATGTAATTTGCGCAGTTAGAGGCACTGTTGTTGTCGGACCTCATCACAATAAAAGTGTCTTGTCAGCTGAAATGTAGAGTGACTTTTATTTTGGAGGTGCCGCAAGAAGCGTGCAACGACGTGACGTCCTTTCTTCCAGACTTTAAGGCTTAGCATATTTTAGCAAAGAGTCCACGTCCTCGCATGGAACTGGTTTGACAACTTTGACAAGAGTGACTTTAATCAAAAATAACAGTCGAGATTTGCAGAAAAACAGCCGCCATGAGGAGCGATTTGTTGACAATTATGTTCCACCAAAAGCCCTATTGCGACTCCACAAGCACCATAACAGCGATAAAGATACCGGTAAATCATAGCGACACGCTCGCCTAGTGTAAATTATTAGCGCCAACTCTTATTTCATGAGTGCTGAACATGTGAAAAGTGTTGAAAGAAATATGCTCACACTCATGGAGGCGACATTTGTATGTGAATGATGCATTTTAAGCCTAGAGTTGGGCAGTTTTCTGACATAAATCAATCATTAAACACGTTTTTATGTGTAGAATTATAAACTGAAGGTATATCACCATACTCTCATATTTGAAAGTGAACAAAAGTATATGTTTTTCAGAGAGATTAAGTGGAAGCTGATAATTACTGAAAAGGAGTAAATATAGTAGTAGTTTTGGCTATGATTTTGGCCATCATAGCATTAAGCACTGTATATTTTAATAGCATTGGCAATTTCTTTTATCTATTATTGATTAGTTTAGCCCGCAACAATCATAAAAAATGCCCGGGAAATCCTGGAGGGACTGGCTAGGACTGTCTACAAATTACCTAGAGATGACATATGTGCCACAAATCCCTATATATCTAGTATTTATTTTATTTGTATTATTATTATTATGATTGCTGTAGTATCTGGCAGTGGTAGAACATACATCACCACTCCAAATTTAATGAATTATTATTATTATTATTATGATGTTGTCATATTATGGAGTGAGGCATTTGTGTGACATAATTACTCACAAAAAATCAATGAAAACACCCTATATATCGCATGGACGCAATTTAAATTCCTTGTATAAAAATATAATAATAATGATATATATATTAAAAAAATCCAAATAGTTTGATTTGAGTAGTGAAAATAGTTACTTTCCTGGTAACGAGTTACTTTTATTATGAAGTAATTCAATTACTAACTCAGTTACTTTTTAAGCAAGTAATGAGTAACTATACTAATTACTTTTTTAAAGTAACGTTCCCAACACTGGTTATAACGCAACATTAATCCAACGGCTATAGCATTCCAACAATAATAATGTTAATCCGACCGCTAACTAATGCTGGCTAATTTACTAGCTCATAGTGTGGGGCCATAATAGCCACTTGTTGATATACTGTAATTGTGTGTGAAGTTGTTTTTCATCAAAAAGATGAGAACATTTTATGTGGAATAGTCTTAGATCCAAAATGTTTAAAATTATCTGCTACTGACAAAAATATATACAGGAGTAAAGTGATTGTCCTGACTAAAACTGGACTAAAATGTTGACAGTTTTTGTTAACTAAAACTAGACCAATAAAATTATGTTTTCTTGGACTAAAATGCTAGCTTTATAGTCCTCTGGACTAGTAGGCGCACCTGACTATAAACCGTGCTAGCTAAATTTGGGGAATACTCTAGTTTGTTACACATATAAGCCGCACCCGACTGTAAGCCGCAGGTGTTTTTAATGTTACCGCACCGGGTTCTCGCTACTTTATTTTCCATAATGAGGGGGCAAATTGTCTCGCTCTTGTTCTCTCTCCTACTGTATTTGAGCTCACTTGGTTTGTTTTGCCCTGCCTAACGCTTCCTGTATAGTGCGCCCCCTTGTGATCTGATGGATAAGCCACACACCTTTGTATTAGCCGCAGGGTTGAATGCAAGTGAAAAAAGTAGCGGCTTGTAGTCTAGAAATTACTGTAAATCAAAACGGGATGAGGTTGACTAACTATGATAAAAACAAGCGTGATTGAAACTGGACTAAAACTGAAACTAAATAAAAAAATGGCGGATAAAATTAACACTATCACAAACACACATACTGTATCTAAGTGGATAAAATTTGTTCTCCGCATTTGACCCGTCCCCTCATCATTTGGTGATCATCTAATCCCCCTTTCTACTAGGTAAAAAAATTGTGAATTGGCTTACACCAAAACTTTTAACACTGTCTCCTCTTTTTCAACATGGTTACATCGGTTGAGGTTCGAAAATGATCCAATGAATGAGTGACTGTTAGTGATGTTTGACCTACCTGTGCACAAGTCTCCTCTGGCGCAGATGCACTTGCTGCAAACAGCACTGCCATGTCTAGTGTGTACACTGTGAATTTCTCAAGAGAATGGAGAACAGCAGGAGCCAGATGGGAGCTTTGACCTGAGCCGTGTCGACCCTCCAAAAGTAGCCTGGGACGGTAAGAGGTTGGCTGGCTCAATGCACTTCTATGCAAAGAGTGACAGAGGAAAAGATGGGGTGAGCCATTTAAGAGTTGATTAAACAAATCATTTGGATGGGAAAGTAATTAAACCTTTCAATGTTGAGGATTTCTCTTGAGACAGACTTCTTTTGAGGGGTTTGTCCACTAGATCGCTCTTCATCTTCACTGAATATTAGCTCATCCTCAGACACACAAGACTGATCTGGAAACAACACACATTCATGAAGACTGACTGAGGAAATAGAGTTAACATTTTAAAATGGACCATACCCTGTGTCCTCTTCCTTTTAAATCCCTGCTCAGCGTGTGGGAACACTTTGTTGACAGTGTGGATGATCTCCTGCAAGGCCGCACTCAGTAATGGACGAATTGCAGGCGTCAGGGCCTTGGCTGGTGACACTACAGCCCTAATGATTACATTCAGCATAACATTTACATACAAACATACATTTTGTGTTATTTCCCTTTCTTTCTCTAAATGGATCTAATATAGTTAATGTTTTCTGTTAATATTTTATATCGCAGAGGTGGGCATCATTGACTGGTAAATGGATCGATAATGCAAAGCCTTGAAAAAATGCACAGACTGAGCACCGAGTGAAGCAGGATTACTTCTGTCGATCGCAGTGAGTACTGAGTGAGTTGCCCTTCTCAATCTGGGTATTTTTGTGAGGCTTCACATTTTCAAGCATTCGCTGAAAGTGCTGAAGCACACACCAAAAGGTGGGCACTTCAATCAATCATCAATTCTAGTCAATGACGATGCCTACCTCTGCTATATCGTATACACAAACATAGTATTAGACTTTAATCTATTAGGATTTGAGTTAAAAAAAAAGATAACCGACCACCTATCCGGTCATGAGATGGAGCAATATGTTTATTTAAATTATGTTATTTAATGCACATATACTGTATATGTTATTATGTATTTAAAAAGGGAGAGTGTATATTATGAACATTTGCATTTACCAGAGCTAGCTGTTGACTAGTTTCCATCTTGGCACATTTTAAACATACTTCTGAGGATTATGGTTAAAGGTGTGTTGGGATAGGGCTTCTGTTTACGGGTTAGGCTGCAGCTGAGCCTTTCTGGTGGTGCATTTCCATAAAGTCAATGCAGTTCATGCGCGGTTGGTGCAGATAAAGCATCTGAAGCTAATTTTGCTTCGTCCAATTTCGCCGGGGTTTGCCAGTGGAAATTTTTTTCGGGATGTGCCACTTGACTTGACATGCTTTGTACGCATGCGTGTCACATCCCGGGCACATTTCGTTCACATTAGAAGCCACATTTTTTTGTAACAGGAGCGAGTACAATTAAGGATCATGCATTAAGCCCTGCAGTGTGAAAAAAGTACCATAGCCTATAAAAATACATTGATGCCATTGTGTGGGCTGGTCTGGAAAGTGAAATGTGAGTTAATCAGGGCGCTTCTTTTTGCATGTCAAGCTTATTATGATCAGAGGCAAACCGGGTGAGCCATAAAACGTGACCATGAACCTGTCTAATTGCTAGTGGTGCAACGGATCATCATTAATCCGTGGTCGGTTCTGATCAGGCCCACAGTTCGGATCACACCTGATCCGCGGATTGGTTGGTGGTGGGGGGGAAAAAACAAACAAAAACAAAGTGTGCATTCACAGTCCATTCTGACATGTCAAGGAAGCTGAAACATACTCAACGGAGCATACACGCTAAGTCTAACGTCATAATAAAGCTTACCAAATGCAGTAATACATTGACAGCAAAGCAAATAGCCTATGTACACTTTTACTTTGAAGTTCGCCCACGTCGTGGCATGATGGCTAGCTTGACTTCCCTTTTAGATGTTACTTTATTGTAGTTACTTGACATTGTAGTATTTGTGCGACCAACATCAACGCTATCCCGAACGCGTATTCAATCACTAATTTAGGACGCTAAGAAACAGCTAATTAATTACGCTGTCATTGTATGACACGGCAGAAGTCTCCGACGCAAGTGGCTAGCAGCTACCTGTTAGCATGACCAACGACTGTCTGAGTGTCTGGCTGCCGGCTGATAAGTAAGTTTGACAGCTTACTTGAATTATTTTTCAATATTCTGGACCAAAGCTAATTCACTCTCCAAGTTTAAAGAAAGGGAATGTGCCTTGAATTACACGTTGAGGTCTTTTCATAAAAAAGAAAAGAAAAAAAAAAGAAGATAAATAGAACTTTGTCTTTATTTTTAAAACACTTTTGCCCATTAAAAAAGAAAAACATTAAACTCAAAATGTCAAATGTAGCTTTTTAGATTATAGGAACACAATTTTAAGCCATTAATACCTTGTTATTTTACACATGAACCATGTAAAAATAAGAACGTTTCTGCCTAATATTGCACTTAAAAGTTGTTCCTAAAACCTAAATGTCTATATTAGACATTTTGTATTGATTTGTTGTTTTTTTTGGGGGGGGGGGTTATTTAATGGGAAAAGGCATTTTACAAAATAAATGAAGACAAGGCTATATTAGACATTTTGAATTGATTAGTTTGTATTTAATGGAAAAGGGGCTTTACAAAATAAAGACAAAGTATTACTTATCTTTTTGTTGTAGTTTTTTGGCTGATCCGAAAAATGATCTGATCAGTGACTCAAATCCGTGATCCGATCACAACCGTGACTTTTGTGATCCATTGCACCCCTACTAATTGCACAAATTAAATTTTGGGTACAATTAAAGACGTTATACCAAAAATTACTGCTTTTAGTCTTATTGAAATGTATGTTTACATAATCAGTTAAAAATTGAAAGACCTTAAACTAAACACAGTTTACCTGAATTTTGACATTGTTAGTTTAAAAAGACACCAATCAAAAGTTTTTTAAACGTATTTATATATATTTGCTTCTTACTTAAACAAACAATTGAAAATACCTATTGGTAGTAATTGTTGTTAAAACATTTGAGCATTATGTATTTTGTGCGTGTATTTTGTATACGAACAAAGAAGCAAAACTGATTTTGTCAGTGGCCATACCTCTGTGCAGCAGGGACCATCTTGGACATGGCGGACATGAAGTCTTTAGCTGTGATTGCGATAGAATCAACATCCAGCACAAGTTTCTGTGATGAGGAGTAAATTTGTGGATAGCGCCGCCGTAGTGCACAAAGTGCTGCCTCCGAGCACACTGCCTTGATGTCTGCTCCGCAATAACCTACACGGGAAATAATTAGTTTACACTGACTATAAGAGACAATTATGAAACAAAAGTTGTGATATTTGCAATATATAAATGCTTACTTCTACAGCAGGGACGTCCAAAGTTTGGTACATGGGCCAATTCCAGGCCTACCACACGTTTTTCTTGCAGCCCGTGTCATATACTATACTAAAATTAACATCTAACATGACCTGGGTCAAGTTTGTAAGTGTTATAATTCTGTTTCCAGCACTAGCTGTTGCTATTTAGTGAGCATGGTGTCATGTCACTGTGAAAGGTATTAACATGCAATGATAGATGCATTAGGAAAGCATCATTAAGTCAATGAGTGAAAATGCAATATTATTGAAGTAAGTTTATAGTGTTGGAAGACAATATTAAAACAAAACTTACAAGAGCATGCGTCGAAGGGACAACATAATGTTATGCATAGGCAAACGAGACTTATGTAGGACATGTTGGTTTTAACGGTTTTGTAAATGTTAGGGCTGCTCGATTATGAAGAAAATATTAATCACGATTCATTTAGTAATAATTGAAATCACGATTAGGACAAGAAAATGTTTAAACATGAAATTAGTTATTTTAACATAAAAATGGTGCAAATATATACATTTAATAGTGTTCGAGGTCTGTGGGACCCACGTTTCCATACAAAACACAGGTCTCATAAACCCAAAACCCCATACGAGGGTAAACAATTTAAGATTAGTATTAATAATCTTAATTTTGTTTACCATTATGCCAATTTTGTAATTGTGGAGTGTAATAATTAGAATTGTAATTGAATTTTGATTAATTGCACAGCCCTAGTAAATGTCAAGGAATTTTCTACAACAATGCCATCACTTGCAAACATACCAACACATTTATCAGCCAGCTCCTCCAGGAAATTGTCAGAGAGAGGTGGTGTCCAATGTCTGGTGTGGATCTTCAAAATGTCCCTTCTAGCCTACCAGACAAAATGAGATCATAGCATTGGTATTACAGGAAGAAATGGGAAATAATCATGTACAAATACTTTGTTATTGTATTTGAGTAGTTTTTGAGAAGTACTTTGCAAAGTATTTATCAGACTACTTTTTATTTTTGGTTGTTACATCTTATGATGAATTTTTACTTGGTACAGCTTCAAACTAGGGTTCTTTATATCCCAGCTTGTGGTTGATTCTATGTCAAGCTATGACATGACATGCAATTGGTTAGTAAAACCCGGAAGCACACAGGGCTATCGATCCACAGATAGGTACCACCACAGATACCACATGCCCCTTCCAAACTGCATGCCTATAGTGACGGTAAGCTAAGACAGTCAAATGTCGGCAGGGAAAATAAAGGCCATGGATGCCGGTACACTGCTGTGTACAAAAGTCATACAATTATGACAAAGGAAATGTAAGTAGCTTCACAGGTAAAGACAAAAAAAAAGTTAGCTTTAAAAAAATATATATATATAAAATGTAATTGATAGCACACGCTTTAGCATGCACAACATGAAATCTTCATTAAAATTGGTTGAGAATTGAGCAACTTGCGGCTTAATTTCAAGGTTCATGCATTGCCTTTCATGGGAACATCAATTTCCCTAACATGAACGCCACTTACACTTGATTAACTGTGCAAAAGTGCGTTGACGTATTTCTGTTGAATTCAAGGAATGTGGGAAGTGGGCTTTATACCACTTGTATTGTGCCAGTTGCAACCTGAAAGCGAATTCCAGGCAAATGTAAACTAAGATGGCTGTGTTTTTTGTTTTAGTTAATCAAAACACCTTTTGGCCTCCAGCAAACCTTCCTTTCCTAATTTGCTTTTTGTATATAAATAAAAGAATATCTTATCTCTTAAGTATTTCTCACATTTCACCAAATAACTTCATGAAGAAAAAAAGTGGCCTATCGTTAACACAACCAGTACAATCAAGTGACATTAAATTATATCAAATAACTAAATTTATGGAACAATAAATCAATAAATCATTATAATCTTGTAAATTGCGTTTTGCCATTTACTGTCTGAGTGACATTATTCTCCGACTTGGATCTCCCAGTTTGAGTGATGTTACGTATCAATGTATGTTTCCTGGTCAACTCCGACTTCCCACCTTTCTGGAATGCAATACTTGTCTTATATTCCAATCTACTGTATGTACCCTCCAGCACACAGGAGAATCTCAACGTGAAAACATGAAAAGTGTATTTAGCTTACATTAATCACCTCTAAATAAGGCAAATACAGAGAACTGTATGCTGAACACTATCTTATTCAGAAAGTGCCTATGCGCAATTTGCATTGAGCAGCTAGCATAGCTATAGAGCAGAGTTGGTAGCATTTAATTGCACTTTCTTGCTAATGTTTGCTGAATGCACAGTCATATCACTATTATTTACTGTATGTCATTTTATAAGATAATAGTTAACTAAACATGAAGCATATTTTTGTTTCTGCAGTTCAGTTGAACTATTATAAAATAGATTTTTTTTAATAATTTTTTTTTAAAGGTGGGTCTTCTTTTATGATTCATCACATTAGTGTGGAAAACAATCCTTGGATGCCACTGCATGAACAAGGGGGCGTGTTTAGTGAAAATCCTTCAACTTTTAACAGCCTACGAATTACACGATTTGAGGAGGAAACATACGGTAAAAACAATGTTCTTGTATTCTTGTACATTTCAGAGCTTGTACTTTTTAAATTGTTTAAATTATTTTTTAAATTAGTTATTTTATTTTTACCAATGCTGGAGGGTTTTCTTACGCAAGTAATTGTACTTCTAGTGCAGAATGTCACTACTTTTCCCATCTTTGTACAGGTCAAAATTTTTTGCTAGGCTCTACCAACACAGATAAAGCATGGTTCGATTACATCTACTAAATTATTTGAACTAATAACTTCTCAAGGACTAAGTTAATATATCTTAAACATGTCAGTACCACTCTGTCGGGGAGGCCAAAAAGGAACTCTCTATCAAAGCGGCCCGGGCGTCTGAGAGCCGGATCAATGGAGTCCAATCTGTTGGTGGCACCAATCACCACAATCTCTCCTCTGCCATCTAATCCATCCATGAGAGCCAGAAGAGTTGACACAATGGAACTATAGACACAGTCATGAAAGATTTGATAAATATCGACTGAACTAAGGTAAACATCAGCTAATTCAGAGTTTGGATACAGCATACAGCTGCAATTATGTGTGTTCTAGTGTCCTAATGGTTCTACACAGAGATGAGATATTGTAGATATAAAACAGCATAAATCCCTAATACATGGTCAAAATACATCGAGTTAGTGGTGGGCTCTGAATCAGATTTTATACTTTAGACTAGTATATTTTCAACTTATTGGGAAAAACCTTGCTAATCAGACAGTGGGCCAACCCAAAAGACCAATTTCAACAAATGCTCTAATGCATAGGTGTCAAACTCTGCTCCTGGAGGGTCGCAGTCCTGCAGGTTTTGGATGTTTCCGTTCTTCAACACAGCTAATATATGATCAGCTCATCAGCAAGCTCTGCATGAGCCTGACAACGATCCTGCTGATTGGAATCAGCTTGTGTTGGAAGAGGGAAACCTCCAACACCTGCAGGACTGCGGCCCTCGAGGACCGGAGTTTGACACCTATGCTCTAATGACTGAGATGCAGAAATTGATACCCCTAACCTCAATCCCATCAAAAATATCTGAAATGAACTAGAACAGAGATTGTGAGTCAGGAACACACTTCCAACATGAGTGACGTCCGGCTCACAAAATGTAAATGTAAATTTGAATATACAAAAAATTCCTACAGATGCAGTCTTGTCATCGCAAGTAGCGACGCTCACCTGTGAATCTGGTCCTGTCGACTGGACCTGACTGGAGCCAAACCATCAATTTCATCAAAGAATATGATCGATGGACGCATTTGATAAGCCTACAAGATATCGAAAATGTTATGTGAGAGGGAAAATTGCAATATGGTGAATTGAAACCTAATTCAAAATGAAACAAAAGCAAGAATAGCTTGACAAAAAATGAAATGTGTAAAATTAAATGTGCTGATGTGTTTGGCTCACGTGGTCAAACAGTAGACGTAGCTGTCTCTCTGACTCTCCAACCCACTTACTGAGGCAATCAGCACCTTTCCTCATAAAAAACGACACTTTTCTTTCTCCTTGACTACATTCGTTGGCCAATGCTCTAGCTACCAGTGTTTTCCCTGTGCCTGGGGAACCATAAAATAGACAGCCCCTACAAGACAAAAGGAAACATGAAGAGCAGTGGTTTAAAATTGATCAAGTTAATATTTGAAGAGCTCAGTCAATACAGGGTTGAAAATCTACATCAGGTGTTATATGCTTAATGCTCTCAAACAAATCTCGTACACACAGAAGCATTTCAAGACTTGCGTGTGTCCAAAAGAAGACGCAGAGGACGTTTAACGGCTGTAATTTATATGCAAGTCTGGAGTTAAGAAAGCGTATAGAATAAGTATCAGCGAAGAAGACGCACTTTTTTATTATTATCTTTATTGCAATCTACAGAACAAACATGGCTTTGCATGTATCAAAACAACATGGAAAAAGACGAACACAGGAGAAGTGACAATGGCGGGTGATTCAAGTACAACACCGCTTGTTGAACGTGGGAATAAAGAAGCAAAATATTTTGATGCAAAAGGATAAGCAAGCTAAAGAGGCTGCGCAAAACGACGAGACAGCTATCCGCCATTGTTGTTGACAGACTAACTGTTCACGCTCAGTCACGCGAGAATTGCCGCATACGTCATCTATCTGCGACAATGCGGTCATCGAGCTGCGACCATTACGTCATCGCTGGAGGAGTATCCTGCATTTGGTTTTCAGACGGACGCGTACGGGGCGCGTTTTGAAATATTTCCTCTGGAGCCCAGTTTCAAGCTCCGAAACCTAACCGGTAACGAACGGCCTAAACTGTAAGAAACGTGTGAGGATACATTGAAACTAGCTTTTGTGTGGACGGGGTCTTAGTCTCTTGTCTCCGCGTCGAACCATTGTTGTTTTCCCATTCTCTGTTGTAGTCACATCTTGCCTTGCCACGTCTGGTTTTTGGTTAGTTGTTAGGTTTGTATATGGACTTTGTTGTTTTGTTTGAGTTACCCAGTACTTTGTTTGCCCTTTTTGTTTTGTTGGATTAAATCACTTTTCCTTTTTAATCACCTCTGCCTCCCTGCTGCCTTCCTTCCCTGCACTTGGGTCCACATCCACGACACACCCTGACAGACTTCGATACTATATCTGCATAAAATACCTTGATACCGGTGTCAGTACCAGATGTGATCAGGCTGCCAGATCGTATTGGGGTAGCCTAACGAACACGTTACGCTACAGGATTGGCTGGAAATTATCCAGTTGACGTCAAACATTGTAAAGAAAATATTGAAGATGTAATTTAAACAACAGTATTGTGATTTGTGAACATCTAAAAAAGAAACCAAACCTAAGTGAACACATCTGACTCATGTATTTCGTTAGCACTGCTGTACTGACGTCATCGGCAAGAGCGAAGGCGCTTTAATCTATTTTATTATTATTTCAATCTTAAAGATCCTGTTTTTCTATTCTTCGATTTATGTTTTTACAAATTCAGTCCATACACTTTGTTATTTAAATAACATCTTTAATATTTTCTTTCCTATGTTTTGACAACCAGATTTTTTTTCATATAACTTTTAACAACTGTAAACGGATAATTTCCAGCCAATCCTGTAGCGTGACGTCATCTGTAGGCAGTCTAGAAGCCCGATTACATCTGGTACAGACACCGGTACTGAAACGGTACACTGACAAAAATCTAAAACATCAGCAAAAGCAGCAAAATTTAAACTGACAAAAAACGTATTAAATTACTAATAAACAAATTATTTGTATTTTGCTTGGCCATATATTGGACATGTTCCCACCTCAAGACACAGCAACATTAAAAAAAAGCCTTACAAACAGGATTTGTTGACTTGGCTTGTCTATCGGCCATGTAAGCATAAAAAAGTTCCTTATGGCACTTAGCGCGTCAAGCTTCTCAACAAGGAGTGGGCGGCCAGCGAGCGCTTCAGTGCTTGAAGTCATCTTTCTGCTTCCTCTCGCACACACGCAGAAAGAGGCGTGCCACTTATGACGTTTTCCACATATCGGTAGAGCAGGCGGCCATGTATGTATGTGTACCTGCCTTTCAAACACAGTTGGCAAGCTGTCTCATATTTATAGATTTTTTTTTAAATAGTGGTGCTAAAAAAAAATTATACTGATCCGTTTTTGGCACCGAAACATCAAGGTACGGTACTGGTACCGGTATCCCGTGCAACACTACTCCGTATACCCGCGTATACCCTGGACTACACCACTGATGACAACCTAAGGTTATATGATTGCCAAGCATCGCTTATGTTCATATATGAACATTATTTACCTGGGTGGCTGTATGTGGAATCTCTCAAAGACTTCTGGGTAAAGCAGAGGGAACACCACCATCTCCTTCAGGGATGAGATGTGTGTGCTCAAACCACCAATACTGTCAAAGCGCACCTGCATCATATTTTTTTGTCAGTCCCAGAAAGCAGAAGATAGGCCTGTCGCTATCATTATTGGTCATCACGACTCGAGAATGAGGTTCGAAATTTAGGAGATACCACTTTACAGGAATTTTTATATTTACATTGCTGCCCTCTTTGCTCACCGTTTTGTCTATGTGCATGGGGTCAACATCAGCAAGACTTGCTCCAGTTTTCATACGATCTTTGTGAATCCCTAGCAAGTCATCTTTCACAACGTTCATAGGCAGACATCTGTGGAGAAACAAAAGACAGATGATTTTTTTAAACATTATCATAAAAGATTGTAATTGTTTATATTTGAGCAGAAGAGCAAATGTGTGAAGCTTAACAATAGTTATATGGGGGTGAAAGTTGTCCATTGAGCATTTGTGCTGTGCCTCAGCTCTCACCTGGTGACGGACCTGCTCCTGCCTTTACTTTCGATTTTACACCGCCTTGTTTTTAAAGTCTCATCTTCTGAAGTGGACGTCGAGTCGCTGCTGTGGAGGGCATGTCTCCTGTGAGCAGAACAGGACATTAAATCGAACCTATGATGACTATCAACCACTTATGCTGGTCCACAAAATACTTTATATGGAGTTGTAAAAGACACAAAACAACAGTCAGACTAAATAAAAGATGCTCAAATACGTCTTACATAATTTTGGAACACAACAGACAAGCAGGAAGAATCTTACCTCTCAGTACTATTCCTGATGGCGGAAGAGAGTTGGGGGGAAAAAAGAATTGTGGGATGCATTTCTGATACTAACAGAGAGAGCAGTATTAGAAACTTGGTTCAGCAAAGGCCTTACAGGACAAGAGGACAGTAGCGGTAAAACATGTACAATGACTGTGTCATAAATGTTCTCAACAGAATGACAATTTTTGAGAGTTAGACATCGTCTGACAGTCTTGTCCTACTGACCGGCCGGTCCTCCTCCTGTTGTAGGGACTCCGAGGGGCTGTGGAGCTGAAAGGAAACCTGCGTCTGGTGGGTGACGAGGGTTTTTTAAAGTACATGCTGTGCTTTCTGGGCACTCGGGTCTCTCTAGCTTCTCTGGGCTCTGACATGACAAAATAAAGAACATTTTGAACCTTTAAACAGACAATGGCCATGTTTAAATAAAGAACTTACCATCTTGTGGGGCCTGGTAGAGAACTACATTTTTTCGCTGTCTAAACTCATAACGCTTCTGGTTGTCTTCATCAACAGCATCCTCATCATCTTCAATGTCATCTTCAATGTCCTCCTCATCCTCATCATCCTCGTCATCCTCATCATCATCTTCATCCTCTTCATCATGATCACCTTCATACCCGATGTGAAAATAAACAAGGTATTAGAGTTGCAGGCATTTGACATTATTTTCTTTAGAAAGAAATTCCAAACACTTTGGGGGAAACACGGAGTTGAGTGGGGAGAAGACCTTCTTTTGACACGTGTCAGGTTAAATCATTCCGGTATAAATAAATGTCAGTCAGAGTCTGGATGTGTAATGCCACGTTCACGACTAACTATTTGCTTTTCATAAAGGACTGTGTGTGAGCTGGCTTCCTGGATCTCCCCTATTCACAGAAGCGTGACGCTACCCGCTTGGTGGATTTTCACAACAGTGACGTGCAATGAGGTTCACGACTTCTCTGGAGTTAGATATAAAATTAACCCAAAATAGAAGATTAGCCAATATTGAATTTTTGTCCTTAATTTTCAAAGATTAATTATGCTTCAATCAATTTCACACTGCTACGAGTTCTTCATCCGTAAGGGTCTGCCCAACAGAGTTGACCAACTTACCATCCTGGCCCTTACCTTGTGATGTCTACCTACCTCTACATGCAGCCCGCTAAGCTAGCACTTTTATTGACAGTTGATAATGCCTTAAACAGAGTTATGTTTCCTGATATTTAATTTCAAGTATTAAAATTGCTAGTTTTGCGCAAATTACTAGGCCACATGTTTCTAGAACTGGAATCAGAATGTAGAGGCTTATTTTTATTTTAATACATCTGCAATGTTTGCACATTAATGTGTACAGATAATTTACTGCTCTGGCTGTACTGCAAGGCCACAGATTCTGTAAAACAGAATGTTTGTTAATTTTGATACAATTGCATTTGTCACCTGCAAATACTGTTAGGTATTGTTGATCTACAGCTCTGGCTGCAATAAGAAACTTAAAACTTTGCACCTAAAATTGTTTTGTTTTTTTGCATTTTTGTTGTCTTAACTTTATTTTGTATGCCTCATAAAAATGTGTAGGCTACTGTGACTCTTTTGTTTATATTTATACATTTATATTGCAGCACAACTGGATTCGTTTGTGACATTCTGTTTAATGTCACTTACAAATAAAGTGAGAAAATGTAAGCAAAGTATGTTGAATTTTTCATGGAAGTACTGAAGATATATCTATATCATGGTATATCGTTATCGTGATATAAAATGGCCCATATCGTGATAGAAGATCCCCCCCAATATAGCCCAGCATTACTGTTCAACAATGTGATTGCAAGAAAAAACGAATATTTAATACTAGGTCAAGTTTGTTGTTGTAGGCTCATAGCTGTGTTTTTTCTGATCTCTTTAAAATTAAAAAGCATTTGATCTTTCCTTTATATTAAATGTTATGAAACAAACAAGCCAAAATTGGTCAAGAATTCTATGAGTTATGATTAATTTATTGAAGCCAAACACAGTCACTTTAATACAAGTGAATGGAAGAAATCACCACCAAAGACTGCCGGATAGGTCTCGTATACATGTGCTCAACCAGCAGAGGCTTGCCGTTTTTCAATTTGCATTCTTGTCTGTTCTTACATCCTTGTGATCTTGTGAAACGGCACCAATCACAGCCAAATCGTTTTTCCAATTGAAAGTACGAATGAACCAAGAACACACAGAATACCCTGGATGTTGTTTTCATATGTCGTGTTTTTAGGAAAAACGTTTCTTAAATACATTGTTAGGAATATTGTACTTGGCGAGTTCATGAGACCGTACTCTGCGTCATTTTTCATAACGAAAAACGACCTTAGTTTATGCACATCTATGGGAAGATGCATTGCACCAATGGAGCACAGCACTGCCACCTGCCGGCAGCTGCACGGTACTTTCTGGGCTCCACCATGAACTTTCATTCGCTTTTCTGGCCGACAGAAAGACTTAACTATTTGACACACATTCATTAAACTTTTGAACATCAGCATGTGCAGTGCATGTGTGATTAAACATGTATATAGGTGATATAAAAGCACACAAGCAATGTCTTTTGAGTGAGGGCTCCTGCCACCTGCCAACATTGGCAATTCATGTGTGTGTAGCCGCTGGAGTCAAAGTGCAATCAATGCCTCTGTTCCCTCCTCGCCCATGTATTTCAGAATTTTAATTGGGCTTAATATGCATAACATGACCAATTTGGTGATCTTAGGTCCATCAAATGTATAACCCCATTACATTAACACACCAAACCAAGTTCAGGCAAAAAGCATAAATATATAACAGGGTACTACCAACTTGCATCTCGATTCTTATGAAAAGCAAAATATCGCTGGTGTCAGGTCGAAACCTCAAAAGTCCCAATTTGGCAAATTTCTGATTTATTTATTTTTATGGTCAGTCCACACGTGTGGTGTCAATTTTATGAATTATTGACCATCTAAAGTGAAATGGCTTGCTTGCTCTTTTTGATGATGCAATGTTAATGGTTGAACAAACATTTGGGTTCTCCTGAAAAGTGACCATTTTGGAGGTACAAGGTTTTGGCCTGACACTCGCGATATACACATTACATTTGGGCCCTCACCTTGGTTTTCCTTGGCGTCCTTAGTGTTCATATTGGTTTTCAGAGATTGCCTCACTCTGCCTCTTGTATATACGCCCAGCTGCTCATGGGAAACAATTGTGTATAAATTTATCGGAATGATTACCTTAAAGCATTGATTCACTGGAATGATTACACTAATTAATGCAAAGTAAAGCTCAGCCCCCCAGTAAATATAAACACTGGGGGATGCACAGTACAATCTTAAAAGCTTGGGAGGCATGATATTTATCGAACAGATAATATATCTGCTGATCTGGGGGAAAATTACGATAAGTTGATAGCATATTTGCAAATGGGGGGTAGATTTCAGGTTGTTTTTGCAAAGGTTGTTTTTTTTAACTTGAGATTTCAAAGAAACCTTTACTATGCTCAGTGCAATTAATGCATTAATACCAGTAATTCTGTAAACCTTCAGTTGATGGTTCACTTTATTTAGAGTATGCACTTTTGTCTATTTGAATTAGATTTTTTTGTAGTTAAAGTTGTCCTACCTCATCATCATGCACCTGGGGTTGAAAAGATGCATTTCTATTGCAGATATCTGAATGTTTCTCTCTCTCAAATAAACCAGTCATAGTTCTGTTAAACAATTATCAACTGATGCACTTGTTTATTGTGGGTAATCATTTTATATGTTAGCCATTTCATAGAGTATGCTTGGCCTGTGAGTGTTTTTTTTGCCATTGTGGTTTTTAACAAATGACCACATATATTTGTATGCTATGGCATGAAAATAAACATTTGAAAGTGACAAATTAGTTTGCTGTTATCGATCAGGGCTACTAAAATATCAGTTTTTCCATCAATGCAGCCTAGATTAGTTACTGTCCTAGATGCCAAACTGCAGATTATAAGACTATATTAAATATAAAAAAATTAATTTGTCGGTTATTGTATAGACCATACAAAGCAGGAAAAAAATTCTGTTGATTTTTTTTTCATGCATCACCATTAAAAGCTTTTTCATTACCATTATTTATTTCATGTCATTACCTGTTCTTCACTGTTCAATCTGCTTCGCAGCTTCTTCATGTCGTCCATCTTTTGAAGAACAGCCTCAGCCGTACTAAGGGGATCAAAGAAGGAAATTGGTGAACCACTGTTTAATAACTAGTGTTTCCTCTACATTCATTCAGGATTGGTGGTCTGCGGCTCCTAAACCCTAGATGCCTCCTCTTCAAATTTCTTTATTTTTCAAAGGAAAAAAAATATTTTCTTCTTTTATGGTGCAACAAAGAGAGATGAGAGCAGAGGAGCGAAACCGAGAGAAAAGCACAGGATATCAAGCTGGGACTCGAAATGGGTTGGAAAAAAATAGCCGGTTCCATTCATGGCTCTACCACACTGATAATGCTGAGTGTTTTTTAAACTTTCTTTTTTTTGCATAATACACATTATGCTAATATTGCTGTTCAATAAAATAATTATAAATGATGTGTATTTAGGGGGTTAAGCTATGTTGTAGGTGGTATGTATTGTAGGGTGTAATGTTTGGTTCCTATAACGCTGGCCTACGTTGCTGGAAAAAAAAATCCTAGAGTAAACACTGATACTCCTTTATTGTTATGTTATTTAAAAGTTTGTTTGTTTTTTATCTATTATATCCTATACTGTAAATTCGTTTTCATCATCATGAGACAAAATTATTGTGAAACTTACTTGGTGATGAGGCGGTCATAGAGGACAGACTGATTACGGGAATTGAATTTGTATCGGGTGATTCGGGAACTACGTCGTAAAGAGTGTTCCTCGTCGTCTTCGGGGCTCCTTAAGTTGACGCGGCTTCTTTTTGGAGTGGAAGTTCCTTCTACCTCGTCTGGAACATCTTGAACATTAACAGAAACCAGGTTGTTGGCCTAGAAGAGTATACCCTCCTAAAAATACATGCCTGATAAACATGAAGTATGTAGAAACTGAGAATTACAGGCAACATTATCAAGATTTATTGCCAAGACATACCCCCTTGCAATTTGTCGCAGGACGATTTGCCTTCCTTCTGTATTCTGGAGGATTTCCTAAATGCACAAAATGGATGCATAGAACAGCCACAGTAATGAGTCAATGTGACATGTAAACTACCCTTGGATTATTTAATATGGATGGTTAATTTTAACTTTGACAGCTGTTTGAGAGTGACCCAAAAAATAGCAGTCCTCATTCACTTAAATAATAATTAAAATCACCCCACAGAGGAGCATGGACAGTTAGCACTTGTTGCTACACTTCACTCTGGTCACAGCTGGTGGCATTCTACGTACCTGTTACCTATCTAAAGCTACATTTGAAGCTGGGATATTCTTGGGTCGAGTTCGACCTCCATCCTGCATAATGCTGGGAAAACATCAGCATATACAGCCAGTTGGAAAGAGGCTCAGTCTCTCACCTTGTGGCGTAGCCTCCAGCCTTTGGTCCTATGTCACTAAAGGAGACCTCTAGTTTGACTCGTTGACCTCTGGTCTTTGGAAAGTCATGGAGACAGCTTCCTGACTGCTGCTTACCATCCCCCTAGCAGTCACAAAATTAGTTTTTACTTAGCAAGTTTATAGTTGAGAACATACTGTAGCGATGGTGAAGTTGCGCATTTCCCGGCATCCTTTGCAGCACTTTTGGTAGTTATTGTAAAGCATGCTAAAAAAAAATATTTATTTGCATTTGTTTCAGTCATATTGTGAAGAGTGTGGTTGAAGGAGTAGTAGTGGATAGCAGCCTGTGAATCAATGTACAGAATTTTACCGTTGATGATGGTTAAGCACCTGAAGAGCATCAGTGACTTTGTCAACTGTTAACCACATCTGAGAGCCTTACAATAACATTTACAACTTTGTTATGGCCTGACAACTTGAAAGATATGTAATCCTTAAATCACACATTAAGATCGTCCACATAGACACAAATCAATTATGTGAAAATGAGTTTCATCATCATCCTGTTTTGGAGTTTGGATGCACCCTACTGGAGAGAATTTCTGTACAGGAGGACAGAGTATTTTGCATTCATAACATCAAGCAAAGGCCCTCTTTGCGTACTGCTGCTGACAGGTGGGAATAAATATTACAATAAAATTCAACTCAATCTACAATACTGTGATGTAGTGCAATTAATTGAAATTCAATTATTACACTCCACAATTATAAAATAGGCATTAGCGTAAATAAAATAAAATGCAAGATTATTAATGCTAATTATGAGTTAATTAAATGTATATATTTGCAACTTTTTTATTTTCAAATTACTAATTTAATCAATCTTGTTTGGTCCAAAAAGAACTAGCATAATTATAATGTTTCAAAGAAATGTATTTGTTTGATTAACCATTTTCTTGTTTTGTACCCAAAAAAAATGATTGTCTTAATCGTGATTTCAATTATTACCAAATTGATCGTGATTCATATTTCCTTCATAATCGAGCAGCCCTACTGTGATGATTGTGTTATCCTCATAATTTTGAGTTGAAATCAGATTTGACCTCAAATGAATTGAATCCAAATGAGTGACACTGATGACTACTGTAGATGATGAAGGATCTCATATTCTTATATTAAAGCATCCTTGAAATGAAGACCGGGCTTCAGCGTACCTTAGCCGACTAGCAACATGCAATACTGTCACTTAGCAAGCTTTTGCTCACACTTACTCTGTTGTGTTCGGGGCTGCCCAAGCTATCATCCAGAACGCGGGAGGTTCGTGTTGACCGGGGTGATTTTCTCGGCAATGCGGGAACAAGAGACAGAAACTCCGAACTTGTGTCCAACTCCATCGACCTCCTGTTTGGAGTTGCTGCCACAGGTTGAACAACCCCGCCGCTGCTGCGTAGCATTACCATGTCGACTCCAGCCCTAAGTTATAAACGCACTAATGACGGGCGGGCGGTCACTACAGCACTCCAATGCATCTAAAGTTGAACGTCACCAGTATCGAAAAGATACACGCAAATTCGCGCCTGCCGACACACATCGGCGTAGTGCTCCTCTCGGCCCTTGATTTCTGGCGCCACAAACGTCATCAGAGCGGTTAGTAGAAAGGAGCTGCCGCAAGGAAAAATAGACCTGAGGTCCAAATTGGTATAACGGAGTGGAGCCTAATACTACCGAAATGACTGCAATTCTTTACGTGATCCATACTTACACTTTTGATGTCCACCGGCTTTGATGTAATAATAGAAAAAAAATGAACCACTAATTACAACTTGGCGGAAGAATACCTTGTACGGTTTGTTGGGCGTACCACTACCGCCGGTAGTTGGAGAGTGCGCTTATACTAAGAGAACGCGAATCTGTAGTTAAAAGCTTGTTGTATCCAATGTTTTGCCGTTCTAACGTTTGAAGATGACGTTGACAAAGATTTTAAAACACCCACACAATTTGAACCAGATTTTTTTTCTACCCCAGTTTTACTTTTTATTTCAATGAGTAATTGATACACAAGAGAAAATACAAATTATCCGTCCAAGTCACAAAAGGAGGAACATTACATAAAACTGCTGTACAGGCAACCTTATTGTTAGAGGGGTAATCTCAAGCATCCCACTGGTTCATGCTGACTTCTGTTGACTCACTAGTGTGTTAAAATGAACTCAGTGGTGACAAGAGATTTAGCAGGAAACCACTTTTATCAAATATTTTAAGTCAAATTATATCAGTGGAAGACTTGAGGTTTCACTCAGAGCCCACACGTGCAGTAGCCAACTACCACTTTTTTCATGAATGGAGTTTGCCAAAATGCCAATTAGTGTAATAAAAACACCCTTTTTATTTTGTTGAGATCGGGTTTGCTATGTGAGGCTGCCCCAATTACAGTACTTGCACACAGATGGTCACTTTTATTACCGTAAGTACATACATTGGATCCCCATCATTCTGCCAATCATCTTGGAATGACAAAAAAGGTCACTTTGTAGAGAAATATGATTTATGCAGTTGCTGGCTACTACACTATAATGTCTACATATTGTGAGCCCCAGTGAGCCCCATCACCATGCACAGAGTGCTCATGCAATGGCTGCCAGGTAGTCTTTCACTTCTGCTGGGGTGAGTCTCTTGAAGCCGGCCTCGTTGCAGATGCCAACCTCAATGTTCTCCTCAGTCATCTGACCTTCAAAACTTTCCTGTAACCAAACAGTAAATGTTTTGCATGTGAAGGACAGACAAACCCCTTTCTGGACATTTATGACCAAGAAATTGTACCTTTAATGTCAGGATGGCCGTGTGGATGGCATCTTCCAATTCCAGGTCATTGTTATACCTGGAGAATTAAATCCAATCAAAAACCAATTCTGTAGAGTGAAGCATGGTAAACTTTTGAAGATGCAGAAAAATGTCCAGATCCATTAGGAGTGTAGTAAGTCAATGTACGTTATATTAGTAATTTTATTAAGTTACTTTTGTTGTCTACTTTGTGAATGTACGCAGTTGTTCTGTTTTATTTTTTTTATGCTTTTAGGTGTTGTGCTTTTGGTTATTTTGAAGTACATTGCATTGTCTTTGTGTATGAAAAGCGCATCTGATTTAAAGCAGCAACAAAGAAATGTAGTCATATAAAAAAACAAAAATTTGATATTGGCCGCTTCAATTTATTAGCTGCAAGTTATTATGGGATATTTGCAAAGAACGGTGTCACACAGATAGTTTTTTTTTTTTTACTTTCAATTACTTTACTTACCTTAAACACTGCCCCCCTCCCCCCCAAACATAACAAAAACAAGCTTTATAGCTTTAATGAAGTGTTAAAACAATCACAGGCTACAGCTACTGTGCTAAATAGACGAATGAACAACATCTCGATACATCACGTGATGTTTACACCTGTTCTAATTTATGGAGAGGCGCATGTAAACAGCAGATTGGACCCCTCATGTAAACAGCGTTTTCATTCTGTTTGGTCATTTGTTTCATTCTATTTGGTCATTTGTTTCATTCTAATAACTGGAATAAAGACAGTTTATTTGGTCCACTGTAAAATGTTCTGCAAATTCATTTGTCAGATGTGACACAAGAGTATGAAACTATTGGTAACTGTAGTAATGGCATGAAGCTGGTTAGTAAAAATCCATAAATTAACCGCATCACACTTAAAGTCAAACAATTCTAAGCATGAGGAAAAAAGGAACCTGTCTGGAAATTTCAGTAATTGTAACCCTTTTTATTAAATCATTTTGTAGCTCAAATATTTTCAACCAGTCCTTTCCGTGAGATGCAAAACTGGTAACAGAATGCAATTTACTGTATAACTTGAGTGTGAAGCAAGGTACCTTTTTTCAAGGAACGTTTTTCCATTAACGTAGTTTTTTCCCATGGCTGTGGCTTTCCATGCAAAATATGCCCCCTAGGAAAGGAAAGATGGGGTGGGGGAGACAATAATAGAATTAATACTCTTCTGTAACTATATGGAATAGACTGAGTGACTCATATACACAATTTTTCCACTCAGACGCCATTGCCGAATTAAGATTAAAAATTAGGGAATCAGATTGTCATCGTGCAGTTTCACGTCTATAATCATGTCTTCAGAAAATAAAAACAACATACTGAGGGATCTGATTGGAACAAGTAAGGCTGGTCTTCATCCCATCCAGCTATCAACAACGACACCCCAAATGGACGCACTCCACTGCAGAGGGAGAGAGAGAGATGTAGAAAAAAATTACAGCGCAGTCACATCAAGTGAGGCAGAATGCATCCGGAAATAGTTAATGGTCAACGAGCAGTGTATGGCCCATCGCACACCGAGTGACATGTCCAAAACCGACTGAACTGCCACACAGTCAGTGCCGCCGCTACCCTTTTGGGTGCCCCCGAATTTATTTATTTATTTATTTTCGCGGGTTGGGGGGCATTTCTCATACAATGATAATAGTTTGCATGGCTTAAAGACCCAACCCAAACCTTTTGTTGCACCACAGACTGGTTCAAACAAGTTTTCACAGGCCAGCAGTCATTCGCAATTCACACGGGTTGGGGTGATCAAAAGATGACACGATTGATTGCTGCTTTGCTTTGGTGGCTGCACGGCTACTTCGTAGCGGCTAAACTGTTAATGGTACGTCAGCAGCCTGTGTTGCTCCACTAGCTTGTTCTCATGATTCAACAAGATTGTTGTGTTAACTGTTTTTGAGTACTTCCCTTGCACAATGTCTTCATTTACTTCACGAGATACCACTAGAAAAACGACGAGGAAGAATGATCTTGTCGAAACTGTTTCATCTTGGGAAGATGACGCCAATTCATGGCCTGTTTAGCTGCGCGCTCTTTACTTCTTGTTTCTTTTACTTTCTGTTTACGTCTTCAACTTGCAAACCGCAGAAGAGAAGGAAAACCTGCAGTCTCTTTGGCTGATGTCACGTACATTTCCATCGCATCTCCCGGCTCCATGTCATTGTGATATCACAATTCTTAATCATGTAGCACGGAGTACTATTTATATTGCCCTTTGGAAAGTAATCGATAGTGTTTGGGATATTTTGAGGTGGATGTGTATGCTTCGAAAAAAATAAATATCTGAGCTTTATGAGAAATTTAGTTTGCCATGCGGCTATTCTGATTTTGGTGCGTCTATGACAGAGATTTTTAATCTGGGAAATAAATTATAAAATGATTCCAAGTACCCCCTGCAATGTGCTCACGTAGTATTTAATTCTGTTTGATACATTGAATGAGCTTTTTCTATGTATGTTTGAAATATCCAACTGTGTGAGTGGTCATTGAACGCACCAAAAGTTTACTGCCGAACGTGAATGACGTGCTTGGTTTTCTTTTGCTTATCGCCACTCATCTCTGGATCGTAGAATGTGAGCACTTGTTTTTCCCAAAACCTTGTTTATGTAACTGATAATCACAATACATGGGTTCTTCATGTCTTAAAATTAAAACAAGTAATGTCTCATCCAATGCATGCGCGACGAGTGATACTCCCCCCGCACGGGTGCTCACAGATGCAACATGTCAAGTGCATGCGTGCGCCGTACCCACAGGCAAATGGGGCCACACATGGACGATGGTGCCCTAAGCACTATGCGTACTCTGCATATAGGGCGTGGCGGACCGTAACACAGTATATGTGTTTCGGTGGAGCGCGCTGGTAATGTGCGCTGCTCAGTCACTTGATGTGAAAGAGAAGGGTTGTCAACTATTTTTTTTCATGATGGTCCACTTCGGTCACATTCCGCTGGGTCGCTTGGTGTGTAGCGCGGGCCGAAGTACCACCCACCCAAACTATATGCACAGGGCCGAAGTACCACCTACCCAAACTATATGCACTGGTCAATGATCACATCGTAAAATAAGTCATGGTCAATGATACGTTTAAGCGTCACCCACCCAGACTGCGTGTATTCCTGCATTACAGATGCCACTCGCTGGACAAGCTGGCCTGTGGGGATTGGTTCTTGGTAAACAAGGAAGTACTGTTGTGCCAGCTTCCTGGCTCGTCGGACCAAAACCCTGCAAATACAACACTTATTAACCTTTTGTCTAAACACTAATTAACTGGAATAAATATTTGGCATCAAGAACTTTGCAAAATGTTGAAAAGCACCCACCTGTAGTCAGGCCCCATACCGCTGTACACCATGCCTATGTGCTTAGTGATGGGCTCTACTTTGTGAACACTCTGCTCATCATACAGAATAGATTTCTGTTTCTTTTCTGTCGCCAGGACAACTCCATTCGAAGCTGGAAAAATTTTAGAAACACATCAGCCCTCCTAAAGCATTTACAAGTAAGAGTCTCTCTTTACAACTTTTACCTGTATCTAATATACGTTTATGAAAAATAAGGTAGGTCAAGCTTAGAAGGAAGGCTTGCATATGTTAGAAATACTAACATCAATTTCATATTCATGCATCTGTTGAAAACTGTAGTGTCAATAAAATTCCCCATGAAAGACAATGTGAGAATCATTAAATATAATAACGTCACTCATTTAGATAGCTCACAAGATAGTAGTGGTTGCATCAAATGTGTTGTTATTTTAACACAAATCAATTGTACAATCCCCTCCAAAAGTATCGGAAAGCCAAGGTCAATTCCTTTGTTTTGTTGTATACTGAAGACGTTTGGGTATCGGATCAAAAGATGAATATCTGACAAACTTTCAGAATTCCACCTTACATTTCATGGTTTGTATGGCTAGACAACTAAACAAAAGGTGTTCTGTCACGAGTTGTTGAACACATCTAGATGTAAATAATGCCATGAAAAATGCTGGAATTCTTATGCCTTGTCTTATCTTTTTGTCTTTTTTCTCTTTTGAGCTGAAACCCAAATGTCTTCAGTATACAACCAAACCAATGAAATTGAACATCCATCCTCCTAACCGCTCATTCCTCACAACTGTCTCTAAACAGCAAAATTGGGGTATCACTGGGAAGTCGTTACCTTTAATGCCGACTGAAGGAGCTCCAGCAGCTACAGCAGCCAGTGCATATTCGATCTGCACCAGTTTACCAGAAGGGCTGTGAAAAGAGATGGGGATGGTGCATTAAAAAAAAAATTGCGGAGGGAAGGTTACATTTGTAGTCAAAGACCGATGCATAAACACTCCGCCACATTTAGCGACAGTTTACAAGTGAAAGATAAACACTAAAATAACTGGTCGAAAAATAATATCGGAGATTGGCAGTTACATCTAACTCACATAACCTGTCAAAGGCCAGTTGAGAAAGATGGATTTAAGTATATCACATATAAAATGTTCGCGTATAAAATGGTTAGCAACATGCTAATCGTATTTGTAGCTGATTCATTGCACTCCCAGGCAATGACAGGGCATAGACGACATCAGATGATAAAGATACAAGCTTTAAAGACACCATATAGATTTTCAACTATCGCGATTAAACAACACTTTTCGTAAAACTGCGTGTTTATCGGATAACTTTGATTCAATGACAATTTTATAAAGTTTACCTAAATGTGGTCAGAGAGAAACTGTAGCCACGTTCCGCCATTTTCTTTTTCTTTTTCTGTTGTGAGTCGGCTATCAAAATCAGATCGAGAACACTGCCACCTAGACGCCATAAACGGCCGTTCACAACAAATCACGCGTTGAATTAAAAACCTAACATGAGAGCTTTTAAATTCTGCTTGGAATATGATTATTTTTAATTATCATTATCAGAACCTAAAATCCACCGAAAAGAGACAATATTAAAGTCGGGATGTTTTTTTAAATATTTTTTTATTACATATTAGTGCAGGGTCGACCACTAGAAGGCAATAATGGTTCCCGTGTGACCAAAAGGAAACAGAGGAAGAAATAAATTGTCGCCCTTTAGTGACGACAGCATCAATGACCGTGAGCTGTTTGTCAGGTTTTGAAAGAACTCAACTTGGGAGATAAGATGAATTTTGCTTCATTGCTGCACAGTTTAAGATGCTCCTTGCTACACATTGAAAGCAGGCTTCTGCAGGCGGCCGGAATAGAACGACAGTTGGGTGAGTTTATTCCGTAATACAAACAACAATTTGCTAATATTTACCTTTTTTTATTTGTAATCCTCGTGCGATTGTCTCTGTGCAGTTCCAGCACTGGCAGTTAATGGCTCCAGTCTGCTGCCTTATATCGAGGAGCAGCAAGAGCAAGAGGGGCAGAAGCTGGAGCAACCTCCCGGCGTTCTGGACAGCATCTTATGGATGGCAGCACCCAAGAAGAGACGCACCATCGAGGTCAACCGAACAAGAAGGAGGGCTGAGCCCAAACTTCTTAAAGTCAAGGTACACCAGAAGTGACCGTCCATTTATTATACCGAATTCCATGTCACCTCAAGAAATTTGCGTTGAAAATGTCAGCAGCCACACACTACATTGACAGCCAGTGCTGTTATATTTAGGCCACCCACAGTATGTTACTTTACTCTAATTTATCATTAGGGTTGTAGCAGACCGAGGAGGAGGGGTACACACTGGATTTACATGGCACATTTACAGGCAACCTACCTACTTACAATTACACAAACAAGGCCATTTCAAATTTCAGTAATTGTCACTTTTTTGTTATTTTACGTTTCTTTTATTATACATTTGTTTTTCACGTTATTACAATTAGTATTATTAGAAACACTTAGCACAATATAAATAAGTATAGTTGCTGTTGCCACTATCAATGTAAACTTGAAACGGTGTCATGTTTTAATTTTGGATCCAGCTGTTGTTGTCATTAGATTGTGTCAGTGTCCAAAGTGAGTCTCCATTAAATGTATCCATGACTAAAAAGTTCACCCCATTCACTTCTCCTTCAGCTGAACATTGAACCCTGTCCAGAGTGCGGCCACCTAAAGCAGAAACACATCCTGTGTGGCTTCTGTTATACTAAAGTGCGCAAGGAGACTACTCTCATCCGTCAACAAATTCAAGCGATGGAGGGTGGTCCTCTTAGGGCCCCGACTGTGGAGACCGTTGTCTTATATGCAGATGAGACGCCAAGCGAGTTGGATCAAGACAAGAGGATAGTAGAAAGGCCCAGGAAACGGCCCGCCTGGTTCAGCCACTAATGCTCATGGCGTGTGTTTGTATACAGTACACACCTTAGTTTTAATGCACACTGACTGATGTGCTATCATCTGTTGTCTGTAATGGTGGCTTGTTTTGTTTCTGCAGTCACATGCCATTAGCAACAGTTGATTTGTTTATGCTGGTATAAATGTGTACAGCAGCAACTGAAACTGAAATATTTTGTTTAATAAATCCATTTGGTGGAAAAAAAAGAAGCAACAAAAGCATGTCATTTGATCATCCATTTTCAATAATGCTATTTATTAAGGTAATGGAGCTGGAGCATATCCTAGTTAACTTTAGGCAGGTACACTTATTTTTATAAAATTGCGCTCATGATGTACATACACTACACTATACAGTACATACCTCATGCTCAAGACATGTATCATGTTCAGGTGAACCAGTAACATGAGAGCTCCGCCTCAACCCATACAATTGTTGACAAGTTTTTATCCTTAACTGGGAAAATAGAAACAACACAAATGCCGTACCAAAGTCCTACACCAAGGCTTTATTGTGTGCAAAATACAGAGTGTTTATGGTCTATGCATCTTAAGATCAAATTAAGCACTTAAACACAAATATATGGTAATAACTAAAACATAAATGTCTTATTGACATTATGAGAAAATTCCACCTTGACAGTTTTTGTTCATAGGTTCAAATGTTACTTAAAAAACTATGTGAGTACACAACTTCTGATACTTGTTAAATTGTGCAAATAGAGATATCACCTTATGTGATTTGTCATTGAATGACATCGGGGATGACCTTGATGACTTAAAGCTGGAGATGATTAAGCATCAGCACATTCCACTGAATTTCAAGAGAAAATTACTTTGAATCAGGCAGTATCAAAGAAAATGTTGATTATCAATTGCATGTCACACAATGATGAATAAAGGATGACAAATTCTGAAAATGAAAAAAAAAAGATTTCAAAAGAATACATTTATATCCTTAGCGTTGATTGTGTATCCAATGTGGATATCATCTAAGTCCGGCGTGGCCGATCATGGTCCTCAAGGGCCAGAGTCCTGCAGGTTTTAGATGTTTCCCTCCTCCAACATACCTGATTGTAATGATCGTGATAGCTATCAGACTTCTGCAGAGCTTGCTGATGATCTGATCATATGAATCAGGTGTGTTGGAAAAGGGACACATTTAAAACAGGGGTCTCCAAGTCCGGTCCTCGAGAGCTCCCATGCACCCTGTTTTACATGTTTCCCAAATCCAACACACCTGAATCAAATGACCAGCTCATCAGCAAGCTCTGCAGGACTTCGGCCCTCGACAACCAGAATTGTCCACCCCTGATCTATTAGTGCATTTGTATCTCAAGATGTTAAGCTATTGAGTCTTATTTGGGGTATCTTAAATGAAGGAAGAACTAATTTACAACATTTTGAAAAATGTGACAAAAGATCAGAACTTCCTGCATATTCCATTTCTGATCCACAAGTAAACCATTGCCTCATCATTACATCATTTTGTTTGCGGCTTAATGGTTTCCCCTAGGATGGTCGCCTCAGTTCTCTTGTATTTCTGAACAGTGACCTGCAGCTGCCAGTACTTGAGATACACCCACATGAGACTTCCGTTCTTTCTCTTGTCCATGTTCATTAAGTTTGCACAATGCTTATCCCTCTTAAAAATATCTTTCAGATCAACCTCAAGATCAAGTTCATCTGTGGCGGGCTCTTTGACGGCCTTCAGCAGCATGTTTCTCTCCATCTCGAGACGCTTGTCTCGAGGCAAGATTAGGGAACAGTAGGCATTCTGGCGCTCCACAAGTTGAGCCTCAAGCTCCCGCAGTGTGGCATTCGCTCTCTGGAACCACTCGTTCTGTTTCTCCATGGCTTGACGCATGACGGCCCCTCCAGCTCCAGACTTGATAAATCTTTGCTTCTCTTCCTCTAACCACTCATGCTCCTGTTGGAGAAGATGACAGATTGTTTGATGTTATGAGAGAGAAAGACACACAAAATGCTCAATGCTTTCGATCGATTTAATTAAATAGGTCAGTTTCAGTCAGCATACGCAAGTGTTAATTTCATCAACAAAAGCTATAAACAAAAATAATTTCGTGAACACATTTTTCACCAGACTAAAACTAGACTGGATTAGACTAAACTCTCATTAATAAACAACAACTAGGACTAAATCAGCATGCATTTTCATCGACTAATAAGAGACGAAAATGTACTTCATTTAATGAAAACGAGACGAAAATTATACCATTTTGTAAAATCTTGTCTGTGCTAGCATGTCACCAGTTGGGTTTCCATCCACCCATTTTTATTAGAATTTTCAAGAAATGCGAAAACGGTGACTGACTGGTTAGCACTTCCGCCTCCCAGTGCAGAGGATGTGAGATCGAGTCCGAGCTTCGGCCTTCCTGGGTGGAGTTTGCATGTTCTTCCCGTGCTTGCGTGGGTTTTCGAGGGGTGCCCGGTTTCCTCCCACATTCCAAAAACATGCATGGCAGGTTAATTGAACACTCTAAATTGTCCCAAGGTGTGATTGTGAGTGTGGATGGTTGTTCGTCTCTGTGTGCCCTGGATTGGCTGGCAACCAGTTCAGGGTGTACCCCGCCTACTGCCCGAAGGCAGCTGAGATAGGCTCCAGCGCCCCCCGCGACCCTTGTGAGGAAGTGGTTAAGAAAATGGATGGATGGAAAAAATGTGAAAATAACACTGAATGGAAACGCTAGAAATTCAAAAAAGGGCCCAAAATTCGCCAAAAACTTTTTACCCTTAGAGGGGGTGGTTTTTGAAGTGTATCGAAAAAATTAAAATGCAAATTTTGGCTATGGAAACAGGTTTTGCGAATAACCGAAGGCAAAAACAGATGGAAACGGGCATAAATCGCATGTCTGTTTCGCACATTTTCAGTACGCTGTTAAGTGTCATGTGACACACAGTGACACACCCCCTTTTAAATCTGCAGTTTGCGAGTGCAACATGCAAAAACTCATGAAACAGACAGGAGGTGGATTCACGGTGAACGGTTAAAAAAAAAAAATTAATTGTAACATAACATTAACCCAACGGCTGTAACGTTCCAACAATAACGTTAATCCGACCGCTAACTAATGCAGGCTAACTTACTAGCTCATAGCATGGAGCCATAGTGGCCACTTGTTGATATACTGTAATTGTGTGTGTAGTTGGTTTTCACCATAAAGATGAGAGAAAACTTTATGTAAAATAGTTTTAGATTTGAAATGTTCAACATAATCTGCTGACAAAAAAGACAAATACATGGGATAAATGAATGTCCTGATTAAAACGTTGACAGTTTTTGTGGACTAAAACTAGACAAAAAAAATTATGTTTTCTTGGACTATAATAAAGACTAAAATGCTAGATGTATAGTAGACTAAAAATGGACTAAATAAAAACGGATGAGGTTGACCGACTATTGTAAAAACTAAAAAGCGTGATTTAAAACTGGACTAAAACTGAGACTAAATTTAAAGATGGCGGATAAAATGAACACTGGGTACGCGTACACGTACAGCCTGCACAAGGGATTAGCTACCTGCTGTAAACGTTTCCGTTCTTCTACCAGAAGATTGCTCTGGGAAATCATGGCCTGCTTGTAACCTTTCACCCTCTGTCGCTCCTTCTCCAGCTCCAGCTCCAAGGTAGCCACAGCTCTGCGCCTCTCCGTTAACGTTTCTTTGTACCGTGATTCCATCTCACTTTTGACCAAGAACACATCCTTGTTATACTTGGATTTGACCTTCTCGATCTCTCTCTGAGACTCACGGGTCCAGATCCAACCTAAGAAGACAACAGGTATTAAAGTCTTAAAAGTACATTTTCCCTCATTTTAAGATTAATAAGAGCTGCTGCAGTGATATAATTGCTTAGCTCTAAAGAATGAGTGCAAAATATGTAAATGAAATTACCCAAAATTTGACTGAGAAATTCCTGGTAGACAGCTGTCTTGACAGTGGACTTGATCAAAGACAATGGAGCCACACCAGAAAATGACATGCCTCCCCAAACCATCACTGACTGTGGAAACTGCAGTTCCACGTTTGTGGTTGTCCAGACTCTGGGAGACCTCGATTTCCAAAGGAAATGCTAAACTGTCTTTCATCTGAAAAGTGACCAGTGCTTGTTATCCTTTGCCTAGCATAGACGCTTCTGACTTTGTTTTTGGTTCAGGAGTGGCTTGAGTCATGGAATTCTACAGCTGTCATGTGGACATCTATATGTGGTGGTTCATGATGCACTGATACCAGCCTCAGTCCACTCCTTAAGTTAGGAAGCTCCCCAAGATTTTTCAATATAATAAGTTGACATCAATAATGAAAAAGAACAGAGTGTACAGTGCAAAGGAACTCGCCTACAGGCACACACGTTAATCTTCCTCCTGCATGTTCATCACAGGTCATAATGGTGCCTACAAAATGTTTTGTAACTTTTGTATTAGAGCAATTGCGAGCAGATTCTCAAAAAGTGCTCAACTTATTTTCACAATTGTATGGCAGCTAATTTATTTAGTTTTATCTGGCGCTCCATCATTGAACACATACGTAACTTACGAAATGCAGCCAGTCCCAGCATAGGCACCAGCAGAGCATAATTCCACTGGTTGCCATCTGCGCCTCCATCCCCCCTTTCTTGTCGGTCTGGTTGAATGTTCCATCTTGGGGGGTCATTCAGGTTGTTCATGGAGGTTGCTGTCACACCACACAAACAAATCAAAACATTAGCATTAACTTTGCGGGATTACATGTATTTTCCAAGTTTTAAGTAGCATGGTTTATGCAATCTGTGGCTGAGCAAATCTGCGAAATATATATGCATAATTGACACCCAATAAAATGCATTGGGGGAAATATTGTAAACACCAACAATTCTACAGAACGCTGATATGGGGTAACCTGCTCCAACATTCCAAAAACAATGAGAATATATATATATATGAGAGAGAGAGAGAGAGAGAGAGAGAGAGAGAGAGAGAGAGAGAGAGAGAGAGAGAGAGAGAGAATTCGGAAATGCACTAATTGGTAATAGATCGAGCAGAAAACGTTTAAATATCTGAATCACTGGGTGAGATATAAACGACAGAGCGATCAATGATAGTAATCTTATAAACGTATCATCTTAATCAACTCAAAAATCCACGGCACAACATTTACTTGTACCATGCATGCAAGGTTGACAGCCCAGCTAACCACAAATAAGGCTATGGAAAAGCAAAAAAGCTAGCTAACAAGTTAGCTTACGCGCTCATACACACGCACATTAGTGTATTTCACAAACGCATCCAACGGGGCTTTGTGAGTCCGACAACGCAACGTTTTCCTGTTTTAAGGTACGGTTTGTGGTGTTGTGTCTCACCTTCAAAAGAAAGTCTAGGTCACTTATACATTTGTTCCTGCACCAAACACAATGGTTATTGAATGCGTTGACGGCCTGTCGACACCAACGGGGGTTGTTTCGATTGGTGTTATTAAACATTTTCCATTAAGTATTAAAATGCGCACACGTACAAGATAATTTCTATTAATTCAAACCATAAGGTATTCATATAGTAAAATGAGTCGCAACAAAAGTTATAAGACAGTTCCAGTAACACTTTATACTGTATGTGTCCCCCCTGTTTATCACAGGGTGGTTCATTCCAGCGCCACGGAATACGTCAGCCGCCTGGGTCTGAAGTCGGCGTTTTCCCTTCGACTGACAACATGGCTGGTGTTCAAGCTGCTTCTCGTCTCCTCTCCAAGAGGATACTGTCCTCTAGGAAAGCTGTGAGTACGAATGCTTGTAAAAATGCATTTGTACATTACCTTTATATGCCAATTTACAAATGATTGTACGTCCCCCCCCCCCCCCCCACACACACACACACACGCACACGCACACGCACACAATCTGCGCTGCATCGCTTTCATAACTGGAGTCTGACTTGCGTAACCTGCGTTATGTAGCAAAGGGCTGCTTCAATGTGACACTAGTGCTGCAGCGAAAATAAGCTTTTGAAAGGCCATCAAAGTACATATTCTGTTGCCGTTTCCTTCAAACCATGCACATGCGTTTGTATTTTAATAGTGCTTTGGCCAGGAGTTATTCTTTTTCCAAGTTTACTTCGTTGTCCTTGTGGGGAAGGGTTGCTTTTGTTGTTAGCTTAGTTGTTAACTTAGCATCATACAATAATTAGGATCCACGACCACTACATACCAAAAACATTAGAGACCTAATATTATGTCACCGCACATTAGTGTTCATCATAATACCGTAGCCTATATGGTAGTAGTTCTTCGAATTCTGACTTGGTTTTCAGCTAATGTGTACTATTTTAGGTAAAATTCAGCAGGGATAGGTAGAAAACTTCTAGGCTAGTTTAATTAGACCAGTCAAATGAAAAATAGAAAGTGAGGTTTATGTTGGTACCGCTGGTAACAGAGGGCCTGTTTATTGTTTAACAACTAGATTTTCAATTGTAAATATCTTCTATAATACAGTATTTTGATACCAGCTCGGCCTTTTGATTAATAAATATTTTCTTCTTTGCTGCCAGGTCCCTGCTACAGCAGTTCAAGGTTCGAGAAATTTGCACTTCTCCATCTATGGCAAGAAGAATGCTAAAGTTTCTGATGATGTGAGTTGAACTAATCATCTACACTAGGGCTGTGATGATTCAAGTGGGATTTCGAGTGGGCGTGGAAAAGCAAGTATCGAATCATAATTAATAATTATAATAATAATAAATTTTTGCACTCCGATCAGAATGAATCTTATCATGTACTGTCCCTTTAATGAAGAGTCTAACATGCTGTACATCGCTATGTGGGCAGTGGGCATACATCGTGTGGGAGCAAGCGGCTTCCTTCACCCAAGGTGGATGCACATGTACGTGACTAGTTAGTTAGCCAGCTAATGAGCTATCATCAATGAAGCCCATTTGAGCAGTCATGTGTCAAATTTCTGTCTGCAGTTGGGGTGTTGGAAACAATTGATTCTGCAATATAGCGCGATATTACAGCGCGCAATTCTTGAATCGATTTGATCGCATATCGAATCGATTCAAGAATTGTGCGCTGTCAATTTTTTATGGGAATATTCAACAAAATGTCTTACTTTGGGTTAGGATTTACACATTAAGCATGGAAGAATGTTATATTGATGGAACATTAAGCCTTAATATTTTATTTCAGTGCTGTTCAAACATGAAACAGACTGCAACCTGTTTGTTAAATGCAGTGGCTCAATTTATAAGCCTGAATTTTCAGATAAATAAATTTTCATACAAATCTTACAGTGTACATGTACAAATAATCAATTTATAGATTCGTATCGGGATTAATCGGTTTCGAATCGAATCGTGACCTATGAATTGTGATACGAATTGAATCGCCAGGTACTAGGCAATTCACACCCCTAGTCTGCAGGCAGCCATCATCTAACTGAATGTTGGTGGCTATCTACCGCTGTATTTTACAGCAGAGAATATGATGCTTTGTAAAGCTCTATGGGCAAGCACCATCATCAAGCCTAGCGTGAACAAGTGAGCCAATCGCGCATTCTGGAAAGCTGACCAATAAGATCAATCTGGGACCCTTACCTCTGTCCTTTTTCAGATCTCTTTTATGTCCTCTTTCAGAAGGCTGACTGCCTTCAGAAGGTTGACCAATAACACAATTGAATAGCCTGGTGTTTATGTGGATTTAGTCCACATCATGTTGTTGTTGTGGGTCACTAAACAATATGAAGGCCGTGCACATGCAAGGTTTTCTAAAATTGAAGTGCTTTTGCTTGTTCTCTTCAGATCTCCAATCAGTACCCAGTTGTAGATCATGAGTTTGATGCTGTGGTTGTTGGCGCTGGAGGAGCGGGACTCCGAGCAGCTTTTGGCCTGTCTGAGGCTGGCTTTAACACAGCTTGTGTCACCAAGCTTTTCCCCACCAGGTCTCACACTGTTGCGGCACAGGTAGAGTGCTCTTTTCAAAATGTTTATTAAAAAATAGCTCCAGTAAGCTAAGGACCAAATTAAATTAATAATATTGGTGAAGTAAATAGTTGAACAATCTGTATTTTCAGGGTGGAATCAATGCAGCTCTCGGGAACATGGAGAATGATGATTGGAGGTGGCATTTCTATGACACGGTGAAGGGTTCTGATTGGCTAGGGGACCAGGATGCCATCCACTACATGACAGAACAGGCTCCTGCAGCTGTAGTGGAGGTAAAGACCGATACTCATTTAAATTTATAAAGCAACTGCAACAAACCTTTTGTTAAATTAGTATCTCTCTACTAGCACACCAACATAATTTTTAAACAGCTCTTGTATTGGATGACATTGTGTAAGTAGTCATAAAATACAAAGTTGTGATCGGTGTATTGCTTCCGATATTTAGTAAAAAAAAAAAAAAAAACTAAGCAGATAAAAAAAAGAATCATCAATTTAAAGTGTTCTTTTAAATTTTAAATACATGCTGTTTTTTTAAAAACTGCATGTACTATGAATTTATTGAAATGATTAATCCTATTAATCATTTCAATAAATTATTTATTTTGGATGTATTTTTCTGTAAAGTGGCAGACTGAAATGGTTTTAGTTGCACTGGTTTAGCCCACATTAATGGTTAAAAAAAGGTTTGAAATACTCTGTCTCATTTTGTTTTTACATCAGAAAAACCTGGCACATGAACATGTCAACTTTTTACATAGACTACACTTTATATATGGAAATGCATGATATTGATATGCAAGATAAGGTAACCCAAAAAGAGTATGTCACATCCACTTTATCTCTCCACTAGTTGGAGAACTTTGGCATGCCTTTCAGCCGCACAGAGGATGGTAAGATCTACCAGAGGGCTTTTGGAGGTCAGAGTCTAAAATACGGCAAAGGAGGCCAAGCCCACCGCTGCTGCTGTGTCGCAGACAGAACTGGACATTCGCTACTTCACACTCTGTATGGACGGGTATGCTACTAATTTTACTGTCATCACTTTGGAATACAAAGACTGTTTGGACAAACCTATTACAGTACTTTGAGCATTTGTCTCCATTTTGTGTTATATGTTCAGTCGCTGCGTTATGACACCAGTTACTTTGTGGAGTATTTTGCGCTGGACCTGCTAATGGAAGATGGCGAGTGCAAAGGCGTGATCGCACTCTGCATGGAGGATGGATCTATCCATCGCTTCCGAGCTCAGAATACTGTCATTGCTACTGGGTAAGCACACATACATAATTGGACACTTTGGCAGTGTTGACGCTTACATGCTTCAATGTGTACATGATGTAACCAAAACTGTCTCTGTTTCCAGTGGTTACGGTCGAACCTATTTCAGCTGCACATCTGCTCACACTAGTACTGGGGATGGAAACGCCATGGTGACCAGAGCAGGTTTGCCCTGCCAGGATTTGGAGTTTGTGCAGTTCCATCCCACTGGTGAGAAAATGATGCACACGTGACAATAAAAGGTGGCACCAAGTTGTTTTATTTTCAAAAACAGAAACACATCTGCTACTCATGGTTTGGGAAATCCAGGTCCCGAAAGTACAAACCCTGAAACAGTTTGGCTATACTACTCATCAGGTTGAGACGAGCTTGTTTACCTGTCAGTGAAAAAAAATCTAACTGAAAACACTTAATTTGAGCGCTTGTAGCGCTCGCACACGCACCATTCAAGAGCTTAAAGGGAACTCCGACTGTCATGACAAGTTTGCTCTATATTATTTATTTGGTTCTTTCTACATAACTATGAGATTCATTTTTCAAAAATTATTTCCAGTTTAATACATTTTGTAGAAACTTTATTTGGACGTACACCGCCATTGTTATTTACGTAGCAACGCATTCAGTGCGTAGTGACGTAGAATGGCGGCAGGCTCTCTGCCGTAATGTGAAACGCCTTTAAAGAAATCAAGTTAAACCTCGTAGCATTCTTAAACAAACAACATGCAATCGGTAGAATCACCCTCCCCCAGGCCGCGCTCTCACCAGACACATTCAAGAGTTTTGATCATCCCTTTAGGAACGTAACGGAGGCTTATCTTGCTTTCTTTACAAATTCCACAATGCACTAATGACCACGTTCTGTGAGGTTGTGTCATAATCAAATTTCAGTTTACTATGTTTTTGTGTCAGTGGTAGTCACTTGTGACTTTTGTCCATTGACTCATTATACACTTTGTTGTTGACGTGATGCTGTTTGAATTTGCTGTTTGAGTTGTCCTTGCCCGGCATTCAAAATAAACAATTTAATAATAACCGATGATGATTTAACCATTTCTCAAATGCAAAGCAGTTATTTATTTTATGTAGTAGTATCCTGGTAATTTATTGCAAAGATGACAAAAATACACTGCAAATGGAAAAGTAAACTCATTTCCGTTTTGTCAAATTAGTGTAGACAGCATTATGTGTGAATTCTTTTATTGTGACCCATCACTAATAAACATTTCTGTCAATCACCTTAACAAGTGGAGTTCTTCTTACCAACGCTTGTACCAGTGTCACCGGATCCACTCTTCCAGAAATACTACTTTATTTATTAAATATTTAAAAGGCACATCTTGTTTGCAGTAATTTCACAGTCATTGCTACATGACGATCTTTGCAGGGATCTACGGAGCCGGTTGTCTTATCACTGAGGGCTGCCGTGGCGAGGGAGGCATCCTGATCAACAGCGAGGGTGAGCGCTTCATGGAGCGCTACGCGCCGAACGCCAAGGACTTGGCGTCCAGAGATGTGGTGTCCCGCTCCATGACCATCGAGATCCGAGAGGGCAGGTAACTGTTCAGTCTTGAATCCTGCCACTAATACAAGACGGAATCCACAATGAATCCCGTTTATTGCTGGAAATATATTCCAGACCCATCCTGAATAGGTGGAAATCTGAAATTTTTTAAAAGACAGAGATATTTTAAAAGGAACCCCGACTGTAATGATATGTTTGCTACATATGATTTATTTGGTTGTCAACGTTTCCTTTATATTCATTCAGTAAAACTTACACATAATACACAATAATTAAACATTGTACATTTAAACAACAAAACGTTCGACCAAACCATACAATTTCATCTAACGAAAGTCCAATAGCCTAATGCTAACATAATGGAAAATGCAATGGATGGGATAGAAAACATTTTACGAACTCAGAAGTGTCCTTATGTCAGAAATACTGGTAACAACAAAAATACGCAATGTAGTAGGGATGCAAAAAATTATCAGTGACATAGCGGGGGAACACTAAACTATATTGCGTGGGTGTGGTTCTTCAGGGGTGTTGGTCCAGACAAGGACCACGTATACCTGCAGCTACACCACCTGCCACCTCAGCAGCTCGCCACGAGGCTGCCTGGCATCTCAGAGACGGCCATGATCTTTGCCGGAGTGGATGTCACTAAGGAGCCCATCCCTGTTCTGCCAACCGTCCACTACAACATGGGAGGCATACCTACAAACTACAAGGGCCAGGTAAGTCACATCTTTTACGCAACACTCTTCTGCAGCTGTGGTCATTGGGGATCTTTACCTGCCATCAGGTGATCACTCACACTAACGGTGAGGATAAGGTGGTTCGTGGACTGTATGCCTGTGGCGAGGCTGGCTGTGCAAGTGTTCATGGTGCCAATCGACTGGGCGCCAACTCTCTTTTGGACCTGGTGGTGTTTGGCAGAGCCTGCGCCCTCACAATTGCTGAGGAGCACAAACCTGGTGAGGAGGCGTGGGGGTGGGTGGGGGTGTTTGTGGTCGGGGTTCAGTTTAAATAGCAGATAAGTAAGACCCAAGATTGTCTTTACAGGTACACAGGGTCCTCACTTTACAATGGTGCTGACATGCATTTTGAAGTCTCAAACGGAGCCCAATCAACTAGTTTGCATAGAAACTGTGGCCGTGCAGTACAAAAAAAGCACCGTCAATTATTAGCATTCTTAATTTTTTTATTTAATTTGGTAACTTTTTTTCAACGCTTTAATCGCTAAAGTAGCAAAATTGTAACCTGAAACATTTTCATTTTTTTCATAAAAAAAAAAAGTGCTTTACAAGTATAAATAAAGTGAGTTGCATTCAACCTTGTGCTAACATCAT